>NC_092577.1:10263512-10603512 GCF_037975245.1 Apostichopus japonicus
ACTTTCTATTGTGAATTTCGCTGCAACGAAATCGGTCTTCGGCAGCAAATACGAGTCCTAGCCAGATCCTCTGCGCTTCAGATCAATAACGTGCATGTGTGTATGTATGTATGTATGTATGTATGTATGTATGTATGTATGTATGTATGTATGTATGTATGTATGTATGTATGTATGTATGTATGTATGTATGTATGTATGTATGTATGTATGTATGTATGTATGTATGTATGTATGTATGTATGTATGTATGTATGTATGTATGTATGTATGTATGTATGTATGTATGTATGTATGTATGTATGTATGTATGTATGTATGTATGTATGTATGTATGTATGTATGTATGTATGTATGTATGTATGTATGTATGTATGTATGTATGTATGTATGTATGTATGTATGTATGTATGTATGTATGTATGTATGTATGTATGTATGTATGTATGTATGTATGTATGTATGTATGTATGTATGTATGTATGTATGTATGTATGTATGTATGTATGTATGTATGTATGTATGTATGTATGTATGTATGTATGTATGTATGTATGTATGTATGCTTGAACCGACACATCAATCTGGGGACTTTTGTTTGAATACACACCTAGCAGGGGGGGACAAATTTTTTAATTGGGGGACACCTAGGTGTCCCCCAATTAATGTTTGTCTTAAAAGCCCTAGGGAGCAATAAAGGGTCATTTAATTAATTAATTAAGGCAGTCCTCTAATTGAGGTGTGTATTCAAACAGTGTGTTTTGTGTTTTCTGAAACACAATACACACTAATATTGGTGTATAACATTAAGGAATGGCGCCCTCTTCAATATATGTTGCAGTTGAGGGTGGGTATTCAGATTTACTGGTAATTTGTACAGTTTTTTGGGGTTGACAAAGGGTGCTGGTGACCTTGTGTGTGCCGACGCCGTGGCACTCAAACTACAAAATGGTCAGGTGAAGGTTAAGTTTTATTTGATCATTTTAGTACCTTTCCAACTGCAAGAAACTGTGGTCATTGTGCACCTCGACTGCACTGCAACCACTGCACTGTCCAATACTGGCTTCGCTATAGATATTGGGGATTGAAGCCCCGTTTAAGTTAACAAGACTCTATCCATATCCACCATTCTAGTTATAAGTATTTTAGTGAAATGTCCTGCACTGGATTAAGCCATGAAAAGCATTATTTCATCCCACCAAATGTGCTCCCACCATTCTTGGTGATGACTTTCCCCTTGATACCAAGACAGAAGGAAGGAGCTTGCCATAACCACTGAGAAATTCAGTGCCATGTCATATCCAGCATGAACCAGATTGCACTTTCCCCATGCCCACATGATCCAACCCATGTTAGAAACAGATTGGGACACCACTGAACTTTGTCAAGCATTTGAGATAAGAGAACATGGGGTGATTTAAGCACTCCTGTATCCTTCAAATGTATCCTTAGACTGAGGTATATGGGGCATGAATTTTACATAACTACATAAGCATATGATGAAAAAATATATATATTACATATATATTTATTTATATATATTATTATAATATATATATATATAGATTCCCACAAGGATATAATTGGTATTTACCAGAGACTGACAGAAAGTTCTATTAAGAAATTACAGGTACCTTGCTTTAAAGCTGGCAGGCAAGCGCAATAAGATGTCAACATGATCAAGGATTAAAACATTGTTACATATCAATTATAAGTGGTGCAGTTGAGAAATAATGACAGCTAGGGTGAGAAAGTACATTTATGAATGGTATTATATTGAATGCACCATAATATCTCACTCATTTAACTATTCCTTTTATCTAGTAACAAATGTTTGTGGGTGAGTAGGTGTCAGTTTATGCAGGAGCTGAAGATCTATAATTTAGTATTTCAGTATGCTAAATATACAAGTGCCATTATATAAACTTTGTGAATAACTTCGCATGTGTGAAATGATGCTGTTGGGCAAGCTGATTTCTGAATAATCTGCGGCTGGTCATCAACATTGAGAAAACTTAGCCGTTCCATGTGAAGCTGACTGGTAAGTTACCTTAACTTACAAATACACATGAAGTTATTAGGTGAAAGTCACTCCTATGTTATGAATATCCTTTACTAGAATAGCCTTTAAAGCTTGATAATAACTTTTAAAGTAGCAAAACAATCTGATCAATTGGCTTAAAACCACAGAACTCAGAGTTCGTCACATTTAAGAAAGTCCATATTGTTACCAAATTGTGTCAATAGGATGGTAACTGCATGCCTTCACTACCATACTAAGTTGCCATTGTTCACTGGGGTAATGTTGACTAGGATTCCCCATCTTTTTGGATTATGAGAATACTTGAGGTGGTCAAGCAATGTTTACAGTTTGATATCATTCCCTGTTAAAGTAGCATATAGGGTGTGCCAGCTCTCAGCATTTCCAATGACATTTAGTTTTAAAGTTAATTTTTATTTTACTTTTTCAAGGCCCAAAATAATGCTTACATGCTGTAGATATTACCTGTATTTTCTTATTTTGCAAAACTTAATTAAGCTGAATGCTACTGTGATTGTGCTTAAATTCATTATCAACATTGGCAGTCTAAGATTGAAAGTAATTAAGGTAACCTTGCATTTTATTTCCAGTGTAGATTACAACTTAATCCATAAGTTTACAATTACCCTCATCCTTATTCTATTTTTTTAAATCTTCATAATTATGGAATTTAAAGAGAGTTAATTCTCCCTTTTCTGATCCCAGTGTCATGCAAGGTATGAGGACTCATCGCATTTTGCAGGAAATGAGCACATAACTGATGGGTAAGTTATATATCTTTTAATTATCCAATATATGTAAGGGTATAGCTCTGCAGTATTCATTTGAACATTTATGTGTACCCTGCTAGCTCTCTCTGATATGAATGCAAAGCCCTGTATATAACCTTTACATAGAGGCATGACTAGTGATTGTCAATATTGAACCTCTGACTATACAGACTCTCCTTCCACTGCCCTCCCGGAACCCCTCATCCAAAAGAGCAAAAACAAGCAGGGTTTCCCTATTAAGAGCAAATTGCAAATCATGCAGCTTTGCTCAATATCTATACTCTCTGTCACAAGACTATGAAGAATGTCAATGTGGTATCCTTACATCACTCATGGCCAGTCATATCAGAAGTATGAAAATAAACAGGCATTTTGGAATAATAATAATAATAATAATAATAAATGAGACTTATACAGCGCCAAATCAGTAAACAAAAGTCAATGCTCAAAGCGCTTTACAAAGAACAAGTGAAAGAATGGGTCTTAAGTAGACTTTTGAAAGTAGAAAGTTTATAGCATGTTCCAATGTTCGAATGTGATCTGGTAACTTGCCCCAGAGATAAGACCCAGAGTATTAGAAGCATCTGTAACCATAGTTCTTCAATCATGGTTTTGGAACAGTTAAATACAGTTTGTTGGAGGAAAGAAGTGTGAGAGTTGGAAAATATGGCAAGAGAAGTTGTGACAGGTACACAGGCTGTTCCAGATGATGAGTACAAAAGGTGAGAAGAAGTAGTTTATACTGAATTCTGTAGGCGATAATGAAGTTACTCCAGAAGTGGGGTGGTTTGGCAATTGATTTTTTTACTAATACACTTTCAGCTTCCCCAAATTCCCTTCAACTGCAAAAAGAAACACTAAGGTATTTTTGGGGGAATTTCATCCTGGAGGATTTACTTCATAAATTGAATATTCACTATAAAATATATTCAGCATATATATATAGATTTACCATATAAATTCAATATTTAAATTCCAGATATGCAATGCACAGTCAGTATGGTAGCATGCACATTGAACCATGTGGATTTGTACTTTACTTATTCATTATAATATATCATTATTTTTATCCTCTTTGATTACTTTTTAGGATTGTATATTTAATATACAATTCACACACTTCATACTCTAACAAGTCCAACTACTAATGAGATTGTAACTTTGTTAACTACTCTAGTACTCTGTAAAATGTTACAAAGTGATGACATCAAAGCGATTGTCACCCAAAAATGTAAAGTCTAAACGAACCCCATTCCCGACCCCCCCCCCCTTCCTAACACACAAACACACACAAATCATGTGTTGATAACTTTTATGATGTAACTGTTTTAATTATCATACTCTAATTACTAATTTAATAGATATGATTACTCTTAAACCCAAACTAAGGTGACTATTTTGTATACCTGAGGTAAAACCCCTACGGGAGCTTAAAAGTGCCATTAAAATAAGAAAAGCTTTGCCCCATAAGTAAACCTTTTCAGTAAATTGTTTAGATCTCAAGATGATATCTTATCAAATATGAGAAAAATGTTGGATTGCTCAGTTGCTTTCACTCCACAATTTACTATTCTTCTGCAAAATGTATATTCTTCAATTCATGCCAACTGAGCAATTGAACAATATTCTGGAAAATATTTAACTGACAACTTATCTAGTCATAAGGTGATGTGGAAGATTTAGAGTTACCATGTTAATATAACACAACATCTTGACAAAATATTGAACCTTGGTTGAGATACCAAGTTACGCTAACTTGAAATCTCCGTAAAATTTGTTGAAACGATGAGTTGCCATGTTACACCTAACTCGTCATCTCGACAAAATTTTGATTTTTGGCGAGATACCAAGTTAAGCTAGCTTGACATCTCATTACATTTTTTAGATTCGAGACAAAACATGACCAAATGATAAGTCCCCTTTGCTAAAATGAATCCTACATTGTAACATGTAAAATTGTAAAATATATCTAAAGACCAAAAAGTTTGTGATAACTTTGCCTCTCTCTCCCTCCCTCCCCATCCAGATGCCATTGTATTGTGCTATTGTACAGTTGTTCGGTACTAAGCATTTACTGTCAGTTTGTTGTAAGCGCTAGATAGAAAAATTCAGGAATGAGCTCCATACAGTATTAATGAAAGCAATGTTAACCCTTTTGTCTGCACACTTAAAGACATATACAACATGAACCCTATACCTTTTCTTCGAGTTTATGGCAGCAACTACATTACAATAAAATGTTGTTAACTTGAATACCATGAACCCTTCTAATTATTTGTAAGAGAATCTTTTAGCATTCTGATTCCAGGCCATGTAACTTTAGTCAATGTTGTGAACACTTTAATGTGCTACATAAGGTGCAAGCTACTTCCATTCAAATATAGTACGCATTACGTGTGTTAATTAGATATGCAACTTCATTACTTCTAATTCTAACATATTTCAATTATTCTAAGAGTCATAAGGGGAAGGATATGGTTTTCTTTGGAATTGAACAAAGCAACATTTGACTGGCTCTTGAACAATTTACATTAAAGTTAGAACCTCATGGGCCTGTACGGAATAACATACTTTTAAACGTTTTCAAACTATATGACTATGGAGACGTTCATTGGTACTTTACTATCCTTGTTTAATATCAATGAAATATTCACAATTGAACAAAGACTCCAAAGTTAAATCAGTAAATCAAAATAAATTTAGTACTCCCACATTATACTTTACACCAAGAATTATGTAAAATGTGCACATATTTGAGCTCAGACATATAAATAAACTTGAGTTGCAACTTCAAATAGTAACAAACAAGGACTCCAAAGTTATATCAGTACTCCACAATAAAAATCAGTACCCCCACATGGTACTGTATACCAATAATTATGTAAGGTTTGCTAGTTTCTTGTCTGAAAAATGAGGTAAAAGTTGGAAATTGTTAATTCAAAGATTTGTTTTCTTTAAAAAGAACATATTTGAGCCCGGACATAGAAATAAACTTGAGTTGAAACTTCAAATAGTAACAAACAATGACTCCAAAGTTAAAACAGTACTTCACAATAAAAATCAGTACCCCCACATTGTACTGTATACCACAACTTATGTAAGGTTGCTAGTTTTTTGTCTGAAAAAATTAGGTAAAAGTTGGAAAAATATTAGTTCAAAGATTTGTTTTCTCTAAAAAGCACATATTTGAGCTCAGAAATAGAAATTAACTGGAGTTGCAACTTCAAATAGTAACGAACTCCAAAGTTAAATCAATGCTCCAAAATAAAAATAAGTACCCCCACACTGTACTGTATAACACAACTTATGTAAGGTTTTCTAGTTTCTTGTCTGAAAAATGAGGTAAAAGTTGGACATTTTTAAGGGTGCATCAAAGTATAAAAAGTTTTCACAAAATGATCTCTGACTTGCCTATTTTATCTCTCTCAGTACTAATTACATTTACGTCTTAAAGATATATTTAAAATCTAGCTTCATGCAATAGTGGCAAATGTTTCAATAGTTTCTCTGAAAATTTGAACTCAAAACCTTAAACCATTGCTTACTTATACTAATTCTGCACAATAAAAAACAATAAACTACATAAGGAGTACAGAGAAATTAGTGTGCAGGACAAAGTGACTTCAACATAAGACTAAAGAACTTTTTGCTTTCTTTTTCTATTTATTTCAATGATTTACAATTCATTAATCTGTACAAATTCAAATTCATTAATCTGTACAAATTCATTAATCTGTACAAATTCAAATTCTTTAATCCGTACAAATTCATTAATCTGTACAAATTCAAATTCATTAATCTGTACAAATTCAAATTCATTAATCTGAACAAATTCATTAATCTGTACAAATTCAAATTCTTTAATCCGTACAAATTCATTAATCTGTACAAATTCATTAATCTGAACAAATTCATTAATCTGTACAAATTCAAATTCTTTAATCCGTACAAATTCATTAATCTGTACAAATTCATTAATCTGAACAAATTTAAATTCATATTAGAATTGCATTTATTGCATCATTATTGAAATAATTAGTAAACAAAAACACAGAAACCCTGAGAACAGACCCTGAGAATTAACAGAAATACACATAAATATCCCAATACATAACGAAAATTGCCAATATATGATCTACAATCAAAGAACACCCTTTCCCCCACAATTGACACATAACATAACAAAAGTTGACCCCTAATTAAAAGTTAATTACACAAAAGACAAAACTAACAGAAAATTATAACTGGGATGTAATGTGATTGGAAGTATTACAGCACATGACAGCATATAAACAGGTAAAGTGCCTGTATGCATATTTTAATGTGCTGTTAGACTACGTTTAGAAAGCTAAGAGGCAGTGAGGTAGCGGTTGGTTAGTTAAAACAAATTTAACTAGGTTAATAAAGCTTAACTCATTTACAAACTATTTACAAAGTTATGATGGCTGACAGTGGCTACACATCTCAGTAAAGTATATACCCTTCCTGTCTTCTCCCTCCTCACTGTTGTCCTATATGAGTTTACCTATCAATCAACTATTCAGTAACGAGGGTAGGTAAACCTACATAGGACAAAGAGACAGAAAAGGAATACATATCACTGGAAGTTGTAATTTAAGAAGAAAAAAAAATCTAAACTACTGGTAGGGAGGTGATCTCCACGGCAACAAGACTGGTGTATTTACAAGCCGTGTTAGTTTTAGCTTTGTACATGCAGGGACAGGGGGAAGCGTTTGCATTTACAGCAAACAATATAATGAGAAAAAAATAGAAAGGTAGAAGGTACATTGACAACAACAAATTCAATGAAAAGAAAAAATCTACACTACTGGTAGGGAGGTGGTCTCCACGGCAACTAGATGGTGTATTTACAAGCCGTGTTAGGTTTAGCTTTGTACATGCAGGGAAAGGGGGAAGCTTTTGTATTAACAGCAAACAATGTCATGAGAAAATCAGTACAGAGGCAACTAATATTTACAGCAACTAAGATAAAAAAGGAAGAACCATTAAAAGACAAGTACTGAACAATACCAGGACAAGGACTAGACAATACCAGGACAAGTTAAGGACTGGACAATACCAGGACAAAGACTAAACAATACCAGGACAAGACAATACCAGGATAAGAAAATACTAGGACAAGGACTAGACTATAACAGGACTAGATGATACCAGGACAGTACAAGGAATGGACAATACCAAGACACAACCTTTGTCTTGGTATTGTTCGGTCTGTTTGTCCATTGAACTGGTATGATCTATTCTGGACAAACAATACAAACACATATATTGTACAATTTTTAGTACTGGCACAATAGACATCCCATTTGAAAGTAACAATTAACATTTGTATACCATTTAAAAAAACAAATTTTACACAATATGACAAATTCCTCCCTCCCCACCCCTTTTACAAGTTCCCTACTTATTAAATCTGCCTTATTCCCATGGATTCCTTAAAATGCCCCAGACTCAAAAGTTACCCCTTCCACTTCTAGGTTTGCCTCTTTTACAATAGTTTTTTTTCCTTTTCTTCTTTATGAGCATGAAATGTGAGTAGGAGTATTTGAACTTTACTCAAAAATCAATAGGAAGCCAGTGCAGATCCTTTATAAGTGGGGTGGTATGACATCTTTTCTTTGCTCATTTGACTATTTGTGCTGCAGTATTTGAAGTTTCTGAATTTGGAACTCAGGATTCCAAATAAAAGAGAATTTAATGGTAGTTAGTATAGGCCCAAAATTATAGCAAGCTATAATTGCTAGAAGTTTTCAAAAAGTACTATCCAGGGGGTCTCTACTCTCCAAATTGTTCTTAGACATTTTTATGGAACGCACAAGATGACTGAATGAAGCAGTGAGGAATATTTCCTCAAAGCTTAATACTTTTGACCAAAAGTGACCATATTTGTATATCTAGCATATTTGGAGCCGAAACAGCATAACTTTAAGTAATCTAGTTTGAAGTAACAAATGTACAAGAACTTCACATGATCTCTGATCAATGTACTTCCTCATTGGACCAATGTTTCATAATTTCCAATTAGCGGATCAACAGACATTTTCAACATGCTTATTGAAAGATGGATGCGCATCGAAAAAGGCACCGAGGTTCCTTACTGTAGAAGATACAAGTACAGACTCATTACCCACAGAAAGTAGAGGGTAGTTTTGTCTAACGACAGAAAATTTTGAATGAAATACAATAAAACTCAGTTCTATCACAATTCAATTTAAGATAATTAGAAGTAAACCAGCTATGAAGGTCTCTGATGCATCTTTCCATTATGCTGAAATCATTTTGTAAGTTGTCAAATGTTATGAAAGGCAACACCTGGGTATGGTCAGCAGAATGATGAAACTCACGTATAATATCACTTAGTTCAGCAAGATTCAAGGAAAAAAGTACTGGTCCAAGTACTGAGCCTTGTGGTACACCACAATCAAATTTATGAGATGCGGAAATAACATTTCCAAGTTGCACATGTTGATGACGATCAGAGAGATAAGACTGGAACCATCACAAGGCAGATCCTGTTATCCTGAACTTGAATGAGGCTTACTCAATAAAATATGATGATTCAACAGTATCAAATGCTGATGAAAGATCCAATAGAACCAAAAGAACCTATCGGTTTTTATCAAGCTCCAATGTAAGAAAGTTGTGGACTGCATTAAGGGCCATCTCAGTGCTATGGCCAGACTTATAAGCAGATTGATATGGTTTGAGTAGATCTTCCTGAATGAGGTAGTCCATTAAGTGTGATAAAACAACCTTTTCTTAAATTTTAGATACAAATCCCATGTTGGAAATAGGACAATCATTACGTTAGCAGTTTCTTTCTTAGTAATTTTTCTTTAACGCAGTAGCAGGAATCAAATGGGCAACTTTGAAAGAGTCTGGGACAGTTCTTATTGCCATAGAATGATAAATAATATGTGTAATTGAAGAATGCAGCACAGTTCAGCAATCCTTATCTTACCATGTTGGCAATGGATCAAGTAAACATGACTTGGATGGTAAATTCAAAATAAATTTTCTATTACAACAAAGTCCTCAGAAACCTGAGGTTAAGAGTCAAGTAGAGTGCCAGAAGATGGTGTAACAGAACATATTAACGATGAATGCTGGCTCTGAATATTTACTGATGCACAAAGTTCAGCAATCTTGTTGTAAAAATAACAGGACAATCTTGTTGACAGCTCAGTCTCACAAGAATAGTCTGGTAGTATCAATATTTTCCATTTGTGAGAAAATCCTTGGAAAAGCTTCAGTGACCCTTAAAAGAATAGTATTTCCTATTTGCCTCATAAATATTTAATATTTTCTATAGGGTTTGCTTGTAACCAGTGGTAGCATGTTCAAAATGCTGTAGATGTCAGGCAGTCCTTGTCCCAGTCCAACCTCCATTGCAGCATAGGTCATTCGCTGGTTGAGTTTTTGCTGGGCATGATGTTAGCTGATGTCTGTGGCTTTGGACCCTTGCTACAAGCCAAGCAAACCAAGATCAATTGAAAAGAGAGACCTTTGTAATTTTTTCAACTTGATGAAAGCTGAGAGGAAAAGAAAAAACAGCTACTGATTAGTTCATTAAGCATGAGGCTAGTCTGAGGAATTATATCAGCAGTAATTACTAATTACAGGGCAAAGAGAAAGAAAAAGAACATTCTCTTATCAGAGTCACTGTTTATAGCCTATAGCATGCTAGCCTTGCTACAACTTGGCTAATACTTTCTAGGCCTGGGCCTAGGCTACATGGAGCTGGACTTTAGGCCATCCTTTGTAACTAAACATACTGAAAATAACTCTCACAACGACGGAATAACAGGAAGGAATCAGATATCTGAATAAGTCGAAACACTTAACATATTCCAATATAGACCAGGCTATGAATGAGCTAGACCACCTGGAAGGAGGATTTATCTTATGTGGTTTTTCTAGACCAGAATTTCATAAGGAATAAGAATAGCTTGGGTAAAAAGCCCAAATCATGAATGCACGCCCCAAAAGGAGGTTTCCTAGGAGGGGTCGATTTTTTTAACGAAAAATGCCAGAGGTCTCATTTACACACAAAATAGGATAAAATGTGGTTTTTCTAGACCATAATTTCATAACGAATAAGAATATCTTGGGTTAAAAGCCCAAAACCTGAATGCAACCCACCCCCCCCCCCCGAAAAGGTTTTTTTCTGGGGAGTCTATTGTTTTAAGGAAAAAATACCATAAGTTAAATTTACACAAAAATAAGATAAGAGAAACTATTATCCTCAAGATTTAAACCCAGTTGGTTAATTAAGCCTTATATATTGGATGTGGTAACACTGGTGGTGGGGGGTATTACAGGTTCTCTAAAGTATCCCTATTTAACCCTTACTGCACTGGGGGGAGCATTATGAAATTTTTGCCACAAATTTTGAACTGTTTGAGATATGAACTAGATTCTTTCATGACTTTTTCCCCACTTCTTGCACACATTTTGACACCACTTTGGTCCATATAGGGCCCCTGTAGGTTAAGTTATGTACCAATTTGTGATGACCCACAGAAATGTTTGCAATTTTTACATTGACTTGTGTTAAAAAATGTTAGTTTAAATAGGTTACAAATACTCAAACTTTTACCCTTTATGATATGTAGCAATGCCACATGTTCCTCAAGCTCTGAGGATGCAAAAGTTGTATTAGATAACAACACATGTAGGCACATATCGCAAGGTCTTCAGAATGAGCGACATTGATCTAACCACCAGCACAGAAGACATCACTAACTGGCATTCATGCCCTCACAGGCAACGACTACAACTCTTCCTTCTTTTGAAAAGGAAAAAGGAACTTGCTACCCAGATAACATCATGCTAGCGGTCCACCGGCGGCCCGCCAGCTGCACCACTGGCGGTCCACCGGCAGGGAAAGCCGGCGGAATGCCAGAGATTTGGCCGGCTTTAATCCGGCGTTCCACCGGCGACTACGCCAGAAGACCGCCGGAGAAACACCAGCGTACCGCCAGTGTTTCACAAGCAGACCGCCGAAGAAACGCCAGCGTACCGCCAGTGTTCCACCAGTAGACCGCCAAAGAAACGCCAGCGTACCGCCGAAGAAACGCCAGCGTTCCGCCGGTGTACCGCCAGTGTTCCACCGGCAGACCGCCGAAGAAACTCCAGCGTACCGCCAGTGTTCCACCAGTAGACCGCCAAAGAAACGCCAGCGTACCGCCGAAGAAACGCCAGCGTTCCGCCGGTGTACCGCCAGTGTTCCACCGGCAGACCGCCGAAGAAACTCCAGCGTACCGCCAGTGTTCCACCAGTAGACCGCCAAAGAAATGCCAGCGTACCGCCGAAGAAACGCCAGCGTACCGTCAGTGTTCCACCAGCAGACCGCCGAAGAAACGTCAGTGTACCGCCGGTGTACTGCCAACACACCGCCGGAGAAACGCAAGCTTACCACCGAAGTACCGCTGAATTTCTGTCAGAGAGAGCTACTGGCTATCCACTAGCTAATATCCAGTGTTCTGGCGACCTGCTAGCCCACATCTGGTATTCCGCCAGCAACCCGCTAGGCAGAGATCTTCACATGAATTGCTAACCAAATATCTGTGTTCCGGCAGAAAACTGTCTGGGGTGTACACTAGAACAGAGCTATTGGTCTACCTACAAAGTTTACTGAATTACACATGCGGTTACATATAAAGAAACAATGACGGACACAGTGAAATAAGTTGCTATCATTTTATTACGCCTATAAATTACAAAGCGAGAAAATGAGTTCCAGCGTTAAATATTGCAACAGCACTAAAGAAATTCACTCGTCAACTGTTTGTGGTGTAGTCGGAGATTTTTCGCCCTCCCTCACAATCAGATGCATCCTTCAGAAATCTCACCACCGTCGCCTGAATATCAGGTGAAGTCGATTGTGCAATTTCTCTGTACAGCTTCTGCTAATCGAAACACATTACACAAAACATTACATAAAAGATTGCATTCTACACAAGCAATAAAATGAAGCCAATAATGGGTTACCCGATACTCATAGCTAGAACAGTTACTACTGTTCATGTTCCACAACCATGCATCAGTTACTACTGTACTGTGCTCGTAACACAGTAACATGTGTTACAGGTGGCACGTGGCAAGTTTTTTTGTAAATGCAAATTTCAAAAAAATAATAATTTAAAATTATAAAATTTAAAACATTAAAATTATTGCAAATTTTCACCTGTCTCACTCTTAGTTCAACGTGTCACAGCTTTTTTTTGATAATTACTGTGCCAACTGTAACACTAGCTATGAGTATCGGCTGGGGTCTCACATTATGATCACAATTGCTTAAACTACATTATTCACATTTTCACACATTTACAATTTTTTTCAGTGATATACGAAATATTTCCTTTGCCTTTGACAGTCACCTTCTTCATTTTATACTGAGCACATGCATTACTGTTGCAAATCCAGGTCCCATCAATTGGGAAAGAAAGTGACAATGGACCGATCAATAAAATCATATGGTGAATTAACTTTAAAATCAACGCTGAATGCTGCTTTTCATTTGCATCTGAAACAACACATCTTACATCAACATATATTTGTAGTAACTTTTTGAAATGACCAGAAATTCAATGTATATTAAAGCAAGAATTCTCGTTGAAGGGGTGTTGCATTGAAAAGTTGGCCGATCCATGAGTCAAATGCACAACCCCTTCCCCACAACTCAAGGTTCTCTTCACTGGTGCTGAAAACAAAAATGACACATATAAACTCACTTTCAATTATGTATTTCATACATGTAGCTTTGCAAAGGCTGTATTCCCAGTGGTACATGTCCAGTTCAGTGTGGTAGCAACTGCATTTGCCAATACATCACCCAGGATTCTTTTAACGCACTCCTTCAACGTGTTGCCACCAAGAATTGATAGTCTTTTGTTCTTGAAACAACAAAAAGAAAGAAAAGTTAATGAGAAACCATTCAATAATTATTATACAAACAGAAATATTCAAGTAATTCTATTTCATCCCTCACTTTGGCATCTTTTGCTAATTTCTTATCATTATTTTAAGAGGAACTAGCAATGCAGTGCTGCAATGTTCCTTTCTGAGTCCAGTCAAAAACAAGATTGATTTAACAGCCCACTTTTGTAGAATGCACTGCAATGTAAAATCATTTCTGGCCAAACTCTTGTTACCTAAATGCTTTCATGCTGTTACTACCTTTGAGTTTTAATTGTCTCCCAGGAAAAGGAAATTAGCCCCTCAGGAAATATTTTATTTTGTATAGACCACTGACACAATAACACCTGACTTGGCTTCAAATTTATAATGATAAACTAACATTACACTCTGGGAAACTGTTTTCTGATTACTTTCCTTACACTTTTAAACTGACTTACCAAATATCTTTCCAAAGTCTTGTTTGTTTCAATACAGTCATCCAGGTTATTAAATTCCTCCAAAGATCCCACAGGAATAGTAATGCGCTGGCTTCTAGCTTAGTTCCTGAAAATCCTGATCTGGAAAAATTGATAAATTGTGATTAAATTTGCTGATCACCATATGACCATCTTCCTCAAAAAACAACAACAACAACAACAACAACAACAGCATACTTTGGTGTTTGCATACTGCAAATTAAAGTTAACAGTAAATAAGTTCACAACAACATATTGTGCAGGAGAGGAATGGCTGTCGCTCCTTTATATACTTAGAATCCTTTCACTATTAACTTCAACTGTGTCATCATGCAGCTCAAAGTTGTTATCATTATTGCATGTTTCTTGTAAAATAGTGTTGACATGCCCATCAACCTCATTTTGTATTTTCCTTGTTTAGTTCGCCAGGGATTTCACATAAGTCTTTTTTTTTCTGTTAATCTACTGCAAAAAAAGAACCAAAAACAACAACCTAGAGCTCTTCATTCTGTATCCATTACTTACAATGGGCATCACCCCTTCAATTAATTTTTTTTTTTTTGAGAACTTCCTACAGTGTCCCTATATAAGGTCAAATTTTACATCATCAACTACAGACAAATCATGTTATTTGTTACTTTGTCTGCAGAGCTTTTTAAACAGAATAACAACTGGTAATTACCCTCCTGCTTGCCCAAAGTTGTATCTACTTTCATTGCCATATAATTCACCTGGGAATACAATAGAGGGGCAAATTGAACCTAAACTACCTCCACTAACTATAGATGCTTTCAATGATTTATTGCCAAGGAATTTAAACAGTTCTCCCCGCAACACTGTAAACGTTTAACCCTTTAAAGTAACTTTCCATAGAGTTAAATAGTGGCATGCAATACAGACATAGCATAGAGGCAGTTCAGCTATTGGGCAAATAAACTTTACTTTAACTGAGGATCGCTTCAATGTAGGCAGCTATTTTCTTGGAAATCATGTGCAGAATGATTCACCAGAAACTGAGCACATGGAATAGACCCAATGCAAATATTTCAAATTGACAGTAGCCAAGACAAAAAGCAACAAAAAGAGATAAGGCAGCCACAATTTTTTTAGAAGCCAAGAGGCTAGATATGTAATATTTTTCATTATCGTGTTGGTTGGTATCACCAAGGGCGTATGAACCAGTGAAAAATGTGGAGGGGCGGAAGTATCATTCCGCCTCCCCCCCCCCCCGGCTTCGCAAGTCAGAAAACCCCTTTTTCATTTCGAAATGAGAAAAAAAATCTCATGTGGAGCACCAAATTGCACCTAAGGCCAGGTGAAAATACAAAATTAAGTTTACAAAATGGAGTGGTTGTTGAAGTGTGCCATATTGCACCCTCCCCCAGGCCGGCCATCAGTCTTCAGCCCCCCACTCAAAAGTACCTTCCTACGCTACTGGGTATCACTATACTCCACAGGAGTAATCATAAACTATGATGACGATGATCTATTGTTCTCCAAAATGCTTAATTTGTCACATAAACTTTGAAGCCTAAGCACTAAACATGAAATCCAAAAAGATTTAACCACCAACCCATTCCTGATATTTAAAAACAACCATACTTATATTATTATTAATAAGGTTTTAACATTGAGTCCTTACCTTCTTAACTAGGCCTAGGGGCCTAGCTATAAACAAATAAAACAGTACATTGTACTAGTGTACTACTACTAGTAACTAGTACTAGCCTAGTATAGTAATACATATTTCAGAATATGATATTTAAAATTAGGAGGAAGCCTTCCATAGTCATCTAGTAATATTTACAGAATTAACCTTCTGCAGATAACAGTTTTCTACTAATAAAGTCAGCAAACAAATGTTTCGGCATAACCTAGCTATTATACAAACAACGGTCATTAGTTTACCTTTATGTGCGATCGTTATTGCTCAGCCTAACACAATTAACACCTACAAATGTAGGCTATGTGTAATTCATACACTGCGAAAGGCTTCTCATTAAGCGATACATTTTAGCCTAACGCTAGATTACGTCTAAGTTTATTTAAAAAATAGTCACTTCAAATACTTGCGAAATCAATTATGTACAACTGTCAACCCTTAGTAAGAAAAAACAGGTTCATACCTCTTAAGCAAATTTGTATCTGCAGACTGCAAGTACTTTCAAAAGAATAGATCAGGATATCCAACATCGAAAGAGTTGTAACGGATTACAAAAGCGACCGCTTTACAAACTAGCTGAGGACACTGAGCATTGTGGTTTAGCGATTGGATGCCAGTTATACTAGGCTCGTTCGATCAGGGAAAAATGTTTTCTGAACTTTTTTCTCTCAACTACGCTAAATTGTTCAAGATTAATAAATACTTCTTGGGATAGTTGAAATTTATTAAAGTATTTGGATATCGCTTATAACGTTATTGCTCAATATTTATTTCAGAATTCAAATTTGTTGAAAATATTATTCTGTAAGTGTTCCTGTGGTTAAGGGTATTACCCGCCCATTTTGCCCAAACGCTTGCCAACATTTCTTAATGTGGTATCCGTCAGACTCGTTCGATCAGTATTTTTTTTTTCCCTTCAAATATTATGTAGTGTATGATAATATATATACAATGGATGGTAAGCAAAATTTAACTACTTTGAGTTAGCTCAATCTTTAATTTACCTTATAGTTATTGGCAAATATAGGTTTTCTGAAAATATTATTCTGTTAATTGTGCCAGTGTGGTAAGGTAACTTCCCGCCAACTCTGCACAAAAGCTATCCAATATTTCCTCCGGCGGTACTGCTGTTGGCATTCCGCTGGACTTACAAGCCAGCTGTAATATCTATCGGTCCTTTAGCAGACCACCAGCCGTTGCCTAATAACGTATTAGCCCATGCAGCCGCACCTAAACCTGGCCTATACTAATGTACATAAAATCCAAGTGTTCTTAATTTTTCTCTCCACAGGAACAAATATATACAAAAAGCACAGGTAAAATAGTTTAATAGAAACTCATCTTTAACTAAACATTCACATAGAGACCTAAGATTTTGGACAGACCCGCTGGTCAATGTGCATGTTAGCTTGTGTAAATTGCTGAGTGACTTTCATAACATAATATTTGTGGGAAATTTTCTACGGCGTTACGCTGTTGGTTTGCTGTCGGAATTCTGCTAGGTTCTTCCAAGCAACAATGTCTATCGGTCCGTTGGCGGGCCTCCAGCGTGTAAACGCCGGCTTTTTTACGATGTCGATACGCTGTTGGTCCGCTGTCGGCAATACGCTGGGTTTTTCCAAGCAGCAATGTCTATCGGTCCGTTGGCGGACCTCCAGCGTGTAAACGCTGGCTTTTTTACGACGTCGATACGCTGTTGGTCTGCTGTCGGCAATACGCTGGGTTTTTCCAAGCAGCAATGTCTATCGGTCCGTTGGCGGACCTCCAGCGTGTGATGCGTACTGGGTATATAGCATAAAGAGTAGGAGTGTCAAAGAAGGTTTAAATTTTGAGGTTAATAAGATTTTGTTTTATCTTATTGTGTGTAAATGTAACTCATGGTATTTTTTCCTTAAAAAATGCCCCCCCCTCGAAAGATCCCCCTTTTCAGGGGGGTGCGCTCAGGATTTGGGCTTTTTACCCAAGATATTCTTATTCCTTATGAAATTCTGGTCCAGAAAAATCACATGAGATAAAGCCTCCTTCCGGGTGATACCTAGCTCATTCAAAGCCTGGTGTAATACTAGGGTAGAACTCAAATGAAGCTGTATATGATATATGTACATGTGCCTATAGTAACACACACTAGTGATGCCTAAAGCTAGCCTAGGCCTAGCCCATAAACCTTGGCCTAAGCTCGGAATGAAATTTAATTATTCATACCTCCTGGATAAAGGTTCACACTATTCAGGGAATCTGAGAGTTGCTTCAATTCCACAAATCTGTAGCCTTTAGTTGTGTATTGGTAAACTGGGGCAACTTCTGACACCATGGCTTGCTTGGTCGCCATGCCAAACTTCCTGCCTGACAGTGTCACTGACAACAGCTTACTATTACTTATAGTAGTAGTGCTACACTGAGAAAAAGCAGCGACTTTCTGTAAAACTTTCCATTTGTCAGTGAAATGGAGTCCCACGAAAACGAGAAACTTTGAGGGTTTTTTTAATTCCTTTTTTTGCTGGGTGCCATAAAATTTAGTTTTAAATGAAAAAAATTAGTTGGAATCAAGATGATGTCCTGAGATTTGGCAAATACAATTTTTGCACACGTACAGTAGTGAAAAGTTACAGATACAGGGAAGCGCAAATGGTTATAAATTTTCAAGAACAATTTTGTTTTTACTACACAGTCACAACACTTTGGAGGGCCAATTGAGCAAAAATACCAGAATTTTTTAACAAGTAAGCCATGATTTTGATAAGATTCAGAGATACTTCCTGATGAAAAAACTGATTACTAGTTACACAAAACTTACGGAAATATTTTTTATCATTAATGATCACTTATTAATGACTAATAAGTAACATTACTTTTTCACCTTATGGACACAATGATAACTTTGAGTTGAAGGGTGCATCAAAATACATACGAAGTTATCGTATCCCATATTGGAAAACACTGATCAATGGAATTTCGGAAAGAGACAATGTTGAGGGAACGTAGTTGGTATTTGCAACGCGTGAGTAGTACTGGGTATATTTTGAGGGTTGATATAACATGAAATGGGGTATCACTTGTATCTTCATCGAATTAGGCTGCCAGGGTTGCCGATTTTGCTTTCCTCGTGGTTAGTGACTTCATATTTCTCGGCACACTAAGTATAGTAACAATACCTATTTCGCGAATTAACGAATGTGCTGGATATATAGACTATGATTCCTATGTTGACTAGCTGAGTGTAGGTTACGTTTAGGCATCAAATGCTCCGTAGTGCAGTATTTGATGCACTAATTTGTAATTCGATGTTTCTTTTTCTCACAATTTGCAAAGGGCCATGCTTCCCTGCCCATCACCTCTCTCGTATATCTCTCTTTTTTTTTAACCTTTGGATGTTTGCCGCAATTAAGGCTCTCAAAAATAATTTAATATCGGCAGAAACGCTTATAAAACATGCCTCTAATCCATAGCCGTCGCATTAAGCATAACACTAGGTTGTTACATAGTAAAAAGGGTCTCGGAATAAAATTTGCTCAAATTATGCACAAGTGACGCAATTTTTCATGTGAAAAAACAATATTTGAGTAGTTTCTAGTTGTTATGATATCTTTACATCAATCTGGTAACATTCTACAGTAATTATAAACAAGTTACGATGGTACCATTTGCTGTTTAGTTTGATTGGCCTTAGCTTACATTTTCTAATTGAACTTGAATGGAATTAAATTGGTAACAAATAAGGCTGTTTAACTTCAAGTTAGTACTTCTATTTGTTCATAAACGGAATAATACTGATAATGTGTACAAACCACCCTTTGCAAGTGCTTATAAGCACTTTCAAAGGGTGGTCCCAATACATGCAAATTGTGAGCCCTCTTTGGAGATAGGGGAGGAGGGGTGTAAGGAGTATGCATTGAAACATTCAATAAGCAATAGACCTACACTGGTTTCCAAATAGGAGCAACTCAAAGGCTTTTGAAATCTTGTACTTGAAAAATATCATTGATATGACAATATGACTAAGATCAACGATTTTAGGGCGGGTGTAATGTCATCAATAATTCCTGTGTCAATCATTTATGGTGCTCCATAAAAGAACTATTAGCTGCAGAAAATCATCTCACAAATAATTTGTTCAAAATGTACTATGCTGGATGGTACGTGCCACTTGATGCAACCGCCTATACATTGATTTACATATTGCAGAGATAAATCATAAAAGATTTCTGAGGATCAAGGTCTTCTTTAAATTCCCAAACTACGAGCAGCTGGCTACGGGCCACATCCACAAAAACCGAACATATATATAGTCATACAGTACCAAAATTGCTCATTATTCTGTATATGAATGTGTTACAGTTACTGAGGGTAATCAAACATAGGTCGATACTTGGGAAAACATGGGATGAGGTGGTCTATATCAGTGAGGTGAATGCGTGGCTAATTCCATGCTATCTTTGAATTATACTCTTTGAACTATAGTTGCACATATATCATAAATGGGCGTAGGAATGATTTGTGTGCACCCTAATTGGCTTAAGTGAGCAGTAATAATTGCATTAGTGAAGATCGATGCTGTCATGTGACTAAAAGTCTAAAACAGTTCATTTGAGTGCATTCAGGGGGTGCATGCATGTCTTCGAACACAAGCAGGTTTCTCTCCATGCCATATGTAGCACATAGTTAGAGAACATATCCCTGTAGAATATTTGCCCTCTTTCAGCTGATCACTGACCTCCAAGGTAATAAAGCTTAATTCAATAACACCTCTGCATTAGCATGACCTTGGCCATATACTCACAACACACTCAGTGACCATCAGCTACTTCAGGCCTTTTCCTACAGTTTATACTCACACAGTGCAAAAAATAACAATGTGTTCGGTCATCATATGCATGTGTATAGCCTATGCTTGCAGTGTGGCTATGTTGTAACAGGTGAACATGTATTGCAGGGATGAAGTGTTGAAATTAAGTTTATGGATCATGAACATTTCATTTTGTTTAAATTTCCAAGAAATAGGGATTGTAGTAGCTCTAGGTCTATAGTCAACCAGCTTAGCTTTTAGCAGAAACAAAAATTGCAGGATTAACACATTTGTTTGATAAGTTTTAGCTGCTGAATGTGCCAAGCATGTCTGTAACAACTTCCCAGACTAAGCAAACTGTATTTAATTATGTACTAAGCAGACTAGACATAGTATGGGAGCCTCTATGACCATATATGTGTGTTATACCATTTTTAAAGCAAGCTTCATCCTGTAGGTGTTGCTATACACACATCACATGGACTCTTAGTTAAAACAGTACTCCAAAATAAAATGCAGTACCCCCATACCCTGTACTGTATAGCAAAGGTTATATAATACAGAACACATGTTTGAGCTCAGACTTAGCAGTTACTTTGAGCAGGCACTTCAAATTTCCACAACCTATTACTCCAAACTGAAAACAGTACCCCAAATTTTACCGTATATCAAGATAAGTGTGAGTTGTGCTAGTTTTGTCTCAAAAAATATAGGTTAAAGTTAGAAATGTTTGGTTTATGGATTTGTTAACTATAAGGAACACATATTTGAGTTCATTCATAGCAAGTAACTTGATTTTCCATTTCAGATTATCACATACAAGGACTCCAAAGTTAAAACAGTACTCCAAAACAAAATGCAGTACCCCCATACACTGTACTGTATAGCAAGAGTTACTGTACATGTAAGGTGCACTAGTTTCCTGTCTAAATAAAGGTTGGAAAATTCTTGTTCAAAGGCTTGTTTTCAATACAAAACACATGTATGAGCTCAGACTTAGCAGTTACTTTGAGGAGGCACTTCAAATTTTCCACAACCTAGTACTGAAAACTACCCCAAATTGGACCGGATATCAAGATAAGTGTGAGTTGTCCTAGTTTTGTCTCTAAAATTAGAGGTTAAAGTTGGAAATGTTTAATTATGGATTTGTTAAGTATAAGGAACACATATTTGAGCTCATTCATAGCAAGTAACTTGATTTTTCATTTCTGATTATCACATAAGAGGACTCCAAATTTAAAACAGTACTCAAAAATATCATACAGTACCCCCATACACTGTACTGTATAGCACAAGTTACTGTATATAAAGTGCAATAGTTTCTTGTCTGAAATATGAAGTCAAAGTTGGAAAAATGTTGTTCAAAGACATGTTTTCAATACAAAACACATGTTTGAGCTCAGACTTAGCAGTTAACTTGAGGAGGCACTTCAAATTTTCCACAACCTAGTACTCAAAACTGAAAACAGTACCACAAATTGTACCGTATATCACGATAAATGTGACTTTTCCTAGTTTTGTCTCTAAAATTAGAAGTTGAAGTTGGAAAAGTTTAGTTGATGGATTTGTTAACTATAAGAAACACATATTTGGGCTCAGTCATAGCAAGTTACTTGATTTTTCATATCCGATTATCACATGCAAGGACTCCAAAGTTAAAATAGTACTTCAAAATAAAATGCTGTACCCTCATACACTGTACTGTATAGCACAAGTTACGGTATACAGTGCAATAGTTTCTTGTCTGAAATATGAAGTCAAAGTTGGAAAAATTTTGTTCAAAGACTTGTGTAAAATACAAAACAAATGTTTGAGCTCAGACTTGGTAGTTAACTTGAGGAGGCACTTCAAATTTTCCACAACCTAGTACTCAAAACTGAAAACAGTACCCCAAATTGTACCGTATATCACGATAAATGTGACTTTTCCTAGGTTTGTCTCTAAAATTAGAAGTTGAAGTTGGAAAAGTTTAGTTGATGGATTTGTTAACTATAAGAAAGACATATTTGAACTCAGTCATAGCAAGTTACTTGATTTTTCATATCCGATTATCACATGCAAGGACTCCAAAGTTAAAATAGTACTTCAAAATAAAATGCTGTACCCTCATACACTGTACTGTATAGCACAAGTTACGGTATATAAAGTGCAATAGTTTCTTGTCTGAAATATGAAGTCAAAGTTGGAAAAATGTTGTTCAAAGACATGTTTTCAATACAAAACACATGTTTGAGCTCAGACTTAGCAGTTAACTTGAGGAGGCACTTCAAATTTTCCACAACCTAGTACTCAAAACTGAAAACAGTACCCCAAATTGTACCGTATATCATGATAAATGTGACTTTTCCTAGTTTTGTCTCTAAAATTAGAAGTTGAAGTTGGAAAAGTTTAGTTGATGGATTTGTTAACTATAAGAAACACATATTTGGGCTCAGTCATAGCAAGTTACTTGATTTTTCATATCTGATTATCACATGCAAGGACTCCAAAGTTAAAATAGTACTTCAAAATAAAATGCAGTACCCCCATACACTGTACTGTATAGCACAAGTTACGGTATATAGTGCAATAGTTTCTTGTCTGAAATATGAAGTCAAAGTTGGAAAAATTTTGTTCAAAGACTTGTGTACAATACAAAACAAATGTTTGAGCTCAGACTTGGCAGTTAACTTGCGGAGCCACTTCAAATTTTCCACAACCTAGTACTCAAAACTGAAAACAGTACCCCAAATTGTACCGTATATCACGATAAATGTGACTTTTCCTAGGTTTGTCTCTAAAATTAGAAGTTGAAGTTGGAAAAGTTTAGTTGATGGATTTTTTAACTATAAGAAAGACATATTTGAGCTCAGTCATAGCAAGTTACTTGATTTTTCATATCCGATTATCACATGCAAGGACTCCAAATTTAAAATAGTACTTCAAAATAAAATGCAGTACCCCCATACACTGTACTGTATAGCACAAGTTACGGTATATAAAGTGCAATAGTTTCTTGTCTGAAATATGAAGTTAAAGTTGGAAAAATTTTGTTCAAAGACTTGTATACAATACAAAACAAATGTTTGAGCTCAGACTTAGCAGTTAACTTGAGGAGGCACTTCAAATTTTCCACAACCTAGTACTCAAAACTGAAAACAGTACCCCAAATTGTACCGTATATCACGATAAATGTGACTTTTCCTAGTTTTGTCTCTAAAATTAGAAGTTGAAGTTGGAAAAGTTTAGTTGATGGATTTGTTAACTATAAGAAACACATATTTGAGCTCAGTCATAGCAAGTAACTTGATTTTTCATTTCCGATTATCACATGCAAGGACTCCAAAGTTAAAATAATACTTCAAAATAAAATGCAGTACCCCCATACACTGTACTGTATAGCAGAAGTTACGGTATATAGTGCAATAGTTTCTTGTCTGAAATATGAAGTTAAAGTTGGAAAAATTTTGTTCAAAGACTTGTATACAATACAAAACAAATGTTTGAGCTCAGACTTAGCAGTTAACTTGAGGAGGCACTTCAAATTTTCCACAACCTAGTACTCAAAACTGAAAACAGTACCCCAAATTGTACCGTATATCACGATAAATGTGACTTTTCCTAGTTTTGTCTCTAAAATTAGAAGTTGAAGTTGGAAAAGTTTAGTTGATGGATTTGTTAACTATAAGAAACACATATTTGAGCTCAGTCATAGCAAGTAACTTGATTTTTCATTTCCGATTATCACATGCAAGGACTCCAAAGTTAAAATAATACTTCAAAATAAAATGCAGTACCCCCATACACTGTACTGTATAGCACAAGTTACGGTATATAGTGCAATAGTTTCTTGTCTGAAATATGAAGTTAAAGTTGGAAAAATTTTGTTCAAAGACTTGTATACAATACAAAACAAATGTTTGAGCTCAGACTTAGCAGTTAACTTGAGGAGGCACTTCAAATTTTCCACAACCTAGTACTCAAAACTGAAAACAGTACCCCAAATTGTACCGTATATCACGATAAATGTGACTTTTCCTAGTTTTGTCTCTAAAATTAGAAGTTGAAGTTGGAAAAGTTTAGTTGATGGATTTTTTAACTATAAGAAAGACATATTTGAGCTCAGTCATAGCAAGTTACTTGATTTTTCATATCCGATTATCACATGCAAGGACTCCAAATTTAAAATAGTAATTCAAAATAAAATGCAGTACCCCCATACACTGTACTGTATAGCAGAAGTTACGGTATATAAAGTGCAATAGTTTCTTGTCTGAAATATGAAGTTAAAGTTGGAAAAATTTTGTTCAAAGACTTGTATACAATACAAAACAAATGTTTGAGCTCAGACTTAGCAGTTAACTTGAGGAGGCACTTCAAATTTTCCACAACCTAGTACTCAAAACTGAAAACAGTACCCCAAATTGTACCGTATATCACGATAAATGTGACTTTTCCTAGTTTTGTCTCTAAAATTAGAAGTTGAAGTTGGAAAAGTTTAGTTGATGGATTTGTTAACTATAAGAAACACATATTTGAGCTCAGTCATAGCAAGTAACTTGATTTTTCATTTCCGATTATCACATGCAAGGACTCCAAAGTTAAAATAATACTTCAAAATAAAATGCAGTACCCCCATACACTGTACTGTATAGCAGAAGTTACGGTATATAGTGCAATAGTTTCTTGTCTGAAATATGAAGTTAAAGTTGGAAAAATTTTGTTCAAAGACTTGTATACAATACAAAACAAATGTTTGAGCTCAGACTTAGCAGTTAACTTGAGGAGGCACTTCAAATTTTCCACAACCTAGTACTCAAAACTGAAAACAGTACCCCAAATTGTACCGTATATCACGATAAATGTGACTTTTCCTAGTTTTGTCTCTAAAATTAGAAGTTGAAGTTGGAAAAGTTTAGTTGATGGATTTTTTAACTATAAGAAAGACATATTTGAGCTCAGTAATAGCAAGTTACTTGATTTTTCATATCCGATTATCACATGCAAGGACTCCAAAGTTAAAATAGTACTTCAAAATAAAATGCTGTACCCTCATACACTGTACTGTATAGCACAAGTTACGGTATATGAAGTGCAATAGTTTCTTGTCTGAAATATGAAGTCAAAGTTGGAAAAATTTTGTTCAAAGACTTGTGTACAATACAAAACAAATGTTTGAGCTCAGACTTAGCAGTTAACTTGAGGAGGCACTTCAAATTTTCCACAACCTAGTACTCAAAACTGAAAACAGTAGTACCCCAAATTGTACCGTATATCACGATAAATGTGACTTTTCCTAGTTTTGTCTCTAAAATTAGAAGTTGAAGTTGGAAAAGTTTAGTTGATGGATTTGTTAACTATAAGAAACACATATTTGAGCTCAGTCATAGCAAGTAACTTGATTTTTCATTTCCGATTATCACATGCAAGGACTCCAAAGTTAAAACAATACTTCAAAATAAAATGCAGTACCCCCATACACTGTACTGTATAGCACAAGTTACGGTATATAGTGCAATAGTTTCTTGTCTGAAATATGAAGTTAAAGTTGGAAAAATTTTGTTCAAAGACTTGTATACAATACAAAACAAATGTTTGAGCTCAGACTTAGCAGTTAACTTGAGGAGGCACTTCAAATTTTCCACAACCTAGTACTCAAAACTGAAAACAGTACCCCAAATTGTACCGTATATCACGATAAATGTGACTTTTCCTAGTTTTGTCTCTAAAATTAGAAGTTGAAGTTGGAAAAGTTTAGTTGATGGATTTTTTAACTATAAGAAAGACATATTTGAGCTCAGTCATAGCAAGTTACTTGATTTTTCATATCCGATTATCACATGCAAGGACTCCAAATTTAAAATAGTACTTCAAAATAAAATGCGGTACCCCCATACACTGTACTGTATAGCAGAAGTTACGGTATATAAAGTGCAATAGTTTCTTGTCTGAAATATGAAGTTAAAGTTGGAAAAATTTTGTTCAAAGACTTGTATACAATACAAAACAAATGTTTGAGCTCAGACTTAGCAGTTAACTTGAGGAGGCACTTCAAATTTTCCACAACCTAGTACTCAAAACTGAAAACAGTACCCCAAATTGTACCGTATATCACGATAAATGTGACTTTTCCTAGTTTTGTCTCTAAAATTAGAAGTTGAAGTTGGAAAAGTTTAGTTGATGGATTTGTTAACTATAAGAAACACATATTTGAGCTCAGTCATAGCAAGTAACTTGATTTTTCATTTCCGATTATCACATGCAAGGACTCCAAAGTTAAAATAATACTTCAAAATAAAATGCAGTACCCCCATACACTGTACTGTATAGCACAAGTTACGGTATATAGTGCAATAGTTTCTTGTCTGAAATATGAAGTTAAAGTTGGAAAAATTTTGTTCAAAGACTTGTATACAATACAAAACAAATGTTTGAGCTCAGACTTAGCAGTTAACTTGAGGAGGCACTTCAAATTTTCCACAACCTAGTACTCAAAACTGAAAACAGTACCCCAAATTGTACCGTATATCACGATAAATGTGACTTTTCCTAGTTTTGTCTCTAAAATTAGAAGTTGAAGTTGGAAAAGTTTAGTTGATGGATTTTTTAACTATAAGAAAGACATATTTGAGCTCAGTAATAGCAAGTTACTTGATTTTTCATATCCGATTATCACATGCAAGGACTCCAAATTTAAAATAGTACTTCAAAATAAAATGCAGTACCCCCATACACTGTACTGTATAGCAGAAGTTACGGTATATAAAGTGCAATAGTTTCTTGTCTGAAATATGAAGTTAAAGTTGGAAAAATTTTGTTCAAAGACTTGTATACAATACAAAACAAATGTTTGAGCTCAGACTTAGCAGTTAACTTGAGGAGGCACTTCAAATTTTCCACAACCTAGTACTCAAAACTGAAAACAGTACCCCAAATTGTACCGTATATCACGATAAATGTGACTTTTCCTAGTTTTGTCTCTAAAATTAGAAGTTGAAGTTGGAAAAGTTTAGTTGATGGATTTGTTAACTATAAGAAACACATATTTGAGCTCAGTCATAGCAAGTAACTTGATTTTTCATTTCCGATTATCACATGCAAGGACTCCAAAGTTAAAATAATACTTCAAAATAAAATGCAGTACCCCCATACACTGTACTGTATAGCACAAGTTACGGTATATAGTGCAATAGTTTCTTGTCTGAAATATGAAGTTAAAGTTGGAAAAATTTTGTTCAAAGACTTGTATACAATACAAAACAAATGTTTGAGCTCAGACTTAGCAGTTAACTTGAGGAGGCACTTCAAATTTTCCACAACATAGTACTCAAAACTGAAAACAGTACCCCAAATTGTACCGTATATCACGATAAATGTGACTTTTCCTAGTTTTGTCTCTAAAATTAGAAGTTGAAGTTGGAAAAGTTTAGTTGATGGATTTGTTAACTATAAGAAACACATATTTGAGCTCAGTCATAGCAAGTTACTTGATTTTTCATATCCGATTATCACATGCAAGGACTCCAAAGTTAAAATAGTACTTCAAAATAAAATGCTGTACCCTCATACACTGTACTGTATAGCACAAGTTACGGTATATAAAGTGCAATAGTTTCTTGTCTGAAATATGAAGTCAAAGTTGGAAAAATTTTGTTCAAAGACTTGTGTACAATACAAAACAAATGTTTGAGCTCAGACTTAGCAGTTAACTTGAGGAGGCACTTCAAATTTTCCACAACCTAGTACTCAAAACTGAAAACAGTAGTACCCCAAATTGTACCGTATATCACGATAAATGTGACTTTTCCTAGTTTTGTCTCTAAAATTAGAAGTTGAAGTTGGAAAAGTTTAGTTGATGGATTTTTTAACTATAAGAAAGACATATTTGAGCTCAGTCATAGCAAGTTACTTGATTTTTCATATCCGATTATCACATGCAAGGACTCCAAATTTAAAATAGTACTTCAAAATAAAATGCAGTACCCCCATACACTGTACTGTATAGCAGAAGTTACGGTATATAAAGTGCAATAGTTTCTTGTCTGAAATATGAAGTTAAAGTTGGAAAAATTTTGTTCAAAGACTTGTATACAATACAAAACAAATGTTTGAGCTCAGACTTAGCAGTTAACTTGAGGAGGCACTTCAAATTTTCCACAACCTAGTACTCAAAACTGAAAACAGTACCCCAAATTGTACCGTATATCACGATAAATGTGACTTTTCCTAGTTTTGTCTCTAAAATTAGAAGTTGAAGTTGGAAAAGTTTAGTTGATGGATTTTTTAACTATAAGAAAGACATATTTGAGCTCAGTAATAGCAAGTTACTTGATTTTTCATATCCGATTATCACATGCAAGGACTCCAAATTTGAAATAGTACTTCAAAATAAAATGCAGTACCCCCATACACTGTACTGTATAGCAGAAGTTACGGTATATAAAGTGCAATAGTTTCTTGTCTGAAATATGAAGTTAAAGTTGGAAAAATTTTGTTCAAAGACTTGTATACAATACAAAACAAATGTTTGAGCTCAGACTTAGCAGTTAACTTGAGGAGGCACTTCAAATTTTCCACAACCTAGTACTCAAAACTGAAAACAGTACCCCAAATTGTACCGTATATCACGATAAATGTGACTTTTCCTAGTTTTGTCTCTAAAATTAGAAGTTGAAGTTGGAAAAGTTTAGTTGATGGATTTGTTAACTATAAGAAAGACATATTTGGGCTCAGTCATAGCAAGTTACTTGATTTTTCATTTCTGATTATCACATGCAAGGACTCCAAAGTTAAAATAGTACTTCAAAATAAAATGCAGTACCCCCATACACTGTACTGTATAGCACAAGTTACGGTATATAAAGTGCAATAGTTTCTTGTCTGAAATATGAAGTCAAAGTTGGAAAAATTTTGTTCAAAGACTTGTGTACAATACAAAACAAATGTTTGAGCTCAGACTTAGCAGTTAACTTGAGGAGGCACTTCAAATTTTCCTCAACCTAGTACTCAAAACTGAAAACAGTACCCCAAATTGTACTGTATATCACGATAAATGTGACTTTTCCTAGTTTTGTCTCTAAAATTAGAAGTTGAAGTTGGAAAAGTTTAGTTGATGGGTTTGTTAACTATAAGAAAGACATATTTGGGCTCAGTCATAGCAAGTTACTTGATTTTTCATTTCCGATTATCACATGCAAGGACTCCAAAGTTAAAATAGTACTTCAAAATAAAATGCAGTACCCCCATACACTGTACTGTATAGCACAAGGTACCGTATATAGTGCAATAGTTTCTTGTCTGAAATATGAAGTCAAAGTTGGAAAATTTTTGTTCAAAGACTTGTGTACAATACAAAACAAATGTTTGAGCTCAGACTTAGCAGTTAACTTGAGGAGGCACTTCAAAATTTCCTCAACCTAGTACTCAAAACTGAAAACAGTACCCCAAATTGTACCGTATGTCACGATAAATGTGACTTTTCCTAGTTTTGTCTCTAAAATTAGAAGTTGAAGTTGGAAAAGTTTAGTTGATGGATTTGTTAACTATAAGAAACACATATTTGAGCTCAGTCATAGCAAGTTACTTGATTTTTCATTTCCGATTATCACATGCAAGGACTCCAAAGTTAAAATAGTACTTCAAAATAAAATGCAGTATCCCCATACACTGTACTGTATAGCACAAGTTACGGTATATAGTGCAATAGTTTCTTGTCTGAAATATGAAGTTAAAGTTGGAAAAATTTTGTTCAAAGACTTGTATACAATACAAAACAAATGTTTGAGCTCAGACTTAGCAGTTAACTTGAGGAGGCACTTCAAATTTTCCACAACCTAGTACTCAAAACTGAAAACAGTACCCCAAATTGTACCGTATTTCACGATAAATGTGACTTTTCCTAGTTTTGTCTCTAAAATTAGAAGTTGAAGTTGGAAAAGTTTAGTTGATGGATTTGTTAACTATAAGAAAGACATATTTGAGCTCAGTAATAGCAAGTTACTTGATTTTTCATATCCGATTATCACATGCAAGGACTCCAAATTTAAAATAGTACTTCAAAATAAAATGCAGTACCCCCATACACTGTACTGTATAGCACAAGTTACGGTATATAAAGTGCAATAGTTTCTTGTCTGAAATATGAAGTCAAAGTTGGAAAAATTTTGTTCAAAGACTTGTGTACAATACAAAACAAATGTTTGAGCTCAGACTTAGCAGTTAACTTGAGGAGGCACTTCAAATTTTCCACAACCTAGTACTCAAAACTGAAAACAGTACCCCAAATTGTACCGTATATCACGATAAATGTGACTTTTCCTAGTTTTGTCTCTAAAATTAGAAGTTGAAGTTGGAAAAGTTTAGTTGATGGATTTGTTAACTATAAGAAACACATATTTGAGCTCAGTAATAGCAAGTTACTTGATTTTTCATATCCGATTATCACATGCAAGGACTCCAAATTTAAAATAGTACTTCAAAATAAAATGCAGTACCCCCATACACTGTACTGTATAGCACAAGTTACGGTATATAAAGTGCAATAGTTTCTTGTCTGAAATATGAAGTCAAAGTTGGAAAAATTTTGTTCAAAGACTTGTGTACAATACAAAACAAATGTTTGAGCTCAGACTTAGCAGTTAACTTGAGGAGGCACTTCAAATTTTCCACAACCTAGTACTCAAAACTGAAAACAGTACCCCAAATTGTACCGTATATCACGATAAATGTGACTTTTCCTAGTTTTGTCTCTAAAATTAGAAGTTGAAGTTGGAAAAGTTTAGTTGATGGATTTGTTAACTATAAGAAACACATATTTGAGCTCAGTCATAGCAAGTTACTTGATTTTTCATTTCCGATTATCACATGCAAGGACTCCAAAGTTAAAATAGTACTTCAAAATAAAATGCAGTATCCCCATACACTGTACTGTATAGCACAAGTTATGGTAAATAAAGTGCAATAGTTTCTTGTCTGAAATATGAAGTCAAAGTTGGAAAAATTTTGTTCAAAGACTTGTGTACAATACAAAACAAATATTTGAGCTCAGACTTAGCAGTTAACTTGAGGAGGCACTTCAAATTTTCCACAACCTAGTACTCAAAACTGAAAACAGTACCCCAAATTGTACCGTATATCACGATAAATGTGACTTTTCCTAGTTTTGTCTCTAAAATTAGAAGTTGAAGTTGGAAAAGTTTAGTTGATGGATTTGTTAACTATAAGAAACACATATTTGAGCTCAGTCATAGCAAGTTACTTGATTTTTCATTTCCGATTATCACATGCAAGGACTCCAAAGTTAAAATAGTACTTCAAAATAAAATGCAGTACCACCATACACTGTACTGTATAGCACAAGTTACGGTATATAGTGCAATAGTTTCTTGTCTGAAATATGAAGTTAAAGTTGGAAAACTTTTGTTCAAAGACTTGTATACAATACAAAACAAATGTTTGAGCTCAGACTTAGCAGTTAACTTGAGGAGGCACTTCAAATTTTCCACAACCTAGTACTCAAAACTGAAAACAGTACCCCAAATTGTACCGTATATCACGATAAATGTGACTTTTCCTAGTTTTGTCTCTAAAATTAGAAGTTGAAGTTGGAAAAGTTTAGTTGATGGATTTGGTAACTGAAGAAACACATATTTGAGCTCAGTCATAGCAAGTAACTTGATTTTTCATTTCCGATTATCACATGCAAGGACTCCAAAGTTAAAATAATACTTCAAAATAAAATGCAGTACCCCCATACACTGTACTGTATAGCACAAGTTACGGTATATAGTGCAATAGTTTCTTGTCTGAAATATGAAGTTAAAGTTGGAAAAATTTTGTTCAAAGACTTGTATACAATACAAAACAAATGTTTGAGCTCAGACTTAGCAGTTAACTTGAGGAGGCACTTCAAATTTTCCACAACATAGTACTCAAAACTGAAAACAGTACCCCAATTTGTACCGTATATCACGATAAATGTGACTTTTCCTAGTTTTGTCTCTAAAATTAGAAGTTGAAGTTGGAAAAGTTTAGTTGATGGATTTGTTAACTATAAGAAACACATATTTGGGCTCAGTCATAGCAAGTTACTTGATTTTTCATATCCGATTATCACATGCAAGGACTCCAAAGTTAAAATAGTACTTCAAAATAAAATGCAGTACCCCCATACACTGTACTGTATAGCACAAGTTACGGTATATAGTGCAATAGTTTCTTGTCTGAAATATGAAGTCAAAGTTGGAAAAATTTTGTTCAAAGACTTGTATACAATACAAAACAAATGTTTGAGCTCAGACTTTGCAGTTAACTTACGGAGCCACTTCAAATTTTCCACAACCTAGTACTCAAAACTGAAAACAGTACCCCAAATTGTACCGTATATCACGATAAATGTGACTTTTCCTAGTTTTGTCTCTAAAATTAGAAGTTGAAGTTGGAAAAGTTTAGTTGATGGATTTGTTAACTATAAGAAACACATATTTGGGCTCAGTCATAGCAAGTTACTTGATTTTTCATTTCCGATTATCACATGCAAGGACTCCAAAGTTAAAATAGTACTTCAAAATAAAATGCAGTACCCCCATACACTGTACTGTATAGCACAAGGTACAGTATATAGCGCAATAGTTTCTTGTCTGAAATATGAAGTCAAAGTTGGAAAAATTTTGTTCAAAGACTTGTGTACAATACAAAACAAATGTCTGAGCTCAGACTTAGCAGTTAACTTGAGGAGGCACTTCAAATTTTCCACAACCTAGTACTCAAAACTGAAAACAGTACCCCAAATTGTACCGTATATCACGATAAATGTGACTTTTCCTAGTTTTGTCTCTAAAATTAGAAGTTGAAGTTGGAAAAGTTTAGTTGATGGATTTGTTAACTATGAGAAACACATATTTGAGCTCAGTCATAGCAAGTTACTTGATTTTTCATTTCCGATTATCACATGCAAGGACTCCAAAGTTAAAATAGTACTTCAAAATAAAATGCAGTACCACCATACACTGTACTGTATAGCACAAGTTACGGTATATAGTGCAATAGTTTCTTGTCTGAAATATGAAGTTAAAGTTGGAAAAATTTTGTTCAAAGACTTGTATACAATACAAAACAAATGTTTGAGCTCAGACTTAGCAGTTAACTTGAGGAGGCACTTCAAATTTTCCTCAACCTAGTACTTAAAACTGAAAACAGTACCCCAATTTGTACCGTATATCACGATAAATGTGACTTTTCCTAGTTTTGTCTCTAAAATTAGAAGTTGAAGTTGGAAAAGTTTAGTTGATGGATTTGTTAACTATAAGAAACACATATTTGGGCTCAGTCATAGCAAGTTACTTGATTTTTCATATCCGATTATCACATGCAAGGACTCCAAAGTTAAAATAGTACTTCAAAATAAAATGCAGTACCCCCATACACTGTACTGTATAGCACAAGTTACGGTATATAGTGCAATAGTTTCTTGTCTGAAATATGAAGTCAAAGTTGGAAAAATTTTGTTCAAAGACTTGTGTACAATACAAAACAAATGTTTGAGCTCAGACTTCGCAGTTAACTTGCGGAGCCATTTCAAATTTTCCACAACCTAGTACTCAAAACTGAAAACAGTACCCCAAATTGTACCGTATATCACGATAAATGTGACTTTTCCTAGTTTTGTCTCTAAAATTAGAAGTTGAAGTTGGAAAAGTTTAGTTGATGGAGTTGTTAACTATAAGAAACACATATTTGAGCTCAGTCATAGCAAGTTACTTGATTTTTCATATCCGATTATCACATGCAAGGACTCCAAAGTTAAAATAGTACTTCAAAATAAAATGCAGTACCCCCATACAATGTACTGTATAGCACAAGTTACGGTAAATAAAGTGCAATAGTTTCTTGTCTGAAATATGAAGTCAAAGTTGGAAAAATTTTGTTCAAAGACTTGTGTACAATGAAAAACAAATGTTTGAGCTCAGACTTAGCAGTTAACTTGAGGAGGCACTTCAAATTTTCCTCAACCTAGTACTCAAAACTGAAAACAGAACCCCAAATTGTACCGTATATCACGATAAATGTGACTTTTCCTAGTTTTGTCTCTAAAATTAGAAGTTGAAGTTGGAAAAGTTTAGTTGATGGATTTGTTAACTATAAGAAACACATATTTGGGCTCAGTCATAGCAAGTTACTTGATTTTTCATATCCGATTATCACATGCAAGGACTCCAAAGTTAAAATAGTACTTCAAAATAAAATGCAGTACCCCCATACACTGTACTGTATAGCACAAGTTACGGTATATAGTGCAATAGTTTCTTGTCTGAAATATGAAGTCAAAGTTGGAAAAATTTTGTTCAAAGACTTGTGTACAATACAAAACAAATGTTTGAGCTCAGACTTTGCAGTTAACTTGCGGAGCCACTTCAAATTTTCCACAACCTAGTACTCAAAACTAAAAACAGTACCCCAAATTGTACCGTATATCACGATAAATGTGACTTTTCCTAGTTTTGTCTCTAAAATTAGAAGTTGAAGTTGGAAAAGTTTAGTTGATGGAGTTGTTAACTATAAGAAACACATATTTGAGCTCAGTCATAGCAAGTTACTTGATTTTTCATATCCGATTATCACATGCAAGGACTCCAAAGTTAAAATAGTACTTCAAAATAAAATGCAGTACCCCCATACAATGTACTGTATAGCACAAGTTACGGTAAATAAAGTGCAATAGTTTCTTGTCTGAAATATGAAGTCAAAGTTGGAAAAATTTTGTTCAAAGACTTGTGTACAATGAAAAACAAATGTTTGAGCTCAGACTTAGCAGTTAACTTGAGGAGGCACTTCAAATTTTCCTCAACCTAGTACTCAAAACTGAAAACAGAACCCCAAATTGTACTGTATATCACGATAAATGTGACTTTTCCTAGTTTTGTCTCTAAAATTAGAAGTTGAAGTTGGAAAAGTTTAGTTGATGGATTTGTTAACTATAAGAAACACATATTTGGGCTCAGTCATAGCAAGTTACTTGATTTTTCATTTCCGATTATCACATGCAAGGACTCCAAAGTTAAAATAGTACTTCAAAATAAAATGCAGTACCCCCATACACTGTACTGTATAGCACAAGGTACAGTATATAGTGCAATAGTTTCTTGTCTGAAATATGAAGTCAAAGTTGGAAAAATTTTGTTCAAAGACTTGTATACAATACAAAACAAATGTTTGAGCTCAGACTTAGCAGTTAACTTGAGGAGGCACTTCAAATTTTCCACAACCTAGTACTCAAAACTGAAAACAGTACCCCAAATTGTACCGTATATCACGATAAATGTGACTTTTCCTAGTTTTGTCTCTAAAATTAGAAGTTGAAGTTGGAAAAGTTTAGTTGATGGATTTGTTAACTATAAGAAACACATATTTGAGCTCAGTCATAGCAAGTTACTTGATTTTTCATATCCGATTATCACATGCAAGGACTCCAAAGTTAAAATAGTACTTCAAAATAAAATGCAGTACCCCCATACAATGTACTGTATAGCACAAGTTACGGTAAATAAAGTGCAATAGTTTCTTGTCTGAAATATGAAGTCAAAGTTGGAAAAATTTTGTTCAAAGACTTGTGTACAATGAAAAACAAATGTTTGAGCTCAGACTTAGCAGTTAACTTGAGGAGGCACTTCAAATTTTCCTCAACCTAGTACTCAAAACTGAAAACAGAACCCCAAATTGTACCGTATATCACGATAAATGTGACTTTTCCTAGTTTTGTCTCTAAAATTAGAAGTTGAAGTTGGAAAAGTTTAGTTGATGGATTTGTTAACTATAAGAAACACATATTTGGGCTCAGTCATAGCAAGTTACTTGATTTTTCATATCCGATTATCACATGCAAGGACTCCAAAGTTAAAATAGTACTTCAAAATAAAATGCAGTACCCCCATACACTGTACTGTATAGCACAAGTTACGGTATATAGTGCAATAGTTTCTTGTCTGAAATATGAAGTCAAAGTTGGAAAAATTTTGTTCAAAGACTTGTGTACAATACAAAACAAATGTTTGAGCTCAGACTTTGCAGTTAACTTGCGGAGCCACTTCAAATTTTCCACAACCTAGTACTCAAAACTGAAAACAGTACCCCAAATTGTACCGTATATCACGATAAATGTGACTTTTCCTAGTTTTGTCTCTAAAATTAGAAGTTGAAGTTGGAAAAGTTTAGTTGATGGAGTTGTTAACTATAAGAAACACATATTTGAGCTCAGTCATAGCAAGTTACTTGATTTTTCATATCCGATTATCACATGCAAGGACTCCAAAGTTAAAATAGTACTTCAAAATAAAATGCAGTACCCCCATACAATGTACTGTATAGCACAAGTTACGGTAAATAAAGTGCAATAGTTTCTTGTCTGAAATATGAAGTCAAAGTTGGAAAAATTTTGTTCAAAGACTTGTGTACAATGAAAAACAAATGTTTGAGCTCAGACTTAGCAGTTAACTTGAGGAGGCACTTCAAATTTTCCTCAACCTAGTACTCAAAACTGAAAACAGAACCCCAAATTGTACTGTATATCACGATAAATGTGACTTTTCCTAGTTTTGTCTCTAAAATTAGAAGTTGAAGTTGGAAAAGTTTAGTTGATGGATTTGTTAACTATAAGAAACACATATTTGGGCTCAGTCATAGCAAGTTACTTGATTTTTCATTTCCGATTATCACATGCAAGGACTCCAAAGTTAAAATAGTACTTCAAAATAAAATGCCGTACCCCCATACACTGTACTGTATAGCACAAGGTACAGTATATAGTGCAATAGTTTCTTGTCTGAAATATGAAGTCAAAGTTGGAAAAATTTTGTTCAAAGACTTGTGTACAATACAAAACAAATGTCTGAGCTCAGACTTAGCAGTTAACTTGAGGAGGCACTTCAAATTTTCCACAACCTAGTACTCAAAACTGAAAACAGTACCCCAAATTGTACCGTATATCACGATAAATGTGACTTTTCCTAGTTTTGTCTCTAAAATTAGAAGTTGAAGTTGGAAAAGTTTAGTTGATGGATTTGTTAACTATAAGAAACACATATTTGAGCTCAGTCATAGCAAGTTACTTGATTTTTCATTTCCGATTATCACATGCAAGGACTCCAAATTTAAAATAGTACTTCAAAATAAAATGCAGTACCCCCATACACTGTACTGTATAGCACAAGTTACGGTATATAGTGCAATAGTTTCTTGTCTGAAATATGAAGTTAAAGTTGGAAAAATTTGTTCAAAGACTTGTGTACCATACAAAACAAATGTTTGAGCTCAGACTTTGCAGTTAATTTGCGGAGCCACTTCAAATTTTCCACAACCTAGTACTCAAAACTGAAAACAGTACCCCAAATTGTACCGTATATCACGATAAATGTGACTTTTCCTAGTTTTGTCTCTAAAATTAGAAGTTGAAGTTGGAAAAGTTTAGTTGATGGATTTGTTAACTATAAGAAACACATATTTGAGCTCAGTCATAGCAAGTAACTTGATTTTTCATTTCCGATTATCACATGCAAGGACTCCAAAGTTAAAATAATACTTCAAAATAAAATGCAGTACCCCCAGACACTGTACTGTATAGCACAAGTTACGGTATATAGTGCAATAGTTTCTTTTCTGAAATATGAAGTTAAAGTTGGAAAAATTTTGTTCAAAGACTTGTATAGAATACAAAACAAATGTTTGAGCTCAGACTTAGCAGTTAACTTGAGGAGGCACTTCAAATTTTCCACAACCTAGTACTCAAAACTGAAAACAGTACCCCAAATTGTACCGTATATCACGATAAATGTGACTTTTCCTAGTTTTGTCTCTAAAATTAGAAGTTGAAGTTGGAAAAGTTTAGTTGATGGATTTGTTAACTATAAGAAAGACATATTTGAGCTCAGTCATAGCAAGTTACTTGATTTTTCATATCCGATTATCACATGCAAGGACTCCAAATTTAAAATAGTACTTCAAAATAAAATGCAGTACCCCCATACACTGTACTGTATAGCACAAGTTACGGTATATAAAGTGCAATAGTTTCTTGTCTGAAATATGAAGTGAAAGTTGGAAAAATTTTGTTCAAAGACTTGTGTAAAATACAAAACAAATGTTTGAGCTCAGACTTAGCAGTTAACTTGAGGAGGCACTTCAAATTTTCCACAACCTAGTACTCAAAACTGAAAACAGTACCCCAAATTGTACTGTATATCACGATAAATGTGACTTTTCCTAGTTTTGTCTCTAAAATTAGAAGTTGAAGTTGGAAAAGTTTAGTTGATGGATTTGTTAACTATAAGAAACACATATTTGGGCTCAGTCATAGCAAGTTACTTGATTTTTCATTTCCGATTATCACATGCAAGGACTCCAAAGTTAAAATAGTACTTCAAAATAAAATGCCGTACCCCCATACACTGTACTGTATAGCACAAGGTACAGTATATAGTGCAATAGTTTCTTGTCTGAAATATGAAGTCAAAGTTGGAAAAATTTTGTTCAAAGACTTGTGTACAATACAAAACAAATGTCTGAGCTCAGACTTAGCAGTTAACTTGAGGAGGCACTTCAAATTTTCCACAACCTAGTACTCAAAACTGAAAACAGTACCCCAAATTGTACCGTATATCACGATAAATGTGACTTTTCCTAGTTTTGTCTCTAAAATTAGAAGTTGAAGTTGGAAAAGTTTAGTTGATGGATTTGTTAACTATAAGAAACACATATTTGAGCTCAGTCATAGCAAGTTACTTGATTTTTCATTTCCGATTATCACATGCAAGGACTCCAAATTTAAAATAGTACTTCAAAATAAAATGCAGTACCCCCATACACTGTACTGTATAGCACAAGTTACGGTATATAGTGCAATAGTTTCTTGTCTGAAATATGAAGTTAAAGTTGGAAAAATTTTGTTCAAAGACTTGTGTACCATACAAAACAAATGTTTGAGCTCAGACTTTGCAGTTAATTTGCGGAGCCACTTCAAATTTTCCACAACCTAGTACTCAAAACTGAAAACAGTACCCCAAATTGTACCGTATATCACGATAAATGTGACTTTTCCTAGTTTTGTCTCTAAAATTAGAAGTTGAAGTTGGAAAAGTTTAGTTGATGGATTTGTTAACTATAAGAAACACATATTTGAGCTCAGTCATAGCAAGTAACTTGATTTTTCATTTCCGATTATCACATGCAAGGACTCCAAAGTTAAAATAATACTTCAAAATAAAATGCAGTACCCCCAGACACTGTACTGTATAGCACAAGTTACGGTATATAGTGCAATAGTTTCTTGTCTGAAATATGAAGTTAAAGTTGGAAAAATTTTGTTCAAAGACTTGTATAGAATACAAAACAAATGTTTGAGCTCAGACTTAGCAGTTAACTTGAGGAGGCACTTCAAATTTTCCACAACCTAGTACTCAAAACTGAAAACAGTACCCCAAATTGTACCGTATATCACGATAAATGTGACTTTTCCTAGTTTTGTCTCTAAAATTAGAAGTTGAAGTTGGAAAAGTTTAGTTGATGGATTTGTTAACTATAAGAAAGACATATTTGAGCTCAGTCATAGCAAGTTACTTGATTTTTCATATCCGATTATCACATGCAAGGACTCCAAATTTAAAATAGTACTTCAAAATAAAATGCAGTACCCCCATACACTGTACTGTATAGCACAAGTTACGGTATATAAAGTGCAATAGTTTCTTGTCTGAAATATGAAGTGAAAGTTGGAAAAATTTTGTTCAAAGACTTGTGTAAAATACAAAACAAATGTTTGAGCTCAGACTTAGCAGTTAACTTGAGGAGGCACTTCAAATTTTCCACAACCTAGTACTCAAAACTGAAAACAGTACCCCAAATTGTACCGTATATCACGATAAATGTGACTTTTCCTAGTTTTGTCTCTAAAATTAGAAGTTGAAGTTGGAAAAGTTTAGTTGATGGATTTGTTAACTATAAGAAAGACATATTTGAGCTCAGTCATAGCAAGTTACTTGATTTTTCATATCCGATTATCACATGCAAGGACTCCAAATTTAAAATAGTACTTCAAAATAAAATGCAGTACCCCCATACACTGTACTGTATAGCACAAGTTACGGTATATAAAGTGCAATAGTTTCTTGTCTGAAATATGAAGTCAAAGTTGAAAAAATTTTGTTCAAAGACTTGTGTACAATACAAAACAAATGTTTGAGCTCAGACTTAGCAGTTATCTTGAGGAGGCACTTCAAATTTTCCACAACCTAGTACTCAAAACTGAAAACAGTACCCCAAATTGTACCGTATATCACGATAAATGTGACTTTTCCTAGTTTTGTCTCTAAAATTAGAAGTTGAAGTTGGAAAAGTTTAGTTGATGGATTTGTTAACTATAAGAAAGACATATTTGAGCTCAGTCATAGCAAGTTACTTGATTTTTCATTTCCGATTATCACATGCAAGGACTCCAAAGTTAAAATAGTACTTTAAAATAAAATGCTGTACCCTCATTCACTGTACTGTATAGCACAAGTTACGGTATACAGTGCAATAGTTTCTTGTCTGAAATATGAAGTGAAAGTTGGAAAAATTTTGTTCAAAGACTTGTGTAAAATACAAAACAAATGTTTGAGCTCAGACTTGGTAGTTAACTTGAGGAGCCACTTCAAATTTTCCACAACCTAGTACTCAAAACTGAAAACAGTACCCCAAATTGTACCGTATATCACGATAAATGTGACTTTTCCTAGTTTTGTCTCTAAAATTAGAAGTTGAAGTTGGAAAAGTTTAGTTGATGGATTTGTTAACTATAAGAAAGACATATTTGAGCTCAGTCATAGCAAGTTACTTGATTTTTCATTTCCTATTATCACATGCAAGGACTCCAAAGTTAAAATAGTACTTCAAAATAAAATGCAGTACCCCCATACACTGTACTGTATAGCACAAGTTACGGTATATATAGTGCAATAGTTTCTTGTCTGAAATATGAAGTTAAAGTTGGAAAAATTTTGTTCAAAGACTTGTATACAATACAAAACAAATGTTTGAGCTCAGACTTAGCAGTTAACTTGAGGAGGCACTTCAAATTTTCCACAACCTAGTACTCAAAACTGAAAACAGTACCCCAAATTGTACCGTATATCACGATAAATGTGACTTTTCCTAGTTTTGTCTCTAAAATTAGAAGTTGAAGTTGGAAAAGTTTAGTTGATGGATTTGTTAACTATAAGAAAGACATATTTGAGCTCAGTCATAGCAAGTTACTTGATTTTTCATATCCGATTATCACATGCAAGGACTCCAAATTTAAAATAGTACTTCAAAATAAAATGCAGTACCCCCATACACTGTACTGTATAGCACAAGTTACGGTATATAAAGTGCAATAGTTTCTTGTCTGAAATATGAAGCCAAAGTTGGAAAAATTTTGTTCAAAGACTTGTGTTCAATGAAAAACAAATGTTTGAGCTCAGACTTAGCAGTTAACTTGAGGAGGCACTTCAAATTTTCCACAACCTAGTACTCAAAACTGAAAACAGTACCCCAAATTGTACCGTATATCACGATAAATGTGACTTTTCCTAGTTTTGTCTCTAAAATTAGAAGTTGAAGTTGGAAAAGTTTAGTTGATGGATTTGTTAACTATAAGAAACACATATTTGAGCTCAGTCATAGCAAGTTACTTGATTTTTCATTTCTGATTATCACATGCAAGGACTCCAAAGTTAAAATAATACTTCAAAATAAAATGCAGTACCCCCATACACTGTACTGTATAGCACAAGTTACGGTATATAGTGCAATAGTTTCTTGTCTGAAATATGAAGTGAAAGTTGGAAAAATTTTGTTCAAAGACTTGTATACAATACAAAACAAATGTTTGAGCTCAGACTTAGCAGTTAACTTGAGGAGGCACTTCAAATTTTCCACAACCTAGTACTCAAAACTGAAAACAGTACCCCAAATTGTACCGTATATCACGATAAATGTGACTTTTCCTAGTTTTGTCTCTAAAATTAGAAGTTGAAGTTGGAAAAGTTTAGTTGATGGATTTGTTAACTATAAGAAAGACATATTTGAGCTCAGTCATAGCAAGTTACTTGATTTTCATATCCGATTATCACATGCAAGGACTCCAAATTTAAAATAGTACTTCAAAATAAAATGCAGTACCCCCATACACTGTACTGTATAGCACAAGTTACGGTATATAAAGTGCAATAGTTCCTTGTCTGAAATATGAAGTCAAAGTTGGAAAAATTTTGTTCAAAGACTTGTGTTCAATACAAAACAAATGTTTGAGCTCAGACTTAGCAGTTAACTTGAGGAGGCACTTCAAATTTTCCACAACCTAGTACTCAAAACTGAAAACAGTACCCCAAATTGTACCGTATATCACGATAAATGTGACTTTTCCTAGTTTTGTCTCTAAAATTAGAAGTTGAAGTTGGAAAAGTTTAGTTGATGGATTTGTTAACTATAAGAAAGACATATTTGAGCTCAGTCATAGCAAGTTACTTGATTTTTCATATCTGATTATTACATGCAAGGACTCCAAAGTTAAAATAGTACTTCAAAATAAAATGCAGTACCCCCATACACTGTACTGTATAGCACAAGTTACGGTATATAGTGCAATAGTTTCTTGTCTGAAATATGAAGTCAAAGTTGGAAAAATTTTGTTCAAAGACTTGTGTACAATACAAAAAAAATGGTTGAGCTCAGACTTGGCAGTTAACTTGAGGAGGCACTTCAAATTTTCCACAACCTAGTAATCAAAACTGAAAACAGTACCCCAAATTGTACCGTATATCACGATAAATGTGACTTTCCTAGTTTTGTCTCTAAAATTAGAAGTTGAAGTTGGATAAGATTAGTTGATGGATTTGTTAACTATAAGAAACACATATTTCAGCTCAGTCATAGCAAGTTACTTGATTTTTCATTTCCGATTATCACATGCAAGGACTCCAAATGAGTTAAAATAATACTTCAAAATAAAATGCAGTACCCCCATACACTGTACTGTATAACACAAGTTACATTATATATAGTGCAATAGTCTCTTGTCTGAAATATGAAGTCAAAGTTGGAAAAATTTTGTTCAAAGACTTGTGTACAATACAAAACAAATGTTTGAGCTCAGACTTAGCAGTTAACTTGAGGAGGCACTTCAAATTTTCCACAACCTAGTACTCAAAACTGAAAACAGTATCCCAAATTGTACCGTATATCACGATAAATGTGACTTTTCCTAGTTTTGTCTCTAAAATTAGAAGTTGATCAGTTGGAAAAGTTTAGTTGATGGATTTGTTAACTATAAGAAACACATATTTGAGCTCAGTCATAGCAAGTTACTTGATTTTTCATTTCCGATTATCACATGCAAGGACTCCAAAGTTAAAATAGTACTTCAAAATAAGATGCAGTACCCCCATACACTGTACTGTATAGCACAAGTTACGGTAAATAAAGTGCAATAGTTTCTTGTCTGAAATATGAAGTCAAAGTTGGAAAATTTTTGTTCAAAGACTTGTGTACAATACAAAACAAATGTTTGAGCTCAGACTTAGCAGTTAACTTGAGGAGGCACTTCAAAATTTCCTCAACCTAGTACTCAAAACTGAAAACAGTACCCCAAATTGTACCGTATATCACGATAAATGTGACTTTTCCTAGTTTTGTCTCTAAAATTAGAAGTTGAAGTTGGAAAAGTTTAGTTGATGGATTTGTTAACTATAAGAAAGACATATTTGAGCTCAGTCATAGCAAGTTACTTGATTTTTCATTTTCGATTATCACATGCAAGGACTACAAATTTAAAATAGTACTTCAAAATAAAATGCAGTACCCCCATACACTGTACTGTATAGCACAAGTTACGGTATATAAAGTGCAATAGTTTCTTGTCTGAAATATGAAGTCAAAGTTGGAAAACTTTTGTTCAAAGACTTGTGTACAATACAAAACAAATGTTTGAGGTCAGACTTTGCAGTTAACTTGCAGAGCCACTTCAAATTTTCCACAACCTAGTACTCAAAACTGAAAACAGTACCCCAAATTGTACCGTATTTCACGATAAATGTGACTTTTCCTAGTTTTGTCTCTAAAATTAGAAGTTGAAGTTGGAAAAGTTTAGTTGATGGATTTGTTAACTATAAGAAACACATATTTGAGCTCAGTCATAGCAAGTTACTTGATTTTTCATTTCCGATTATCACATGCAAGGACTACAAATTTAAAATAGTACTTCAAAATAAAATGCAGTACCCCCATACACTGTACTGTATAGCACAAGTTACGGTATATAAAGTGCAATAGTTTCTTGTCTGAAATATGAAGTCAAAGTTGGAAAAATTTTGTTTAAAGACTTGTGTACCATACAAAACAAATGTTTGAGCTCAGACTTGGCAGTTAACTTGAGGAGCCACTTCAAATTTTCCACAACCTAGTACTCAAAACTGAAAACAGTACCCCAAATTGTACCGTATATCACGGTAAATGTGACTTGTCCTAGTTTTGTCTCTAAAATTAGAAAGTTGATCAGTTGGAAAAGTTTAGTTGATGGATTTGTTAACTATAAGAAAGACATATTTGAGCTCAGTCATAGCAAGTTACTTGATTTTTCATTTCCGATTATCACATGCAAGGACTCCAAATTTAAAATAGTACTTCAAAATAAAATGCAGTACCCCCATACACTGTACTGTATAGCAGAAGTTACGGTATGTATATAAAGTGCAATAGTTTCTTGTCTGAAATATGAAGTCAAAGTTGGAAAAATTTTGTTCAAAGACTTGTGTACAATACAAAACAAATGTTTGAGCTCAGACTTTGCAGTTAACTTGCGGAGCCACTTCAAATTTTCCACAACCTAGTACTCAAAACTGAAAACAGTACCCCAAATTGTACCGTATATCACGATAAATGTGACTTTTCCTAGTTTTGTCTCTAAAATTAGAAGTTGAAGTTGGAAAAGTTTAGTTGATGGATTTGTTAACTATAAGAAAGACATATTTGAGCTCAGTCATAGCAAGTTACTTGATTTTTCATTTTCGATTATCACATGCAAGGACTCCAAATTTAAAATAGTACTTCAAAATAAAATGCAGTACCCCCATACACTGTACTGTATAGCAGAAGTTACGGTATGTATATAAAGTGCAATAGTTTCTTGTCTGAAATATGAAGTCAAAGTTGGAAAAATTTTGTTCAAAGACTTGTGTACAATACAAAACAAATGTTTGAGCTCAGACTTTGCAGTTAACTGCGGAGCCACTTCAAATTTTCCACAACCTAGTACTCAAAACTGAAAACAGTACCCCAAATTGTACCGTATATCACGATAAATGTGACTTTTCCTAGTTTTGTCTCTAAAATTAGAAGTTGAAGTTGGAAAAGTTTAGTTGATGGATTTGTTAACTATAAGAAACACATATTTGAGCTCAGTCATAGCAAGTTACTTGATTTTTCATTTTCGATTATCACATGCAAGGACTACAAATTTAAAATAGTACTTCAAAATAAAATGCAGTACCCCCATACACTGTACTGTATAGCACAAGTTACGGTATATAAAGTGCAATAGTTTCTTGTCTGAAATATGAAGTCAAAGTTGGAAAAATTTTGTTCAAAGACTTGTGTACAATACAAAACAAATGTTTGAGCTGAGACTTAGCAGTTAACTTGAGGAGGCACTTCAAATTTTCCACAACCTAGTACTCAAAACTGAAAACAGAACCCCAAATTGTACCGTATATCACGATAAATGTGACTTTTCCTAGTTTTGTCTCTAAAATTAGAAGTTGAAGTTGGAAAAGTTTAGTTGATGGATTTGTTAACTATAAGAAACACATATTTGAGCTCAGTCATAGCAAGTTACTTGATTTTTCATTTTCGATTATCACATGCAAGGACAACAAATTTAAAATAGTACTTCAAAATAAAATGCAGTACCCCCATACACTGTACTGTATAGCACAAGTTACGGTATATAAAGTGCAATAGTTTCTTGTCTGAAATATGAAGTCAAAGTTGGAAAAATTTTGTTCAAAGACTTGTGTACAATACAAAACAAATGTTTGAGCTCAGACTTAGCAGTTAACTTGAGGAGGCACTTCAAATTTTCCACAACCTAGTACTCAAAACTGAAAACAGTACCCCAAATTGTACCGTATATCACGATAAATGTGACTTTTCCTAGTTTTGTCTCTAAAATTAGAAGTTGAAGTTGGAAAAGTTTAGTTGATGGATTTGTTAACTATAAGAAACACATATTTGGGCTCAGTCATAGCAAGTTACTTGAGTTTTCATTTCCGATTATCACATGCAAGGACTCCAAATTTAAAATAGTACTTCAAAATAAAATGCAGTACCCCCATACACTGTACTGTATGGCACAAGTTACGGTATATAGTGCAATAGTTTCTTGTCTGAAATATGAAGTTAAAGTTGGAAAAATTTTGTTCAAAGACTTGTATACAATACAAAACAAATGTCTGAGCTCAGACTTAGCAGTTAACTTGAGGAGGCACTTCCAATTTTCCACAACCTAGTACTCAAAACTGAAAACAGTACCCCAAATTGTACCGTATATCACGATAAATGTGACTTTTCCTAGTTTTGTCTCTAAAATTAGAAGTTGATCAGTTGGAAAAGTTTAGTTGATGGATTTGTTAACTATAAGAAACACATATTTGAGCTCAGTCATAGCAAGTTACTTGATTTTTCATTTTCGATTATCACATGCAAGGACTACAAATTTAAAATAGTACTTCAAAATAAAATGCAGTACCCCCATACACTGTACTGTATAGCACAAGTTACGGTATATAAAGTGCAATAGTTTCTTGTCTGAAATATGAAGTCAAAGTTGGAAAAATTTTGTTCAAAGACTTGTGTACAATACAAAACAAATGTTTGAGCTCAGACTTAGCAGTTAACTTGAGGAGGCACTTCAAATTTTCCACAACCTAGTAATCAAAACTGAAAACAGTACCCCAAATTGTACCGTATATCACGATAAATGTGACTTTTCCTAGTTTTGTCTCTAAAATTAGAAGTTGAAGCTGGAAAAGTTTAGTTGATGGATTTGTTAACTATAAGAAACACATATTTGAGCTCAGTCATAGCAAGTTACTTGATTTTTCATTTTCGATTATCACATGCAAGGACTACAAATTTAAAATAGTACTTCAAAATAAAATGCAGTACCCCCATACACTGTACTGTATAGCACAAGTTACGGTATATAAAGTGCAATAGTTTCTTGTCTGAAATATGAAGTCAAAGTTGGAAAAATTTTGTTCAAAGACTTGTGTACAATACAAAACAAATGTTTGAGCTCAGACTTAGCAGTTAACTTGAGGAGGCACTTCAAATTTTCCACAACCTAGTACTCAAAACTGAAAACAGTACCCCAAATTGTACCGTATATCACGATAAATGTGACTTTTCCTAGTTTTGTCTCTAAAATTAGAAGTTGAAGTTGGAAAAGTTTAGTTGATGGATTTGTTAACTATAAGAAACACATATTTGGGCTCAGTCATAGCAAGTTACTTGAGTTTTCATTTCCGATTATCACATGCAAGGACTCCAAATTTAAAATAGTACTTCAAAATAAAATGCAGTACCCCCATACACTGTACTGTATGGCACAAGTTACGGTATATAGTGCAATAGTTTCTTGTCTGAAATATGAAGTTAAAGTTGGAAAAATTTTGTTCAAAGACTTGTATACAATACAAAACAAATGTCTGAGCTCAGACTTAGCAGTTAACTTGAGGAGGCACTTCCAATTTTCCACAACCTAGTACTCAAAACTGAAAACAGTACCCCAAATTGTACCGTATATCACGATAAATGTGACTTTTCCTAGTTTTGTCTCTAAAATTAGAAGTTGATCAGTTGGAAAAGTTTAGTTGATGGATTTGTTAACTATAAGAAACACATATTTGGGCTCAGTCATAGCAAGTTACTTGATTTTTCATATCCGATTATCACATGCAAGGACTACAAATTTAAAATAGTACTTCAAAATAAAATGCAGTACCCCCATACACTGTACTGTATAGCACAAGTTACGGTATATAAAGTGCAATAGTTTCTTGTCTGAAATATGAAGTCAAAGTTGGAAAAATTTTGTTCAAAGACTTGTGTACAATACAAAACAAATGTTTGAGCTCAGACTTAGCAGTTAACTTGAGGAGGCACTTCAAATTTTCCACAACCTAGTACTCAAAACTGAAAACAGTACCCCAAATTGTACCGTATATCACGATAAATGTGACTTTTCCTAGTTTTGTCTCTAAAATTAGAAGTTGATCAGTTGGAAAAGTTTAGTTGATGGATTTGTTAACTATAAGAAACACATATTTGAGCTCAGTCATAGCAAGTTACTTGATTTTTCATTTTCGATTATCACATGCAAGGACTACAAATTTAAAATAGTACTTCAAAATAAAATGCAGTACCCCCATACACTGTACTGTATAGCACAAGTTACGGTATATAAAGTGCAATAGTTTCTTGTCTGAAATATGAAGTCAAAGTTGGAAAAATTTTGTTCAAAGACTTGTGTACAATACAAAACAAATGTTTGAGCTCAGACTTAGCAGTTAACTTGAGGAGGCACTTCAAATTTTCCACAACCTAGTACTCAAAACTGAAAACAGTACCCCAAATTGTACCGTATATCACGATAAATGTGACTTTTCCTAGTTTTGTCTCTAAAATTAGAAGTTGAAGTTGGAAAAGTTTAGTTGATGGATTTGTTAACTATAAGAAACACATATTTGGGCTCAGTCATAGCAAGTTACTTGAGTTTTCATTTCCGATTATCACATGCAAGGACTCCAAATTTAAAATAGTACTTCAAAATAAAATGCAGTACCCCCATACACTGTACTGTATGGCACAAGTTACGGTATATAGTGCAATAGTTTCTTGTCTGAAATATGAAGTTAAAGTTGGAAAAATTTTGTTCAAAGACTTGTATACAATACAAAACAAATGTCTGAGCTCAGACTTAGCAGTTAACTTGAGGAGGCACTTCCAATTTTCCACAACCTAGTACTCAAAACTGAAAACAGTACCCCAAATTGTACCGTATATCACGATAAATGTGACTTTTCCTAGTTTTGTCTCTAAAATTAGAAGTTGATCAGTTGGAAAAGTTTAGTTGATGGATTTGTTAACTATAAGAAACACATATTTGAGCTCAGTCATAGCAAGTTACTTGATTTTTCATTTTCGATTATCACATGCAAGGACTACAAATTTAAAATAGTACTTCAAAATAAAATGCAGTACCCCCATACACTGTACTGTATAGCACAAGTTACGGTATATAAAGTGCAATAGTTTCTTGTCTGAAATATGAAGTCAAAGTTGGAAAAATTTTGTTCAAAGACTTGTGTACAATACAAAACAAATGTTTGAGCTCAGACTTAGCAGTTAACTTGAGGAGGCACTTCAAATTTTCCACAACCTAGTAATCAAAACTGAAAACAGTACCCCAAATTGTACCGTATATCACGATAAATGTGACTTTTCCTAGTTTTGTCTCTAAAATTAGAAGTTGAAGCTGGAAAAGTTTAGTTGATGGATTTGTTAACTATAAGAAACACATATTTGAGCTCAGTCATAGCAAGTTACTTGATTTTTCATTTTCGATTATCACATGCAAGGACTACAAATTTAAAATAGTACTTCAAAATAAAATGCAGTACCCCCATACACTGTACTGTATAGCACAAGTTACGGTATATAAAGTGCAATAGTTTCTTGTCTGAAATATGAAGTCAAAGTTGGAAAAATTTTGTTCAAAGACTTGTGTACAATACAAAACAAATGTTTGAGCTCAGACTTAGCAGTTAACTTGAGGAGGCACTTCAAATTTTCCACAACCTAGTACTCAAAACTGAAAACAGTACCCCAAATTGTACCGTATATCACGATAAATGTGACTTTTCCTAGTTTTGTCTCTAAAATTAGAAGTTGAAGTTGGAAAAGTTTAGTTGATGGATTTGTTAACTATAAGAAACACATATTTGGGCTCAGTCATAGCAAGTTACTTGAGTTTTCATTTCCGATTATCACATGCAAGGACTCCAAATTTAAAATAGTACTTCAAAATAAAATGCAGTACCCCCATACACTGTACTGTATGGCACAAGTTACGGTATATAGTGCAATAGTTTCTTGTCTGAAATATGAAGTTAAAGTTGGAAAAATTTTGTTCAAAGACTTGTATACAATACAAAACAAATGTCTGAGCTCAGACTTAGCAGTTAACTTGAGGAGGCACTTCCAATTTTCCACAACCTAGTACTCAAAACTGAAAACAGTACCCCAAATTGTACCGTATATCACGATAAATGTGACTTTTCCTAGTTTTGTCTCTAAAATTAGAAGTTGATCAGTTGGAAAAGTTTAGTTGATGGATTTGTTAACTATAAGAAACACATATTTGGGCTCAGTCATAGCAAGTTACTTGATTTTTCATATCCGATTATCACATGCAAGGACTCCAAATTTAAAATAGTACTTCAAAATAAAATGCAGTACCCCCCATACACTGTACTGTATAGCACAAGTTACGGTATATAAAGTGCAATAATTTCTTGTCTGAAATATGAAGTGAAAGTTGGAAAAATTTTGTTCAAAGACTTGTATACAATACAAAACAAATGTTTGAGCTCAGACTTGGCAGTTAACTTGAGGAGGCACTTCAAATTTTCCACAACCTAGTAATCAAAACTGAAAACAGTACCCCAAATTGTACCGTATATCACGATAAATGTGACTTTCCTAGTTTTGTCTCTAAAATTAGAAGTTGAAGTTGGATAAGTTTAGTTGATGGATTTGTTTACTATAAGAAACACATATTTGAGCTCAGTCATAGCAAGTTACTTGATTTTTCATATCCGATTATCACATGCAAGGACTCCAAATTTAAAATAGTACTTCAAAATAAAATGCAGTACCCCCATACACTGTACTGTATAGCACAAGTTACGGTATATAAAGTGCAATAATTTCTTGTCTGAAATATGAAGTCAAAGTTGGAAAAATTTTGTTCAAAGACTTGTGTACAATACAAAACAAATGTTTGAGCTCAGACTTGGCAGTTAACTTGAGGAGGCACTTCAAATTTTCCACAACCTAGTACTCAAAACTGAAAACAGTACCCCAAATTGTACCATACAGTATATCACGATAAATGTGACTTTTCCTAGTTTTGTCTCTAAAATTAGAAGTTGAAGTTGGAAAAGTTTAGTTGATGGATTTGTTAACTATAAGAAACACATATTTGGGCTCAGTCATAGCAAGTTACTTGAGTTTTCATTTCCGATTATCACATGCAAGGACTCCAAATTTAAAATAGTACTTCAAAATAAAATGCAGTACCCCCATACACTGTACTGTATGGCACAAGTTACGGTATATAGTGCAATAGTTTCTTGTCTGAAATATGAAGTTAAAGTTGGAAAAATTTTGTTCAAAGACTTGTATACAATACAAAACAAATGTTTGAGCTCAGACTTAGCAGTTAACTTGAGGAGGCACTTCAAATTTTCCACAACCTAGTACTCAAAACTGAAAACAGTACCCCAAATTGTACCGTATATCACGATAAATGTGACTTTTCCTAGTTTTGTCTCTAAAATTAGAAGTTGATCAGTTGGAAAAGTTTAGTTGATGGATTTGTTAACTATAAGAAAGACATATTTGGGCTCAGTCATAGCAAGTTACTTGATTTTTCATATCCGATTATCACATGCAAGGACTCCAAATTTAAAATAGTACTTCAAAATAAAATGCAGTACCCCCCATACACTGTACTGTATAGCACAAGTTACGGTATATAAAGTGCAATAATTTCTTGTCTGAAATATGAAGTTAAAGTTGGAAAAATTTTGTTCAAAGACTTGTATACAATACAAAACAAATGTTTGAGCTCAGACTTGGCAGTTAACTTGAGGAGGCACTTCAAATTTTCCACAACCTAGTAATCAAAACTGAAAACAGTACCCCAAATTGTACCGTATATCACGATAAATGTGACTTTCCTAGTTTTGTCTCTAAAATTAGAAGTTGAAGTTGGATAAGTTTAGTTGATGGATTTGTTTACTATAAGAAACACATATTTGAGCTCAGTCATAGCAAGTTACTTGATTTTTCATATCCGATTATCACATGCAAGGACTCCAAATTTAAAATAGTACTTCAAAATAAAATGCAGTACCCCCATACACTGTACTGTATAGCACAAGTTACGGTATATAAAGTGCAATAATTTCTTGTCTGAAATATGAAATCAAAGTTGGAAAAATTTTGTTCAAAGACTTGTGTACAATACAAAACAAATGTTTGAGCTCAGACTTGGCAGTTAACTTGAGGAGGCACTTCAAATTTTCCACAACCTAGTAATCAAAACTGAAAACAGTACCCCAAATTGTACCGTATATCACGATAAATGTGACTTTCCTAGTTTTGTCTCTAAAATTAGAAGTTGAAGTTGGAAAAGTTTAGTTGATGGATTTGTGAACTATAAGAAACACATATTTGGGCTCAGTCATAGCAAGTTAATTGAGTTTTGATATCCGATTATCACATGCAAGGACTCCAAAGTTGAAATAGTACTTCAAAATAAAATGCAGTTCCCCCATACACTGTACTGTATGGCAATAGTTACGGTATATAAAGTGCAATAGTTTCTTGTCTGAAATATGAAGTCAAAGTTGGAAAAATTTTGTTCAAAGACTTGTGTACAATACAAAACAAATGTTTGAGCTCAGACTTAGCAGTTAACTTGCGGAGGCACTTCAAATTTTCCACAACCTAGTACTCAAAACTGAAAACAGTACCCCAAATTGTACCGTATATCACGATAAATGTGACTTTTCCTAGTTTTGTCTCTAAAATTAGAAGTTGAAGTTGGAAAAGTTTAGTTGATGGATTTGTTAACTATAAGAAACACATATTTGGGCTCAGTCATAGCAAGTTACTTGAGTTTTCATTTCCGATTATCACATGCAAGGACTCCAAATTTAAAATAGTACTTCAAAATAAAATGCAGTACCCCCATACACTGTACTGTATGGCACAATTTACGGTATATAGTGCAATAGTTTCTTGTCTGAAATATGAAGTTAAAGTTGGAAAAATTTTGTTCAAAGACTTGTATACAATACAAAACAAATGTTTGAGCTCAGACTTAGCAGTTAACTTGAGGAGGCACTTCAAATTTTCCACAACCTAGTACTCAAAACTGAAAACAGTACCCCAAATTGTACCGTATATCACGATAAATGTGACTTTTCCTAGTTTTGTCTCTAAAATTAGAAGTTGATCAGTTGGAAAAGTTTAGTTGATGGATTTGTTAACTATAAGAAAGACATATTTGGGCTCAGTCATAGCAAGTTACTTGATTTTTCATTTCCGATTATCACATGCAAGGACTCCAAATTTAAAATAGTACTTCAAAATAAAATGCAGTACCCCCTATACACTGTACTGTATAGCAGAAGTTACGGTATATAAAGTGCAATAATTTCTTGTCTGAAATATGAAGTCAAAGTTGGAAAAATTTTGTTCAAAGACTTGTGTACAATACAAAACAAATGTTTGAGCTCAGACTTGGCAGTTAACTTGAGGAGGCACTTCAAATTTTCCACAACCTAGTACTCAAAACTGAAAACAGTACCCCAAATTGTACCGTATATCACGATAAATGTGACTTTTCCTAGTTTTGTCTCTAAAATTAGAAGTTGAAGTTGGAAAAGTTTAGTTGATGGATTTGTTAACTATAAGAAACACATATTTGGGCTCAGTCATAGCAGGTTACTTGAGTTTTCATTTCCGATTATCACTTGCAAGGACTCCAAATTTAAAATAGTACTTCAAAATAAAATGCAGTACCCCCATACACTGTACTGTATGGCACAAGTTACGGTATATAGTGCAATAGTTTCTTGTCTGAAATATGAAGTCAAAGTTGGAAAAATTTTGTTCAAAGACTTGTATACAATACAAAACAAATGTTTGAGCTCAGACTTAGCAGTTAACTTGAGGAGGCACTTCAAATTTTCCACAACCTAGTACTCAAAACTGAAAACAGTACCCCAAATTGTACCGTACAGTATATCACGATAAATGTGACTTTTCCTAGTTTTGTCTCTAAAATTAGAAGTTGAAGTTGGAAAAGTTTAGTTGATGGATTTGTTAACTATAAGAATCACATATTTGAGCTCAGTCATAGCAAGTTACTTGATTTTTCATATCCGATTATCACATGCAAGGACTCCAAAGTTAAAATAGTACTTCAAAATAAAATGCAGTACCCCCAAACACTGTACTGTATAGCACAAGTTACGGTATATAAAGTGCAATAGTTTCTTGTCTGAAATATGAAGTCAAAGTTGGAAAAATTTTGTTCAAAGACTTGTGTACAATACAAAACAAATGTTTGAGCTCAGACTTAGCAGTTAACTTGAGGAGGCACTTCAAATTTTCCACAACCTAATACTGAAAACTGAAAGCAGTACCCCAAATTGTACCGTATATCACCATAAATGTGACTTTTCCTAGTTTTGTCTCTAAAATTAGAAGTTGAAGTTGGAAAAGTTTAGTTGATGGATTTGTTAACTATAAGAAACACATATTTGAGCTCAGTCATAGCAAGTTACCTGAGTTTTCATTTCCGATTATCACATGCAAGGACTCCAAATTTAAAATAGTACTTCAAAATAAAATGCAGTACCCCCATACACTGTACTGTATAGCACAAGTTACGGTATATAAAGTGCAATAGTTTCTTGTCTGAAATATGAAGTCAAAGTTGGAAAAATTTTGTTCAAAGACTTGTGTACAATACAAAACAAATGTTTGAGCTCAGACTTAGCAGTTAACTTGAGGAGGCACTTCAAATTTTCCACAACCTAATACTGAAAACTGAAAACAGTACCCCAAATTGTACGGTATATCACGATAAATGTGACTTTTCCTAGTTTTGTCTCTAAAATTAGAAGTTGAAGTTGGAAAAGTTTAGTTGATGGATTTGTTAACTATAAGAAACACATATTTGAGCTCAGTCATAGCAAGTTACTTGATTTTTCATTTCCGATTATCACATGCAAGGACTCCAAATTTAAAATAGTACTTCAAAATAAAATGCAGTACCCCCATACACTGTACTGTATGGCACAAGTTACGGTATATAAAGTGCAATAGTTTCTTGTCTGAAATATGAAGTCAAAGTTGGAAAAATTTTGTTCAAAGACTTGTGTAAAATACAAAACAAATGTTTGAGCTCAGACTTAGCAGTTAACTTGAGGAGCCACTTCAAATTTTCCACAACCTAAAGGCCCGGTCACACTACAGCGATATTTTATCGGAATACGGTCCGATTTTTCCGATTTTAGGCCGAAGAGTGAGGTTTGTGTTAGTGAATGTAATGAATGCAGTGGAATATTCGAATGCCTACTTCAAATCTGAGGGGTTCTAGAACTGACTACATTCTGAAGTGACGTCACATCGAAAAAGGATAAAAATCGGAAGAGAAATCGGATAGCTATCCGATAAAGGGAAACGGAGTCAATATCAAAAGTTAGGAGAGGGCTATTCCACATCGGAATGGCTCAACAGATAGCAAATCAGGTCCTTTATCACTGTGGCTAGAAGACCCGAACGGAAAACAGGCTGTTTCGAATCCTCCGGGAAAATCGGATAGTATTCCGATAAAAAATCGGTATAGTGTGACCGGGCCTTAATACTCAAAACTGAAAACAGTACCCCAAATTGTACCGTATATCACGATAAATGTGACTTTTCCTAGTTTTGTCTCTAAAATTAGAAGTTGAAGTTGGAAAAGTTTAGTTGATGGATTTGTTAACTATAAGAAACACATATTTGGGCTCAGTCATAGCAAGTTACTTGAGTTTTCATTTCCGATTATCACATGCAAGGACTCCAAAGTTAAAATAGTACTTCAAAATAAAATGCAGTAGTCCCCCATACACTGTACTGTATGGCACAAGTTACGGTATATAAAGTGCAATAGTTTCTTGTCTGAAATATGAAGTCAAAGTTGGAAAAAGTTTGTTCAAAGACTTGTGTACAATACAAAACAAACGTTTGAGCTCAGACTTAGCAGTTAACTTGAGGAGGCACTTCAAATTTTCCACAACCTAGTACTCAAAACTGAAAACAGTACCCCAAATTGTACCGTATGTCACGATAAATGTGACTTTTCCTAGTTTTGTCTCTAAAATTAGAAGTTGAAGTTGGAAAAGTTTAGTTGATGGATTTGTTAACTATAAGAATCACATATTTGAGCTCACTCATAGCAAGTTACTTGATTTTTCATATCCGATTATCACATGCAAGGACTCCAAATTTAAAATAGTACTTCAAAATAAAATGCAGTACCCCCATACACTGTACTGTATAGCACAAGTTACGGTATATAAAGTGCAATAGTTTCTTGTCTGAAATATGAAGTCAAAGTTGGAAAAATTTTGTTCAAAGACTTGTGTACAATACAAAACAAATGTTTGAGCTCAGACTTAGCAGTTAACTTGAGGAGGCACTTCAAATTTTCCACAACCTAATACTGAAAACTGAAAACAGTACCCCAAATTGTACGGTATATCACGATAAATGTGACTTTTCCTAGTTTTGTCTCTAAAATTAGAAGTTGAAGTTGGAAAAGTTTAGTTGATGGATTTGTTAACTATAAGAAACACATATTTGAGCTCAGTCATAGCAAGTTACTTGATTTTTCATTTCCGATTATCACATGCAAGGACTCCAAATTTAAAATAGTACTTCAAAATAAAATGCAGTACCCCCATACACTGTACTGTATGGCACAAGTTACGGTATATAAAGTGCAATAGTTTCTTGTCTGAAATATGAAGTCAAAGTTGGAAAAATTTTGTTCAAAGACTTGTGTAAAATACAAAACAAATGTTTGAGCTCAGACTTAGCAGTTAACTTGAGGAGCCACTTCAAATTTTCCACAACCTAAAGGCCCGGTCACACTACAGCGATATTTTATCGGAATACGGTCCGATTTTTCCGATTTTAGGCCGAAGAGTGAGGTTTGTGTTAGTGAATGTAATGAATGCAGTGGAATATTCGAATGCCTACTTCAAATCTGAGGGGTTCTAGAACTGACTACATTCTGAAGTGACGTCACATCGAAAAAGGATAAAAATCGGAAGAGAAATCGGATAGCTATCCGATAAAGGGAAACGGAGTCAATATCAAAAGTTAGGAGAGGGCTATTCCACATCGGAATGGCTCAACAGATAGCAAATCAGGTCCTTTATCACTGTGGCTAGAAGACCCGAACGGAAAACAGGCTGTTTCGAATCCTCCGGGAAAATCGGATAGTATTCCGATAAAAAATCGGTATAGTGTGACCGGGCCTTAATACTCAAAACTGAAAACAGTACCCCAAATTGTACCGTATATCACGATAAATGTGACTTTTCCTAGTTTTGTCTCTAAAATTAGAAGTTGAAGTTGGAAAAGTTTAGTTGATGGATTTGTTAACTATAAGAAACACATATTTGGGCTCAGTCATAGCAAGTTACTTGAGTTTTCATTTCCGATTATCACATGCAAGGACTCCAAAGTTAAAATAGTACTTCAAAATAAAATGCAGTAGTCCCCCATACACTGTACTGTATGGCACAAGTTACGGTATATAAAGTGCAATAGTTTCTTGTCTGAAATATGAAGTCAAAGTTGGAAAAAGTTTGTTCAAAGACTTGTGTACAATACAAAACAAACGTTTGAGCTCAGACTTAGCAGTTAACTTGAGGAGGCACTTCAAATTTTCCACAACCTAGTACTCAAAACTGAAAACAGTACCCCAAATTGTACCGTATGTCACGATAAATGTGACTTTTCCTAGTTTTGTCTCTAAAATTAGAAGTTGAAGTTGGAAAAGTTTAGTTGATGGATTTGTTAACTATAAGAATCACATATTTGAGCTCACTCATAGCAAGTTACTTGATTTTTCATATCCGATTATCACATGCAAGGACTCCAAATTTAAAATAGTACTTCAAAATAAAATGCAGTACCCCCATACACTGTACTGTATAGCACAAGTTACGGTATATATAGTGCAATAGTTTCTTGTCTGAAATATGAAGTCAAAGTTGGAAAAATTTTGTTCAAAGACTTGTGTACAATTAACTAAACAAATGTTTGAGCTCAGACTTAGCAGTTAACTTGAGGAGGCACTTCAAATTTTCCACAACCTAGTACTCAAAACTGAAAACAGTACCCCAAATTGTACCGTATATCACGATAAATGTGACTTTTCCTAGTTTTGTCTCTAAAATTAGAAGTTGAAGTTGGAAAAGTTTAGTTGATGGATTTGTTAACTATAAGAAACACATATTTGGGCTCAGTCATAGCAAGTTACTTGAGTTTTCATTTCCGATTATCACATGCAAGGACTCCAAAGTTGAAATAGTACTTCAAAATAAAATGCAGTACCCCCATACACTGTACTGTATGGCAATAGTTACGGTATATAAAGTGCAATAGTTTCTTGTCTGAAATATGAAGTCAAAGTTGGAAAAATTTTGTTCAAAGACTTGTGTACAATACAAAACAAATGTTTGAGCTCAGACTTAGCAGTTAACTTGGGGAGGCACTTCAAATTTTCCACAACCTAGTACTCAAAACTGAAAACAGTACCCCAAATTGTACCATACAGTATATCACGATAAATGTGACTTTTCCTAGTTTTGTCTCTAAAATTAGAAGTTGAAGTTGGAAAAGTTTAGTTGATGGATTTGTTAACTATAAGAAACACATATTTGAGCTCAGTCATAGCAAGTTACCTGATTTTTCATTTCCGATTATCACATGCAAGGACTCCAAATTTAAAATAGTACTTCAAAATAAAATGCAGTACCCCCATACACTGTACTGTATAGCAGAAGTTACGGTATGTATATAAAGTGCAATAGTTTCTTGTCTGAAATATGAAGTCAAAGTTGGAAAAATTTTGTTCAAAGACTTGTGTAAAATACAAAACAAATGTTTGAGCTCAGACTTTGCAGTTAACTTGAGGAGGCACTTCAAATTTTCCACAACCTAGTACTCAAACCTGAAAACAGTACCCCAAATTGTACCGTATATCACGATAAATGTGACTTTTCCTAGTTTTGTCTCTAAAATTAGAAGTTGAAGTTGGAAAAGTTTAGTTGATGGATTTGTTAACTATAAGAAACACATATTTGAGCTCAGTCATAGCATCATAGCAAGTTACCTGATTTTTCATTTCCGATTATCACATGCAAGGACTCCAAATTTAAAATAGTACTTCAAAATAAAATGCAGTACCCCCATACACTGTACTGTATAGCACAAGTTACGGTATATAAAGTGCAATAGTTTCTTGCCTGAAATATGAAGTCAAAGTTGGAAAAATTTTGTTCAAAGACTTGTGTACAATACAAAACAAATGTTTGAGCTCAGACTTAGCAGTTAACTTGAGGAGGCACTTCAAATTTTCCACAACCTAAAGGCCCGGTCACACTACAGCGATATTTTATCGGAATACGGTCCGATTTTTCCGATTTTAGGCCGAAGAGTGAGGTTTGTGTTAGTGAATGTAATGAATGCAGTGGAATATTCGAATGCCTACTTCAAATCTGAGGGGTTCTAGAACTGACTACATTCTGAAGTGACGTCACATCGAAAAAGGATAAAAATCGGAAGAGAAATCGGATAGCTATCCGATAAAGGGAAACGGAGTCAATATCAAAAGTTAGGAGAGGGCTATTCCACATCGGAATGGCTCAACAGATAGCAAATCAGGTCCTTTATCACTGTGGCTAGAAGACCCGAACGGAAAACAGGCTGTTTCGAATCCTCCGGGAAAATCGGATAGTATTCCGATAAAAAATCGGTATAGTGTGACCGGGCCTTAATACTCAAAACTGAAAACAGTACCCCAAATTGTACCGTATATCACGATAAATGTGACTTTTCCTAGTTTTGTCTCTAAAATTAGAAGTTGAAGTTGGAAAAGTTTAGTTGATGGATTTGTTAACTATAAGAAACACATATTTGGGCTCAGTCATAGCAAGTTACTTGAGTTTTCATTTCCGATTATCACATGCAAGGACTCCAAAGTTGAAATAGTACTTCAAAATAAAATGCAGTACCCCCATACACTGTACTGTATGGCAATAGTTACGGTATATAAAGTGCAATAGTTTCTTGTCTGAAATATGAAGTCAAAGTTGGAAAAATTTTGTTCAAAGACTTGTGTACAATACAAAACAAATGTTTGAGCTCAGACTTAGCAGTTAACTTGGGGAGGCACTTCAAATTTTCCACAACCTAGTACTCAAAACTGAAAACAGTACCCCAAATTGTACCATACAGTATATCACGATAAATGTGACTTTTCCTAGTTTTGTCTCTAAAATTAGAAGTTGAAGTTGGAAAAGTTTAGTTGATGGATTTGTTAACTATAAGAAACACATATTTGAGCTCAGTCATAGCAAGTTACCTGATTTTTCATTTCCGATTATCACATGCAAGGACTCCAAATTTAAAATAGTACTTCAAAATAAAATGCAGTACCCCCATACACTGTACTGTATAGCAGAAGTTACGGTATGTATATAAAGTGCAATAGTTTCTTGTCTGAAATATGAAGTCAAAGTTGGAAAAATTTTGTTCAAAGACTTGTGTAAAATACAAAACAAATGTTTGAGCTCAGACTTAGCAGTTAACTTGAGGAGCCACTTCAAATTTTCCACAACCTAGTACTCAAAACTGAAAACAGTACCCCAAATTGTACCGTATATCACGATAAATGTGACTTTTCCTAGTTTTGTCTCTAAAATTAGAAGTTGAAGTTGGAAAAGTTTAGTTGATGGATTTGTTAACTATAAGAAACACATATTTGAGCTCAGTCATAGCAAGTTACTTGATTTTTCATTTCAGATTATCACATATGCAAGGACTCCAAAGTTAAAATAGTACTTCAAAATAAAATGCTGTACCCTCATACACTGTACTGTATAGCACAAGTTACGGTATACAGTGCAATAGTTTCTTGTCTGAAATATGAAGTCAAAGTTGGAAAAATTTTGTTCAAAGACTTGTGTACAATACAAAACAAATGTTTGAGCTCAGACTTTGCAGTTAACTTGAGGAGGCACTTCAAATTTTCCACAACCTAGTACTCAAAACTGAAAACAGTACCCCAATCTGTACCGTATATCACGATAAATGTGACTTATCCTAGTTTTGTCTCTAAAATTAGAAGTAGAAGTTGGAAAAGTTTAGTTGATGGATTTGTTAACTATAAGAAACACATATTTGAGCTCAGTCATAGCAAGTTACTTGATTTTTCATATCCGATTATCACATGCAAGGACTCCAAATTTAAAATAGTACTTCAAAATAAAATGCAGTACCCCCATACACTGTACTGTAAAGCAGAAGTTACGGTATATAGTGCAATAGTTTCTTGTCTGAAATATGAAGTCAAAGTTGGAAAAATTTTGTTCAAAGACTTGTGTACAATACAAAACAAATGTTTGAGCTCAGACTTTGCAGTTAACTTGAGGAGGCACTTCAAATTTTCCACAACCTAGTACTCAAAACTGAAAACAGTACCCCAAATTGTACCGTATATCACGATAAATGTGACTTTTCCTAGTTTTGTCTCTAAAATTAGAAGTTGAAGTTGGAAAAGTTTAGTTGATGGATTTGTTAACTATAAGAAACACATATTTGAGCTCAGTCATAGCATCATAGCAAGTTACCTGATTTTTCATTTCCGATTATCACATGCAAGGACTCCAAATTTAAAATAGTACTTCAAAATAAAATGCAGTACCCCCATACACTGTACTGTATAGCAGAAGTTACGGTATGTATATAAAGTGCAATAGTTTCTTGTTTGAAATATGAAGTCAAAGTTGGAAAAATTTTGTTCAAAGACTTGTGTACAATACAAAACAAATGTTTGAGCTCAGACTTAGCAGTTAACTTGAGGAGGCACTTCAAATTTTCCACAACCTAGTACTCAAAACTGAAAACAGTACCCCAAATTGTACCGTATATCACGATAAATGTGACTTTTCCTAGTTTTGTCTCTAAAATTAGAAGTAGAAGTTGGAAAAGTTTAGTTGATGGATTTGTTAACTATAAGAAACACATATTTGAGCTCAGTCATAGCAAGTTACTTGATTTTTCATATCCGATTATCACATGCAAGGACTCCAAATTTAAAATAGTACTTCAAAATAAAATGCAGTACCCCCATACACTGTACTGTATAGCAGAAGTTACGGTATATAGTGCAATAGTTTCTTGTCTGAAATATGAAGTCAAAGTTGGAAAAATTTTGTTCAAAGACTTGTGTACAATACAAAACAAATGTTTGAGCTCAGACTTTGCAGTTAACTTGAGGAGGCACTTCAAATTTTCCACAACCTAGTACTCAAAACTGAAAACAGTACCCCAAATTGTACCGTATATCACGATAAATGTGACTTTTCCTAGTTTTGTCTCTAAAATTAGAAGTTGAAGTTGGAAAAGTTTAGTTGATGGATTTGTTAACTATAAGAAACACATATTTGAGCTCAGTCATAGCATCATAGCAAGTTACCTGATTTTTCATTTCCGATTATCACATGCAAGGACTCCAAATTTAAAATAGTACTTCAAAATAAAATGCAGTACCCCCATACACTGTACTGTATAGCAGAAGTTACGGTATGTATATAAAGTGCAATAGTTTCTTGTCTGAAATATGAAGTCAAAGTTGGAAAAATTTTGTTCAAAGACTTGTGTACAATACAAAACAAATGTTTGAGCTCAGACTTAGCAGTTAACTTGAGGAGGCACTTCAAATTTTCCACAACCTAGTACTCAAAACTGAAAACAGTACCCCAAATTGTACCGTATATCACGATAAACGTGAGTAGTGCACATGTTTCACATGCAAGGACTCCAAAGTTAAAACAGTACTTCAAAATAAAATGCAGTGCCCCCATACACTGTACTGTATAGGAAGAGTTACTGTATGTAAGGTGCACTAGTTTCTTGTCTGAATAAAGAGATAAAAGCTGGAAATTGTTTGTTCAAAGTTTTGCTTTCAGTACAAACCACATGTTTGAGCTTAGACATAGAAATTAACAAGAGTTGCAACTTCAAATAGTCAGGAACAAGGACTCCAGTACTCTTACACTGTATTGTATACAAATTTTCATGTAAATAATTTAGGTGGTAGTTTCTTGTCTGAAATATGAGGTAAAAGTTGGTAATTTTTAATTCAAAGATTTGTTTTCTTCAAAAAACACATATTTGAGCTCAGACATTGAAATAAACTTGAGTTGCAACTTCAAATAGCAAGGAACAAGGACCCCAAAGTTATAACTTTGGGGTCCTTGTTCCTTGCTATTTGAAGTTGCAACTCAAGTTTAACAGTATTCTAAAATAAAAATCAGTACTCCCACACTGTTCTGTATACCAAAACTCATGTAAGATGTGCTAAATTCTTGTCTGAAGTATGAGGTAAAAGTTGAAAAATTGGCGTTAAAATTGTACTTAATAAAAGACACATATTTAAATGTCTAATACCTGTAAATCTTTGCCATTAAAACTATTAACAACATATTTTTATAACTTTGGTTCCCACAATGGGTTTCTACGGATGCTTCTAAATGCCATCGACATAGAAAAACTTTGCCCCATGAGTCGACATTTTTCAGTAAACTATTTAGACCACCAGATAATTTCTTATCAAATCAGAAAACTTTTTGATTGGTCAGTTGCTTTAACTCCATATCTTCAATTTTTCACTTTATTTAAACTGAGCAATGGGACAATTTTCTGCTGCAAAATGTTTTATTGACCATTTATCATATCACATCAATTCCTCATTTTTCTGAAAAATGTGAAATTGTTCTCTTCATTCCATCTGAACAATATTCTGCCAAAATGATAACTTAGTCATTTCTTTTCATTTCATTTCCCAAGTGAGCAAATATTTTTTTTTTTGCTGCAAACAGTTGACATGACAAAATATACCGCATCAATTTGTCATCTTTCTGCATACTGTATTATGTTAACAGCATAATGTGAACATCTTCCTCTCTTCTGCAAAGTGTGTAAATGAAAACTCACCAGATCTAGTCAATTCAACATTTTCCTGCAAATTGTTGAATTGATCACTTCTTACCAAAGAAGCAATTAAACATCTTTCTGCAAGATGTTAACATGCTCAATTCTTTTTTAGTGAGCAATTGACCAATTTTCTGCAAAATGCTTCCGTGTTAACTTGAACGATTCTGCCATGTCAACATTTTTTTTACAAGATGTTAACTTGCTCACTTCTTTCTGCAGAAAAATGTTGAATTGACAACTGTTCAAATCTCATTAATTCATCATTTTTCTGCAAAATGTTAGCATGTTCTCTTTACTCCAGCTAAGCAATTGAACAAGTTTTTGCAAAATGTTTAAATGACAACTTACATTTCACTGCAAAATGTTCAATTGTTCACATCATTCCAAGGAAGCAATTAAAATAAGTTTTTGCAAGATGTTAACTTGCAACTTTTTTCTAAGTGTGTAATTGAACAATTTTCTGCAAATCTTTTACTTGACAACTTATGATTTCTCATCAATTTTTTATTGTTTTGAAAATGTAAACATGTTCTCCTCTGCAGGGGGGGGTGGTCTTAAGTTGACATGCAAGATGTAGAGTTACCATTTTAGCACACCACAATATTTTGACAAAATATTGCTTTTTTGTCGAGGTGCCGACTTGACATAAAAATTAAAAATTAGACATCTAGTTTACGTAACTCGATATCTCGACAAACTCAAATTTTGTCGAGATGCCGAGTTGTGTGTAACTTGGCAACTTGACATTTTGGAAAGACATGACCAATTTAACATTTTCCAGAAATTTTTCACTTAGAAAGAAGTGAGCAACATTTGCCAAACAATGTTTAAATGCTTCTTTGGAAAGAGATTGACAATTGAACATTTTGTAGAAAACTGTTGAATTGACAAGATGTGATTCTCGTATTTACTGACAGTAAATAAAAGATTTTTATTGCAAATTGTCCAGAATAGTTGTAGAAGCCAACTAATTAAAAAATGTTGGGGCACACAGTTTTCTTTAGGGGATAGGGTAGTGGGGCCTGCCACAGGACACAGGCTTCACAATGTCTGGATTTTGTGGAAATAGTCTCCAGTTTCACAAAATTCCTAGCGGATTACCGCCATAACCGCCTTCACTGGGCTGCATTGCATTGTAAGGTTAACATCATGTATGTGCTCTAGGAATGGTCTAGAATCATGGCCACGTAGATAGAACCCATAAAATTTTAAAAAAGAATCTGGGTTGCATATTTTTCTTTGGTAGATAAAATTCATAAACCCTCAATAGACATTTAAACTGTAGCAAATTACACTATGAAATGCAGGGAGCCATTGTTCAATCATCGAGAAACCACATTGTGTCCAGTGTCAATACAATCAGCTACTACTACAATTACAGAGAATTCATAAATATAGGCTTTCCCAGCATGAAGTCCTACATTGAATGCAGGGAATTAGAGATTTTTAATTGAATATCATAAAGCATCCTTAGACAAAAATTAACATGAATTATTTAATTAGACAGTTCAAACTTAATTGTTTTTAAGCATTAGGGCCTTGATAAAATGCCCATCACATTAATATATTGCCCCAAAATGTAAGTGTGCTGTAAATTGCCTGTATATTGTTTTCCTATACACCAGGGTTCAATTAGACAAATTGATGTCTCAGAAAGGAAAATTACTGGCCCAAACAGTTTCAAGCCATCTTTTAAATTGTAATGCCCCACTTAAGTTTCATTATTGCTACTAATGTATATCCCCACATTCCAAAGAAACCCCCCCCCCTCCCCTTCACTTTCCTTTAGTACATGTGAGAGCAGTTATCTGGCAACTAATTGGCCTTTTAACAATCCATGTAATGATCCAGTGGTGTATACAGGGGAGGAGGGGTGACTATAGTCCCTCCCTATTTTTTGCACCGTGTTGTAAAGGAACAATTTTGTACATACATTGGAGGCTAAAATATTTAGAAAGAAATGAGAACGAAATTAGGCAAATTTTACAAAAGTGCACATGTAAATATGCATAGGCTATCTCTGGTTGATTGGCGCCATATGTTGTAAAGTAGATGATGTCTGAGAAGCTTGTTGAATTTAGCAGTAATCGCCTTGAACGCTCCTATCGTCCCATTCACTAAGACAGACATTTGCAAATGATGCATAGAACTACACATGATGGGATCATTATTGTAATTAATGACTAAGCAAATAGGCCTACTTCTACAAAAAAAAAAAAAAAAAAAATCACCAGGAATTTAGAACAATTTCATCTGACAAAATATGTCCAGAAAAAGAGGAAACTTTATCTATCGGATATCTTGAAGAATTCTGTACATGAAGGTCAACCCTGCTTATTGAAAAACAGTCCTTAAATTCACTGAGCATTAATAATTTTCTTTTTTGATAGCATAAACTACCCCAAGTACTGCAATTAGGATTCATCTTAAAGCACACCTGAATAATTGACCAGTCATGGAATGACCAGAAATCATCTCCAGTGTGAAGACAAATTTGTCTTGACCACTAAAATAGTACACACTGTGTTTAATCATGAATTTTTACAGAGGAGTGTTTATTTAGTATTGTAGCATTACCAACTCAGATAGATATTAAATCTCTGTTTTTGGCAAAATACAAGTGACTATGGTGGTTTATGCTATAGGGAGGGAAGATCTTAATGTACATTCGTTCCATGTCTGGAACTATTTCTGGGCCTGAAATATGACAAAATGTTAAGTTTTTGCAAACTATTGCACCAGTTTGCACTTGAGCACCCATAACTAAACAACATTTCTAAAAGGTAAGGGGCACCCCCTCCACTTAGACCCCTCCCCAGGATTCAGATCAATTGACAAATTCTTTGATCTACCACTGTGATCATAATAACAAGAAAGGGTTGGAGGCTAGACCCTTAAGCAGGTAAAAATTGGTTACTGCATTTTGCTGAATATTTATTGTAATAATCAGAAATAATGAAATATTTCTATTACTCTATTATTAATGTAGCCACATGACTACCAATGCTTCATTCATGTTATTTCAATTTATCATACATTGTAATGAATAATGGATTTTTACTCTTGCAATTTTAGTTAAAGGAGGGAAATGTTCAGGTGCATCATGGATTGCTCATTGTTATTTGTATACACACATTCCTTCATAGGTCTGCCATGGGAGCTATACCCACAGCTATACCCACAGTATACATGACTGTACACACAAGAGCTCACCATACTGTGATGCTGCTGACCACAGGTGTCAAATAGCTGACCTTTTTTTATTGCCAAGACCTTGGTAGTTTATTGATACCTTTGGAGATCAGTTCCAAAAGTAATTTTTTTTTCTGTAATAGAGCAGGCAGTTCTTGCAATAACAGTTCAGGGTACTGTTATGTATACACAGTCCTATATGCCATCATCTATGAATTAGAAGACAATTGATACAATGTGTAGCTGTGCTGTTGGGCTGTGATGGGAGGACTAACAGATTTCAATATAATCTTCTGTTAATTCACAGCAAGCAGTTCATGAATGTTAACAGGTGCTAACATAAACTTTATAATGCTAATAATATACAGAAATGGTGATTAGTGATCGTGCCATATTTCCCAGAAGGTGGGTGGGGGAGGGGCTGAAAGGAGATAGGTCACTGATTACTGTGTTACAGGAGGAAGCCAGGAAGCAAATTGATTGTTTTGACCTGGGGAAGTCTGGGGTAAGCAAGGGCTCAGTGTGGTCTGGTGGAGGGGGGGGGGTAGCACCTGCATGTATGCTCTGGCCAAAACTACCAACCAGAAAACCCTCATATCATCTGTGTATACATTAACCTGGACTGACATTTTCGATGAGGAGAAATGCAAGGAAACCAACCATCCATGGAGGGTCATGTGATATGTGCTTGTAGCACTCAACTCATTATAGTACTCCTTGTATTTATTATTCTACAACTAATGTTCTGATCTCATAGCTCTAGCAACACAATTAAGGCTCCTTGCAGTTTTGCATGTAAACAAGCACTATTGATCTTTAAGAATGACAATAGATGTTTGAATATAGTAGACAGGATCTATGCAGATCAAGCTTTTCATGAGGTGGAATATAAATCTCATTAACGTTATCATCCAAGCCTGTGCAATTATTCTCAGATTTTCTGTCAATGCCTGCTACAATAATAGCATTAGTAGTCAACGGAACACTCATCTCTTCAAATTATCAAAGAGCTTAATAACATATTAATAGCACCCAGGAGCAGGTCACATACCCTCCATGGTAGGTACATATTTTCCTACCGTGGTCTGAACCTTCAAAGTCATATAAATATGATGATCAAAACAAATAAAGCTGAAAGCTAATAAACATGATGAATTTAAATAGCAAACAGAAATTTATTCGTCTACACCTTCTGTATTAGTTAGAATGCCCCTAACTTTCCCCTCTGATTAATGTTACCTCATAATTCTTTTCTTGTTCAAAGGAGGGGAAATACTGCAGGGTGGGAGCATTGTCCCATTTCTACTATTGAAATTTATGGTACACCTATTGAAACATGCAGCACCTTCCTTTATGCAAATGTATGTACAAATTCAACCCTGCTTTATTGGTGCGACTGGTCCCATGGGCATCAACCTGTTCAGTAAGCCATGTAAAGAAATGATTATTAAGTGTGATGATTGGCATTGTCATAATCAATAACAATCCAGCTAGCTTATCCAATTTTCCAAGAGAGGTTGGTCCATTATCAGGTTGTACTGTTGTGTGTTAATGGATAGCTTTCACCATAAATTCATTTCGATATGTGATAGAACCATTAAATAATACATTATTGGTCTCATTTAGGAAATCTATTTTAATTACATTACAATTGTCACAGAAAAATTGCCTTGACATTAATGACATTAAATCTTGGGTGCGCTGTTATTTATAGTAATAGAATTTTGTGCACAGTAATTAAAATTCATGAAAGAATGGAATAATATTAACCAGCAGTCCTTAGCGTAGCATTTGGCAATTACTAATATACAGGTTGTGAGGTATATTTGCTCAGCCGGTGTCCTATGAACAATAAAATCTGTCTTACAGTTATTAGATCTATGAGTCCTTTACACATGTATCAAAATGTCCTTCATTAAAAAAGACCCTATGATTACCCTGCAGAAGCAGCTATTAAGTCACTTTGGGTATTTTTTTTGCAAAGTGTAAGGGGAGCAGCTCGATATTCATAAGGTCCATTACTCATTAGTTTCATTGGTCATAAGGTTCATTGTTCATGATTTGTTATCCATAATTAGAAAAATGATTCTTCAGTCATCAGGTTCGTTATTCAAAATTGGAAAAAGGTTCAATATTCATAATTGGAAGAAAGGTTCGTTATTCATAATTGAAAGGAAAAAAGGTTTGTTATTCATAATTGAAAAGAAGGTTCGTTTTTCATAATTGGTGAAGGGTTTTTTATTCATAATCCTCTAGAAATAAGGTTCAATATTCATAATCGCGGGGTCGTCATGCCCCAGTGCCCCTACATCTCACTGCCTAAAAGTGGAGGTACCCATTGGCAGTTTCAAGCTGTGCGTGGCCAGGGGAAGAGGGGGGTCACTTGCGGCCCAGTCGTGGGCTTAAGGGTTTTTACGACAGAAACTACCGAAAGTACGGCTACCGCATGAATAATTTGCCGACTAGTCACAGCTGCAGCATGATCAATTAGCCCACAGGAGGACTTTTTATTACCTTTTTTGGGGAAGGGTGGGGGAGGGAAAGGGTCACTCAGCCCTGCTTATATTGTTGCTATTATTACTGTATGAATACTGGATCTTTTTCTGATTATGAAAAAAAAGATTTTTTTTGCTATGATAAACATCCAACCTTTTATCCAATTATGGAAAACGGACCTTTTATGCTTTCATGAAGATCGAAACTTTTTTCCGATTATGAATAAACGGACCTTTTTTTCATATTATGAATATCAGATAGTCCATTTGCTCTTTGGACTGTAGACATCAGGAATAATCAGCTGGCATACATCTTTCTTTAATACTGTTTCACTGTTCATATTTTCAGGATCTGGAGAGATGCAAATATCGACCATTCATTTAACCAAGCTCATCAACTGGATGTTAAAAGAGAAGATAGCGACTGTGAAAAACTAGGGGAGAGCTACATTTTTCATTTATCAATCAAAGTGAAGGAGGAATTAAACAACAGAGAAAAATTATCTGAGAATGCAGGATATGGAGGTGTTCATTATCGTAAGCGAGAGAAACCTAACCAATGCAGCTAGTGCAACAAAAGTTTTGATCGTTCCAGCGATTGGAAGACTCACGAAAGGATGCACACAGGAGAGAAATCATATCAATGTAGCTATTGTAAGAAAACACTTTCTCAATTTGGACAGTGAAGAGACATGAAAGGACACATACAGGAGAGAAACCTTATCAATGTAGTTATTGCCACAAATAGTTTGTTAACCCTGGCGATTTGAAAAAAACATGAAAGAATACACACTGGAGAGAAACCTAATCATTGTAGGTATTGCAAATGTTCGCTTGGTCTAGTACTTGAACGTCAATGAAAGAACTGTTACGAGAAAGCAACTTAGTTTTCTCGTGTGTATGTATTTTCTATCTAGCCTGTTTTACCTTTATAAATTGTTTCTTGCTTTAATGTTTAAACTGGGAGGTCCCTAGTTTGTGTAACTTAAGTTTGAGTTTATTGCTGGCTGCAAGAAATGGTTCTTCCTGCCTGGGCTTAATGTTATCTGTCTGGTGGACAAGGCCACCTTTGTTCTTAGTATATGGGGAACAGTTGGGGGTGCATAGACAGTGGGGCGGGGTTGGCTATTTCCAAATTGGTCAGTTAATCATGTATATGATTCTACACAGTTACAGGGTCGTTTATAATGTCGTGCAAGGAGCGTTTTTAGGCATTAAGTTGGGGTATATTTAATGTAAGTTGCTAGGCAGAATCTATGCTGAATTTGTACGTTGTATTAGGGGCTTAGGTTATTTTTGGCTTCTGCAGAGGATCGGGTTATGCACTCTGCAGCTGTAGAAGAACACAGGAGAGAAGCCATATCATTGTAGCTATTGTATCAAAGCGTTTGTACTATCCAGTCAGTTGAAGGACCAAAAGAACACATACAAGAGAGAAGCCATATCAATGTAGTTATTGTAAGAAAAAGTTTGCTTGGTCTAGCAATTTGACGACCACCAAAGAACACTTACTGGAGAGAAGCCATATCAATGTAGCTATATTGTAGGTAAAATTTTGCTTGGTCTAGCAATTTGAAGGACCATATGAAAGAACACATGCAGGAGACAAGCCATATCAATGTAGCCATTGTAAGAAAAAAGAGCCTAACTTCACACTAAGTCAACATAGAGATCTAACCTAGCCATCTGTTTATTCGCTCAAGTTGTGTCGCAAATAAAATAAAAAATATCCATGTAAAACTGAAATATTCGTCCACATGTTAGCCTAACAACCACATACAGTAATCAATCTACAGTAATCAATCTCTACATATATATACGTTTATAGCTGCATGATTTCATTAGCCCGGGCTGTAGAGGCCTACAGTAATCAATCTTTAGATTCTCTGTAATTGTATACAAGTCCTATCAAGGTATATATGCAGAGATGTACAGTGAGTGTTAAGTAGGTATTATTAGTGTTTGAACCATTGCCTTAATTTTGGTACTATGAAAGTTCCCATATAATGGTCTAGATACATTCATTTGAATAAATTTTCAGGCCCATAAGAATCATTGATTGTTGCCTATCCTAAGTTTCCTACCAACATTATGACCCCCTCCCTACAGTAATCAAACTGTAGATTCCTTGCAATCGTATACAAGTCCTATAAGTATATATGCAGAGATATACAGTGAGTGCATATCAATTCCTTAGCGCTCTTCCTTGTGCAGCGGCGGAAAGTCACAACAGTTACTACCCACACCCCTCGTTGACTTACTGTTAGGCCATGTTTTTCTTCACTGATAACAGTTCTTTCCTCATTTCATTACACTTTGTCTAAAACATCTTTAGAAAGGTGAAATAAATCTCTTCATATCTCTGTTGTTTCCTAGTTTCTATTTAGCATGGCACAATCGGACTTTGGGGGTTAAAAAATGTAAAAATACGTAACTTTTGAAAACCAAAAGTCACACGTAAAACACACATGGCAACATGTAGCGTCGTGTGGCTTTTGAAACTCCCATTTTTGAAAGTTCAATTGTGTCACTATAACACTGGCCCTCCTCTTTGTCTAAATTGAATATGCATTACAAATGAGTGACAGATTCTGTACATATAAAAATTATTGTGATTGGTTTAAGTTTTCAATCGGACCTAGGGGTAACAAATGAGAGTCTTCGTTAGAAAATATCGACCTTCTATAGCCCAACCTCGAGAGAGGCTATTGTAGACGCCCGCATGGTAGCGCCTAGTATAGGGGACTGTAACTACGCACTGTTTAATCGTTTATGTGTAATTGTATAAAAATTGGTTATTGTACTGTTAAGAACTCAAAATTAGTTTAAAACCACATTTATTGGTAGTTTTTTCACCCAAATTCCCATATACATTGAGAATGCAATAGTTTGCGTCACAGCAATATATAAAAAAAAAACGCAACAGAATGGCTCAGTCCAATCTTCCTGACCGCGTTGATCCACAGCGCTCACGTATGGGAGCGATGAGTCACACTTAATCCTTCGAAGAGCTTATATTGCAGTACTTTTTAGTGTCGTTTTGGGGGGTGAAGGAATTGATATGTAAAGTAGGTATTATTATTGTTTGGATCAACGACTTAATTTTGGTACTATGAAATCCCCACAATATGGTCTAGATACATTCATTTGAATAAATTTTCAGGCCCATAGGAATCATTGGTTATTTCCTATCTTCAGTTTTCTACCCATATCCGGCTCCCCCCCCCCCTGCAGTTATCATTCTTTAGATTCACTGCAATTGTATACAAATGCAGAGATTATTGCCTAGATCCTATATTCCCTACCCAGATCCTGACCCCCACCCCCTACAGTAATCAATCTCTAGCTATATGTTTATAGCTCCATGATTTAATTGACCAGGGCTGTACAGGCTTACAGTAATCAATCTTTAGATTCTCTATAATTGTATACAAGTCCTATCAAGGTATATATGCAGAGATGTACAGTGAGTGTTAAGTAGGTAATATTAGTGTTTGGATCAAAGCCTTAATTTTGGTACTATGAAAGTTCCCATATAATGGTCTAGATACATTCATTTGAATAAATTTTCAGGCCCATAAGAATCATTGATTGTTGCCTATCCTAAGTTTCCTACCAACATCATGACCCCCTCCCTACAGTAATCAAACTCTAGATTCCTTGCAATCGTATGCAAGTCCTATAAGTGTATATGCAGAGATATACAGTGAGTGTAAAGTAGGTATTATTATTGTTTGGATCAACGCCTTAATTTTGGTACTATGAAAGTTCCCATATAATGGTCTAGATACATTCATTTGAATAATTTTTCAGGCCCATAGGAATCATTGACTATTTCCTATCTTCAGTTGTCTACCCATATCCTGACCCCCCCCCCCCCCTGCAGTTATCATTCTTTAGATTCACTGCAATTGTATACAAATGCAGAGATTATTGCCTAGATCCTCTATTCCCTACCCAGATCCTGACCCCCACCCCCTACAGTAATCAATCTCTAGCTATATGTTTATAGCTCCATGATTTAATTGACCAGGGTCGTACAGGCCTACAGTAATCAATATTTAGATTCTCTATAATTGTATACAAGTCCTATCAAGATATTTATGCAGAGATGTACAGTGAGTGTTAAGTAGGTAATATTAGTGTTTGAGCCATTGCCTTAATTTTGGTACTATGAAAGTTCCCATATAATGGTCTAGATACATTCATTTGAATAAATTTTCAGGCCCATAAGAATCATTGATTGTTGCCTATCCTAAGTTTCCTACCAACATCATGACCCCCTCCCTACAGTAATCAAACTCTAGATTCCTTGCAATCGTATACAAGTCCTATAAGTATATATGCAGAGATATACAGTGAGTGTAAAGTAGGTATTATTATTGTTTGGATCAACGCCTTAATTTTGGTACTATGAAAGTTCCCATATAATGGTCTAGATACATTCATTTGAAAAAAATTTCAGGCCCATAAGAATCATTGATTGTTGCCTATCCTAAGTTTCCTACCAACATCATGACCCCCTCCCTACAGTAATCAAACTCTAGATTCCTTGCAATCGTATACAAGTCCTATAAGTATATATGCAGAGATATACAGTGAGTGTAAAGTAGGTATTATTATTGTTTGGATCAAGCCTTAATTTTGGTACTATGAAAGTTCCCATGTAATGGTCTAGATACATTCATTTGAATAATTTTTCAGGCCCATAGGAATCATTGACTATTTCCTATCTTCAGTTTTCTACCCATATCCTGACCCACCCCCCCCCCCTGCAGTTATCATTCTTTAGATTCACTGCAATTGTATACAAATGCAGAGATTATTGCCTAGATCCTCTATTCCCTACCCAGATCCTGACCCCCACCCCCTACAGTAATCAATCTCTAGCTATATGTTTATAGCTCCATGATTTAATTGACCAGGGCTGTACAGGCCTACAGTAATCAATATTTAGATTCTCTATAATTGTATACAAGTCCTATCAAGGTATATATGCAGAGATGTGCAGTGAGTGTTAAGTAGGTAATATTAGTGTTTGAGCCATTGCTTTAATTTTGGTACTATGAAAGTTCCCATATAATGGTCTAGATACATTCATTTGAATACATTTTCAGGCCCATAAGAATCATTGATTGTTGCCTATCCTAAGTTTCCTACCAACATCATGACCCCCTCCCTACAGTAATCAAACTCTAGATTCCTTGCAATCGTATGCAAGTCCTATAAGTGTATATGCAGAGATATACAGTGAGTGTAAAGTAGGTATTATTATTGTTTGGATCAACGCCTTAATTTTGGTACTATGAAAGTTCCCATAAAATGGTCTAGATACATTCATTTGAATAATTTTTCAGGCCCATAAGAATCATTGACTATTTCCTATCTTCAGTTTTCTACCCAAATCCTGACCCCCCCCCCTGCAGTTATCATTCTTTAGATTCACTGCAATTGTATACAAATGCAGAGATTATTGCCTAGATCCTCTATTCCCTACCCAGATCCTGACCCCCACCCCCTACAGTAATCAATCTCTAGCTATATGTTTATAGCTCCATGATTTAATTGACCAGGGCTGTACAGGCCTACAGTAATCAATATTTAGATTCTCTATAATTGTATACAAGTCCTATCAAGGTATATATGCAGAGATGTGCAGTGAGTGTTAAGTAGGTAATATTAGTGTTTGAGCCATTGCCTTAATTTTGGTACTATGAAAGTTCCCATATAATGGTCTAGATACATTCATTTGAATAAATTTTCAGGCCCATAAGAATCATTGATTGTTGCCTATCCTAAGTTTCCTACCAACATCATGACCCCCTCCCTACAGTAATCAAACTCTAGATTCCTTGCAATCGTATACAAGTCCTATAAGTATATATGCAGAGATATACAGTGAGTGTAAAGTAGGTATTATTATTGTTTGGATCAACGCCTTAATTTTGGTACTATGAAAGTTCCCATATAATGGTCTAGATACATTCATTTGAAAAAAATTTCAGGCCCATAAGAATCATTGATTGTTGCCTATCCTAAGTTTCCTACCAACATCATGACCCCCTCCCTACAGTAATCAAACTCTAGATTCCTTGCAATCGTATACAAGTCCTATAAGTATATATGCAGAGATATACAGTGAGTGTAAAGTAGGTATTATTATTGTTTGGATCAAGCCTTAATTTTGGTACTATGAAAGTTCCCATGTAATGGTCTAGATACATTCATTTGAATAATTTTTCAGGCCCATAGGAATCATTGACTATTTCCTATCTTCAGTTTTCTACCCATATCCTGACCCACCCCCCCCCCCCTGCAGTTATCATTCTTTAGATTCACTGCAATTGTATACAAATGCAGAGATTATTGCCTAGATCCTCTATTCCCTACCCAGATCCTGACCCCCACCCCCTACAGTAATCAATCTCTAGCTATATGTTTATAGCTCCATGATTTAATTGACCAGGGCTGTACAGGCCTACAGTAATCAATATTTAGATTCTCTATAATTGTATACAAGTCCTATCAAGGTATATATGCAGAGATGTGCAGTGAGTGTTAAGTAGGTAATATTAGTGTTTGAGCCATTGCTTTAATTTTGGTACTATGAAAGTTCCCATATAATGGTCTAGATACATTCATTTGAATACATTTTCAGGCCCATAAGAATCATTGATTGTTGCCTATCCTAAGTTTCCTACCAACATCATGACCCCCTCCCTACAGTAATCAAACTCTAGATTCCTTGCAATCGTATGCAAGTCCTATAAGTGTATATGCAGAGATATACAGTGAGTGTAAAGTAGGTATTATTATTGTTTGGATCAACGCCTTAATTTTGGTACTATGAAAGTTCCCATATAATGGTCTAGATACATTCATTTGAATAATTTTTCAGGCCCATAAGAATCATTGACTATTTCCTATCTTCAGTTTTCTACCCATATCCTGACCCACCCCCCCCCCCTGCAGTTATCATTCTTTAGATTCACTGCAATTGTATACAAATGCAGAGATTATTGCCTAGATCCTCTATTCCCTACCCAGATCCTGACCCCCACCCCCTACAGTAATCAATCTCTAGCTATATGTTTATAGCTCCATGATTTAATTGACCAGGGCTGTACAGGCCTACAGTAATCAATATTTAGATTCTCTATAATTGTATACAAGTCCTATCAAGGTATATATGCAGAGATGTGCAGTGAGTGTTAAGTAGGTAATATTAGTGTTTGAGCCATTGCCTTAATTTTGGTACTATGAAAGTTCCCATATAATGGTCTAGATACATTCATTTGAATAAATTTTCAGGCCCATAAGAATCATTGATTGTTGCCTATCCTAAGTTTCCTACCAACATCATGACCCCCTCCCTACAGTAATCAAACTCTAGATTCCTTGCAATCGTATACAAGTCCTATAAGTATATATGCAGAGATATACAGTGAGTGTAAAGTAGGTATTATTATTGTTTGGATCAACGCCTTAATTTTGGTACTATGAAAGTTCCCATATAATGGTCTAGATACATTCATTTGAAAAAAATTTCAGGCCCATAAGAATCATTGATTGTTGCCTATCCTAAGTTTCCTACCAACATCATGACCCCCTCCCTACAGTAATCAAACTCTAGATTCCTTGCAATCGTATACAAGTCCTATAAGTATATATGCAGAGATATACAGTGAGTGTAAAGTAGGTATTATTATTGTTTGGATCAAGCCTTAATTTTGGTACTATGAAAGTTCCCATGTAATGGTCTAGATACATTCATTTGAATAATTTTTCAGGCCCATAGGAATCATTGACTATTTCCTATCTTCAGTTTTCTACCCATATCCTGACCCACCCCCCCCCCCCCTGCAGTTATCATTCTTTAGATTCACTGCAATTGTATACAAATGCAGAGATTATTGCCTAGATCCTCTATTCCCTACCCAGATCCTGACCCCCACCCCCTACAGTAATCAATCTCTAGCTATATGTTTATAGCTCCATGATTTAATTGACCAGGGCTGTACAGGCCTACAGTAATCAATATTTAGATTCTCTATAATTGTATACAAGTCCTATCAAGGTATATATGCAGAGATGTGCAGTGAGTGTTAAGTAGGTAATATTAGTGTTTGAGCCATTGCTTTAATTTTGGTACTATGAAAGTTCCCATATAATGGTCTAGATACATTCATTTGAATACATTTTCAGGCCCATAAGAATCATTGATTGTTGCCTATCCTAAGTTTCCTACCAACATCATGACCCCCTCCCTACAGTAATCAAACTCTAGATTCCTTGCAATCGTATGCAAGTCCTATAAGTGTATATGCAGAGATATACAGTGAGTGTAAAGTAGGTATTATTATTGTTTGGATCAACGCCTTAATTTTGGTACTATGAAAGTTCCCATATAATGGTCTAGATACATTCATTTGAATAATTTTTCAGGCCCATAAGAATCATTGACTATTTCCTATCTTCAGTTTTCTACCCAAATCCTGACCCCCCCCCCCCCCCTGCAGTTATCATTCTTTAGATTCACTGCAATTGTATACAAATGCAGAGATTATTGCCTAGATCCTCTATTCCCTACCCAGATCCTGACCCCCACCCCCTACAGTAATCAATCTCTAGCTATATGTTTATAGCTCCATGATTTAATTGACCAGGGCTGTACAGGCCTACAGTAATCAATATTTAGATTCTCTATAATTGTATACAAGTCCTATCAAGGTATATATGCAGAGATGTGCAGTGAGTGTTAAGTAGGTAATATTAGTGTTTGAGCCATTGCCTTAATTTTGGTACTATGAAAGTTCCCATATAATGGTCTAGATACATTCATTTGAATAAATTTTCAGGCCCATAAGAATCATTGATTGTTGCCTATCCTAAGTTTCCTACCAACATCATGACCCCCTCCCTACAGTAATCAAACTCTAGATTCCTTGCAATCGTATACAAGTCCTATAAGTATATATGCAGAGATATACAGTGAGTGTAAAGTAGGTATTATTATTGTTTGGATCAACGCCTTAATTTTGGTACTATGAAAGTTCCCATATAATGGTCTAGATACATTCATTTGAATAATTTTTCAGGCCCATAGGAATCATTGACTATTTCCTATCTTCAGTTGTCTACCCATATCCTGACCCCCCCCCCCCCCTGCAGTTATCATTCTTTAGATTCACTGCAATTGTATACAAATGCAGAGATTATTGCCTAGATCCTCTATTCCCTACCCAGATCCTGACCCCCACCCCCTACAGTAATCAATCTCTAGCTATATGTTTATAGCTCCATGATTTAATTGACCAGGGCTGTACAGGCCTACAGTAATCAATATTTAGATTCTCTATAATTGTATACAAGTCCTATCAAGGTATATATGCAGAGATGTGCAGTGAGTGTTAAGTAGGTAATATTAGTGTTTGAGCCATTGCTTTAATTTTGGTACTATGAAAGTTCCCATATAATGGTCTAGATACATTCATTTGAATAAATTTTCAGGCCCATAAGAATCATTGATTGTTGCCTATCCTAAGTTTCCTACCAACATCATGACCCCCTCCCTACAGTAATCAAACTCTAGATTCCTTGCAATCGTATACAAGTCCTATAAGTATATATGCAGAGATATACAGTGAGTGTAAAGTAGGTATTATTATTGTTTGGATCAACGCCTTAATTTTGGTACTATGAAAGTTCCCATATAATGGTCTAGATACATTCATTTGAATAATTTTTCAGGCCCATAGGAATCATTGACTATTTCCTATCTTCAGTTGTCTACCCATATCCTGACCCCCCCCCCCTGCAGTTATCATTCTTTAGATTCACTGCAATTGTATACAAATGCAGAGATTATTGCCTAGATCCTCTATTCCCTACCCAGATCCTGACCCCCACCCCCTACAGTAATCAATCTCTAGCTATATGTTTATAGCTCCATGATTTAATTGACCAGGGCTGTACAGGCCTACAGTAATCAATATTTAGATTCTCTATAATTGTATACAAGTCCTATCAAGGTATATATGCAGAGATGTGCAGTGAGTGTTAAGTAGGTAATATTAGTGTTTGAGCCATTGCCTTAATTTTGGTACTATGAAAGTTCCCATATAATGGTCTAGATACATTCATTTGAATAAATTTTCAGGCCCATAAGAATCATTGATTGTTGCCTACCCTAAATTTCCTACCAACATCATGATCCCCTCCCTACAGTAATCAAACTCTAGATTCCTTGCAATCGTATACAAGTCCTATAAGTAAATATGCAGAGATATACAGTGAGTGTAAAGTAGGTATTATTATTGTTTGGATCAACGCCTTAATTTTGGTACTATGAAAGTTCCCATATAATGGTCTAGATACATTCATTTGAATAATTTTTCAGGCCCATAGAAATCATTGACTATTTCCTATCTTCAGTTTTCTACCCATATCCTGACCCCCCCCCCCTGCAGTTATCATTCTTTAGATTCACTGCAATTGTATACAAATGCAGAGATTATTGCCTAGATCCTCTATTCCCTACCCAGATCCTGACCCCCAACCCCCTACAGTAATCAATCTCTAGCAATATGTTTATATCGCCATGATTAAATTGACCAGGGCTGTACAGGCCTACAGTAATCAATATTTAGATTCTCTATAATTGTATACAAGTCCTATCAAGGTATATATGCAGAGATGTGCAGTGAGTGTTAAGTAGGTAATATTAGTGTTTGAGCCATTGCTTTAATTTTGGTACTATGAAAGTTCCCATATAATGGTCTAGATACATTCATTTGAATAAATTTTCAGGCCCATAAGAATCATTGATTGTTGCCTATCCTAAGTTTCCTACCAACATCATGACCCCCTCCCTACAGTAATCAAACTCTAGATTCCTTGCAATCGTATACAAGTCCTATAAGTATATATGCAGAGATATACAGTGAGTGTATAGTAGGTATTATTATTGTTTGGATCAACGCCTTAATTTTGGTACTATGAAAGTTCCCATATAATGGTCTAGATACATTCATTTGAATAATTTTTCAGGCCCATAGGAATCATTGACTATTTCCTATCTTCAGTTGTCTACCCATATCCTGACCCCCCCCCCCTGCAGTTATCATTCTTTAGATTCACTGCAATTGTATACAAATGCAGAGATTATTGCCTAGATCCTCTATTCCCTACCCAGATCCTGACCCCCACCCCCTACAGTAATCAATCTCTAGCTATATGTTTATAGCTCCATGATTTAATTGACCAGGGCTGTACAGGCCTACAGTAATCAATATTTAGATTCTCTATAATTGTATACAAGTCCTATCAAGGTATATATGCAGAGATGTACAGTGAGTGTTAAGTAGGTAATATTAGTGTTTGAGCCATTGCCTTAATTTTGGTACTATGAAAGTTCCCATATAATGGTCTAGATACATTCATTTGAATAAATTTTCAGGCCCATAAGAATCATTGATTGTTGCCTACCCTAAATTTCCTACCAACATCATGATCCCCTCCCTACAGTAATCAAACTCTAGATTCCTTGCAATCGTATACAAGTCCTATAAGTATATATGCAGAGATATACAGTGAGTGTAAAGTAGGTATTATTATTGTTTGGATCAACGCCTTAATTTTGGTACTATGAAAGTTCCCATATAATGGTCTAGATACATTCATTTGAATAATTTTTCAGGCCCATAGGAATCATTGACTATTTCCTATCTTCAGTTGTCTACCCATATCCTGACCCCCCCCCCCCCCCTGCAGTTATCATTCTTTAGATTCACTGCAATTGTATACAAATGCAGAGATTATTGCCTAGATCCTCTATTCCCTACCCAGATCCTGACCCCCACCCCCTACAGTAATCAATCTCTAGCTATATGTTTATAGCTCCATGATTTAATTGACCAGGGCTGTACAGGCCTACAGTAATCAATATTTAGATTCTCTATAATTGTATACAAGTCCTATCAAGGTATATATGCAGAGATGTACAGTGAGTGTTAAGTAGGTAATATTAGTGTTTGAGCCATTGCTTTAATTTTGGTACTATGAAAGTTCCCATATAATGGTCTAGATACATTCATTTGAATAAATTTTCAGGCCCATAAGAATCATTGATTGTTGCCTATCCTAAGTTTCCTACCAACATCATGACCCCCTCCCTACAGTAATCAAACTCTAGATTCCTTGCAATCGTATACAAGTCCTATAAGTATATATGCAGAGATATACAGTGAGTGTAAAGTAGGTATTATTATTGTTTGGATCAACGCCTTAATTTTGGTACTATGAAAGTTCCCATATAATGGTCTAGATACATTCATTTGAATAATTTTTCAGGCCCATAGGAATCATTGACTATTTCCTATCTTCAGTTGTCTACCCATATCCTGACCCCCCCCCCCCTGCAGTTATCATTCTTTAGATTCACTGCAATTGTATACAAATGCAGAGATTATTGCCTAGATCCTCTATTCCCTACCCAGATCCTGACCCCCACCCCCTACAGTAATCAATCTCTAGCTATATGTTTATAGCTCCATGATTTAATTGACCAGGGCTGTACAGGCCTACAGTAATCAATATTTAGATTCTCTATAATTGTATACAAGTCCTATCAAGGTATATATGCAGAGATGTACAGTGAGTGTTAAGTAGGTAATATTAGTGTTTGAGCCATTGCCTTAATTTTGGTACTATGAAAGTTCCCATATAATGGTCTAGATACATTCATTTGAATAAATTTTCAGGCCCATAAGAATCATTGATTGTTGCCTACCCTAAATTTCCTACCAACATCATGATCCCCTCCCTACAGTAATCAAACTCTAGATTCCTTGCAATCGTATACAAGTCCTATAAGTAAATATGCAGAGATATACAGTGAGTGTAAAGTAGGTATTATTATTGTTTGGATCAACGCCTTAATTTTGGTACTATGAAAGTTCCCATATAATGGTCTAGATACATTCATTTGAATAATTTTTCAGGCCCATAGAAATCATTGACTATTTCCTATCTTCAGTTTTCTACCCATATCCTGACCCCCCCCCCCCCTGCAGTTATCATTCTTTAGATTCACTGCAATTGTATACAAATGCAGAGATTATTGCCTAGATCCTCTATTCCCTACCCAGATCCTGACCCCCACCCCCTACAGTAATCAATCTCTAGCAATATGTTTATAGCGCCATGATTTAATTGACCAGGGCTGTACAGGCCTACAGTAATCAATATTTAGATTCTCTATAATTGTATACAAGTCCTATCAAGGTATATATGCAGAGATGTACAGTGAGTGTTAAGTAGGTAATATTAGTGTTTGAGCCATTGCCTTAATTTTGGTACTATGAAAGTTCCCATATAATGGTCTAGATACATTCATTTGAATAAATTTTCAGGCCCATAAGAATCATTGATTGTTGCCTATAGATCCTAAGTTTCCTACCAACATCATGACCCCCTCCCTACAGTAATCAAACTCTAGATTCCTTGCAATCGTATACAAGTCCTATAAGTATATATGCAGAGATATACAGTGAGTGTAAAGTAGGTATTATTATTGTTTGGATCAACGCCTTAATTTTGGTACTATGAAAGTTCCCATATAATGGTCTAGATACATTCATTTGAATAAATTTTCAGGCCCATAAGAATCATTGACTATTTCCTATCTTCAGTTTTCTACCCATATCCTGACCCCCCCCCCCTGCAGTTATCATTCTTTAGATTCACTGCAATTGTATACAAATGCAGAGAATATTGCCTAGATCCTCTATTCCCTACCCAGATCCTGACCCCCACCCCCTACAGTAATCAATCTCTAGCTATATGTTTATAGCTCCATGATTTAATTGACCAGGGCTGTACAGGCCTACAGTAATCAATATTTAGATTCTCTATAATTGTATACAAGTCCTATCAAGGTATATATGCAGAGATGTACAGTGAGTGTTAAGTAGGTAATATTAGTGTTTGAGCCATTGCCTTAATTTTGGTACTATGAAAGTTCCCATATAATGGTCTAGATACATTCATTTGAATAAATTTTCAGGCCCATAAGAATCATTGATTGTTGCCTATCCTAAGTTTCCTACCAACATCATGACCCCCTCCCTACAGTAATCAAACTCTAGATTCCTTGCAATCGTATACAAGTCCTATAAGTATATATGCAGAGATATACAGTGAGTGTAAAGTAGGTATTATTATTGTTTGGATCAACGCCTTAATTTTGGTACTATGAAAGTTCCCATATAATGGTCTAGATACATTCATTTGAATAAATTTTCAGGCCCATAAGAATCATTGATTGTTGCCTATCCTAAGTTTCCTACCAACATCATGACCCCCTCCCTACAGTAATCAAACTCTAGATTCCTTGCAATCGTATACAAGTCCTATAAGTATATATGCAGAGATATACAGTGAGTGTAAAGTAGGTATTATTATTGTTTGGATCAACGCCTTAATTTTGGTACTATGAAAGTTCCCATATAATGGTCTAGATACATTCATTTGAATAAATTTTCAGGCCCATAAGAATCATTGATTGTTGCCTATCCTAAGTTTCCTACCAACATCATGACCCCCTCCCTACAGTAATCAAACTCTAGATTCCTTGCAATCGTATACAAGTCCTATAAGTATATATGCAGAGATATACAGTGAGTGTAAAGTAGGTATTATTATTGTTTGGATCAACGCCTTAATTTTGGTACTATGAAAGTTCCCATATAATGGTCTAGATACATTCATTTGAATAATTTTTCAGGCCCATAGGAATCATTGACTATTTCCTATCTTCAGTTTTCTACCCATATCCTGACCCCCCCCCCTGCAGTTATCATTCTTTAGATTCACTGCAATTGTATACAAATGCAGAGATTATTGCCTAGATCCTCTATTCCCTACCCAGATCCTGACCCCCACCCCCTACAGTAATCAATCTCTAGATATATGTTTATAGCTCCATGATTTAATTGACCAGGGCTGTACAGGCCTACAGTAATCAATATTTAGATTCTCTATAATTGTATACAAGTCCTATCAAGGTATATATGCAGAGATGTACAGTGAGTGTTAAGTAGGTAATATTAGTGTTTGAGCCATTGCCTTAATTTTGGTACTATGAAAGTTCCCATATAATGGTCTAGATACATTCATTTGAATAAATTTTCAGGCCCATAAGAATCATTGATTGTTGCCTATCCTAAGTTTCCTACCAACATCATGACCCACTCCCTACAGTAATCAAACTCTAGATTCCTTGCAATCGTATACAAGTCCTATAAGTATATATGCAGAGATATACAGTGAGTGTAAAGTAGGTATTATTATTGTTTGGATCAACGCCTTAATTTTGGTACTATGAAAGTTCCCATATAATGGTCTAGGTACATTCATTTGAAAAAAATTTCAGGCCCATAAGAATCATTGACTATTTCCTATCTTCAGTTTTCTACCCATATCCTGACCCCCCCTGCAGTTATCATTCTTTAGATTCACTGCAATTGTATACAAATGCAGAGATTATTGCCTAGATCCTCTATTCCCTACCCAGATCCTGACCCCCACCCCCTACAGTAATCAATCTCTAGATATATGTTTATAGCTCCATGATTTAATTGACCAGGGCTGTACAGGCCTACAGTAATCAATATTTAGATTCTCTATAATTGTATACAAGTCCTATCAAGGTATATATGCAGAGGTGTACAGTGAGTGTTAAGTAGGTAATATTAGTGTTTGAGCCATTGCCTTAATTTTGGTACTATGAAAGTTCCCATATAATGGTCTAGATACATTCATTTGAATAAATTTTCAGGCCCATAAGAATCATTGATTGTTGCCTATCCTAAGTTTCCTACCAACATCATGACCCCCTCCCTACAGTAATCAAACTCTAGATTCCTTGCAATCGTATACAAGTCCTATAAGTAAATATGCAGAGATATACAGTGAGTGTAAAGTAGGTATTGTTATTGTTTGGATCAACGCCTTAATTTTGGTACTATGAAAGTTCCCATATAATGGTCTAGATACATTCATTTGAATAATTTTCAGGCCCATAGGAATCATTGACTATTTCCTATCTTCAGTTTTCTACCCATATCCTGACCCCCCCCCCCCCCTGCAGTTACCATTCTTTAGATTCACTGCAATTGTATACAAATGCAGAGATTATTGCCTAGATCCTCTATTCCCTACCCAGATCCTGACCCCCACCCCCTACAGTAATCAATCTCTAGATATATGTTTATAGCTCCATGATTTAATTGACCAGGGCTGTACAGGCCTACAGTAATCAATATTTAGATTCTCTATAATTGTATACAAGTCCTATCAAGGTATATATGCAGAGATGTACAGTGAGTGTTAAGTAGGTAATATTAGTGTTTGAGCCATTGCCTTAATTTTGGTACTATGAAAGTTCCCATGTAATGGTCTAGATACATTCATTTGAATAAATTTTCAGGCCCATAAGAATCATTGATTGTTGCCTATCCTAAGTTTCCTACCAACATCATGACCCCCTCCCTACAGTAATCAAACTCTAGATTCCTTGCAATGGTATACAAGTCCTATAAGTATATATGCAGAGATATACAGTGAGTGTAAAGTAGGTATTGTTATTGTTTGGATCAACGCCTTAATTTTGGTACTATGAAAGTTCCCATATAATGGTCTAGATACATTCATTTGAATAAATTTTCAGGCCCTTAAGAATCATTGATTGTTGCCTATCCTAAGTTTCCTACCAACATCATGACCCTCTCCCTACAGTAATCAAACTCTAGATTCCTTGCAATCGTATACAAGTCCTATAAGTATATATGCAGAGATATACAGTGAGTGTAAAGTAGGTATTATTATTGTTAGGATCAATGCCTTAATTTTGGTACTATGAAAGTTCCCATATAATGGTCTAGATACATTCATTTGAATAATTTTTCAGGCCCATAGGAATCATTGACTATTTCCTATCTTCAGTTTTCTACCCATATCCTGACCCCCCCCCCCCTGCAGTTATCATTCTTTAGATTCACTGCAATTGTATACAAATGCAGAGATTATTGCCTAGATCCTCTATTCCCTACCCAGATCCTGACCCCCACCCCCTACAGTAATCAATCTCTAGATATATGTTTATAGCTCCATGATTTAATTGACCAGGGCTGTACAGGCCTACAGTAATCAATATTTAGATTCTCTATAATTGTATACAAGTCCTATCAAGGTATATATGCAGAGGTGTACAGTGAGTGTTAAGTAGGTAATATTAGTGTTTGAGCCATTGCCTTAATTTTGGTACTATGAAAGTTCCCATATAATGGTCTAGATACATTCATTTGAATAAATTTTCAGGCCCATAAGAATCATTGATTGTTGCCTATCCTAAGTTTCCTACCAACATCATGACCCCCTCCCTACAGTAATCAAACTCTAGATTCCTTGCAATCGTATACAAGTCCTATAAGTAAATATGCAGAGATATACAGTGAGTGTAAAGTAGGTATTGTTATTGTTTGGATCAACGCCTTAATTTTGGTACTATGAAAGTTCCCATATAATGGTCTAGATACATTCATTTGAATAATTTTTCAGGCCCATAGGAATCATTGACTATTTCCTATCTTCAGTTTTCTACCCATATCCTGACCCCCCCCCCCCCCCTGCAGTTACCATTCTTTAGATTCACTGCAATTGTATACAAATGCAGAGATTATTGCCTAGATCCTCTATTCCCTACCCAGATCCTGACCCCCACCCCCTACAGTAATCAATCTCTAGATATATGTTTATAGCTCCATGATTTAATTGACCAGGGCTGTACAGGCCTACAGTAATCAATATTTAGATTCTCTATAATTGTATACAAGTCCTATCAAGGTATATATGCAGAGATGTACAGTGAGTGTTAAGTAGGTAATATTAGTGTTTGAGCCATTGCCTTAATTTTGGTACTATGAAAGTTCCCATGTAATGGTCTAGATACATTCATTTGAATAAATTTTCAGGCCCATAAGAATCATTGATTGTTGCCTATCCTAAGTTTCCTACCAACATCATGACCCCCTCCCTACAGTAATCAAACTCTAGATTCCTTGCAATGGTATACAAGTCCTATAAGTATATATGCAGAGATATACAGTGAGTGTAAAGTAGGTATTGTTATTGTTTGGATCAACGCCTTAATTTTGGTACTATGAAAGTTCCCATATAATGGTCTAGATACATTCATTTGAATAAATTTTCAGGCCCATAAGAATCATTGATTGTTGCCTATCCTAAGTTTCCTACCAACATCATGACCCTCTCCCTACAGTAATCAAACTCTAGATTCCTTGCAATCGTATACAAGTCCTATAAGTATATATGCAGAGATATACAGTGAGTGTAAAGTAGGTATTATTATTGTTAGGATCAATGCCTTAATTTTGGTACTATGAAAGTTCCCATATAATGGTCTAGATACATTCATTTGAATAATTTTTCAGGCCCATAGGAATCATTGACTATTTCCTATCTTCAGTTTTCTACCCATATCCTGACCCCCCCCTGCAGTTATCATTCTTTAGATTCACTGCAATTGTATACAAATGCAGAGATTATTGCCTAGATCCTCTATTCCCTACCCAGATCCTGACCCCTACCCCCTACAGTAATCAATCTCTAGATATATGTTTATAGCTCCATGATTTAATTGACCAGGGCTGTACAGGCCTACAGTAATCAATATTTAGATTCTCTATAATTGTATACAAGTCCTATCAAGGTATATATGCAGAGGTGTACAGTGAGTGTTAAGTAGGTAATATTAGTGTTTGAGCCATTGCCTTAATTTTGGTACTATGAAAGTTCCCATGTAATGGTCTAGATACATTCATTTGAATAAATTTTCAGGCCCATAAGAATCATTGATTGTTGCCTATCCTAAGTTTCCTACCAACATCATGACCCCCTCCCTACAGTAATCAAACTCTAGATTCCTTGCAATCGTATACAAGTCCTATAAGTAAATATGCAGAGATATACAGTGAGTGTAAAGTAGGTATTGTTATTGTTTGGATCAACGCCTTAATTTTGGTACTATGAAAGTTCCCATATAATGGTCTAGATACATTCATTTGAATAATTTTTCAGGCCCATAGGAATCATTGACTATTTCCTATCTTCAGTTTTCTACCCATATCCTGACCCCCCCCCTGCAGTTACCATTCTTTAGATTCACTGCAATTGTATACAAATGCAGAGATTATTGCCTAGATCCTCTATTCCCTACCCAGATCGTGACCCCCACCCCCTACAGTAATCAATCTCTAGATATATGTTTATAGCTCCATGATTTAATTGACCAGGGCTGTACAGGCCTACAGTAATCAATATTTAGATTCTCTATAATTGTATACAAGTCCTATCAAGGTATATATGCAGAGATGTACAGTGAGTGTTAAGTAGGTAATATTAGTGTTTGAGCCATTGCCTTAATTTTGGTACTATGAAAGTTCCCATGTAATGGTCTAGATACATTCATTTGAATGAATTTTCAGGCCCATAAGAATCATTGATTGTTGCCTATCCTAAGTTTCCTACCAACATCATGACCCCCTCCCTACAGTAATCAAACTCTAGATTCCTTGCAATCGTATACAAGTCCTATAAGTATATATGCAGAGATATACAGTGAGTGTAAAGTAGGTATTATTATTGTTTGGATCAACGCCTTAATTTTGGTACTATGAAAGTTCCCATATAATGGTCTAGATACATTCATTTGAAAAATTTTTCAGGCCAATAGGAATCATTGACTATTTCCTATCTTCAGTTTTCTACCCATATCCTGACCCCCCCCCCCCCCTGCAGTTATCATTCTTTAGATTCACTGCAATTGTATACAAATGCAGAGAATATTGCCTAGATCCTCTATTCCCTACCCAGATCCTGACCCCCACCCCCTACAGTAATCAATCTCTAGCTATATGTTTATAGCTCCATGATTTAATTGACCAGGGCTGTACAGGCCTACAGTAATCAATATTTAGATTCTCTATAATTGTATACAAGTCCTATCAAGGTATATATGCAGAGATGTACAGTGAGTGTTAAGTAGGTAATATTAGTGTTTGAGCCATTGCCTTAATTTTGGTACTATGAAAGTTCCCATATAATGGTCTAGATACATTCATTTGAAAAAAATTTCAGGCCCATAAGAATCATTGATTGTTGCCTATCCTAAATTTCCTACCAACATCATGACCCCCTCCCTACAGTAATCAAACTCTAGATTCCTTGCAATCGTATACAAGTCCTATAAGTATATATGCAGAGATATACAGTGAGTGTAAAGTAGGTATTATTATTGTTTGGATCAACGCCTTAATTTTGGTACTATGAAAGTTCCCATATAATGGTCTAGATACATTCATTTGAATAATTTTTCAGGCCCATAGGAATCATTGACTATTTCCTATCTTCAGTTTTCTACCCATATCCTGACCCCCCCCCCCCTGCAGTTATCATTCTTTAGATTCACTGCAATTGTATACAAATGCAGAGATTATTGCCTAGATCCTCTATTCCCTACCCAGATCCTGACCCCCACCCCCTACAGTAATCAATCTCTAGATATATGTTTATAGCTCCATGATTTAATTGACCAGGGCTGTACAGGCCTACAGTAATCAATATTTAGATTCTCTATAATTGTATACAAGTCCTATCAAGGTATATATGCAGAGGTGTACAGTGAGTGTTAAGTAGGTAATATTAGTGTTTGAGCCATTGCCTTAATTTTGGTACTATGAAAGTTCCCATATAATGGTCTAGATACATTCATTTGAATAAATTTTCAGGCCCATAAGAATCATTGATTGTTGCCTATCCTAAGTTTCCTACCAACATCATGACCCCCTCCCTACAGTAATCAAACTCTAGATTCCTTGCAATCGTATACAAGTCCTATAAGTAAATATGCAGAGATATACAGTGAGTGTAAAGTAGGTATTGTTATTGTTTGGATCAACGCCTTAATTTTGGTACTATGAAAGTTCCCATATAATGGTCTAGATACATTCATTTGAATAATTTTTCAGGCCCATAGGAATCATTGACTATTTCCTATCTTCAGTTTTCTACCCATATCCTGACCCCCCCCCCCCTGCAGTTACCATTCTTTAGATTCACTGCAATTGTATACAAATGCAGAGATTATTGCCTAGATCCTCTATTCCCTACCCAGATCCTGACCCCCACCCCCTACAGTAATCAATCTCTAGATATATGTTTATAGCTCCATGATTTAATTGACCAGGGCTGTACAGGCCTACAGTAATCAATATTTAGATTCTCTATAATTGTATACAAGTCCTATCAAGGTATATATGCAGAGATGTACAGTGAGTGTTAAGTAGGTAATATTAGTGTTTGAGCCATTGCCTTAATTTTGGTACTATGAAAGTTCCCATGTAATGGTCTAGATACATTCATTTGAATAAATTTTCAGGCCCATAAGAATCATTGATTGTTGCCTATCCTAAGTTTCCTACCAACATCATGACCCCCTCCCTACAGTAATCAAACTCTAGATTCCTTGCAATGGTATACAAGTCCTATAAGTATATATGCAGAGATATACAGTGAGTGTAAAGTAGGTATTATTATTGTTTGGATCAACGCCTTAATTTTGGTACTATGAAAGTTCCCATATAATGGTCTAGATACATTCATTTGAATAAATTTTCAGGCCCATAAGAATCATTGATTGTTGCCTATCCTAAGTTTCCTACCAACATCATGACCCTCTCCCTACAGTAATCAAACTCTAGATTCCTTGCAATCGTATACAAGTCCTATAAGTATATATGCAGAGATATACAGTGAGTGTAAAGTAGGTATTATTATTGTTAGGATCAATGCCTTAATTTTGGTACTATGAAAGTTCCCATATAATGGTCTAGATACATTCATTTGAATAATTTTTCAGGCCCATAGGAATCATTGACTATTACCTATCTTCAGTTTTCTACCCATATCCTGACCCCCCCCCCCCTGCAGTTATCATTCTTTAGATTCACTGCAATTGTATACAAATGCAGAGATTATTGCCTAGATCCTCTATTCCCTACCCAGATCCTGACCCCCACCCCCTACAGTAATCAATCTCTAGATATATGTTTATAGCTCCATGATTTAATTGACCAGGGCTGTACAGGCCTACAGTAATCAATATTTAGATTCTCTATAATTGTATACAAGTCCTATCAAGGTATATATGCAGAGGTGTACAGTGAGTGTTAAGTAGGTAATATTAGTGTTTGAGCCATTGCCTTAATTTTGGTACTATGAAAGTTCCCATATAATGGTCTAGATACATTCATTTGAATAAATTTTCAGGCCCATAAGAATCATTGATTGTTGCCTATCCTAAGTTTCCTACCAACATCATGACCCCCTCCCTACAGTAATCAAACTCTAGATTCCTTGCAATCGTATACAAGTCCTATAAGTAAATATGCAGAGATATACAGTGAGTGTAAAGTAGGTATTGTTATTGTTTGGATCAACGCCTTCATTTTGGTACTATGAAAGTTCCCATATAATGGTCTAGATACATTCATTTGAATAATTTTTCAGGCCCATAGGAATCATTGACTATTTCCTATCTTCAGTTTTCTACCCATATCCTGACCCCCCCCCCTGCAGTTACCATTCTTTAGATTCACTGCAATTGTATACAAATGCAGAGATTATTGCCTAGATCCTCTATTCCCTACCCAGATCATGACCCCCACCCCCTACAGTAATCAATCTCTAGATATATGTTTATAACTGCATGATTTAATTGACCAGGGCTGTACAGGCCTACAGTAATCAATATTTAGATTCTCTATAATTGTATACAAGTCCTATCAAGGTATATATGCAGAGATGTACAGTGAGTGTTAAGTAGGTAATATTAGTGTTTGAGCCATTGCCTTAATTTTGGTACTATGAAAGTTCCCATATAATGGTCTAGATACATTCATTTGAATAAATTTTCAGGCCCATAAGAATCATTGATTGTTGCCTATCCTAAGTTTCCTACCAACATCATGACCCCCTCCCTACAGTAATCAAACTCTAGATTCCTTGCAATCGTATACAAGTCCTATCAAGGTATATATGCAGAGATATACAGTGAGTGTAAAGTAGGTATTATTATTGTTTGGATCAACGCCTTAATTTTGGTACTATGAAAGTTCCCATATAATGGTCTAGATACATTCATTTGAATAAATTTTCAGGCCCATAAGAATCATTGATTGTTGCCTATCCTAAGTTTCCTACCAACATCATGACCCCCTCCCTACAGTAATCAATATTTAGATTCCTTGCAATCGTATACTAGTCCTATAAGTGTATATGCAGAGATATACAGTGAGTGTAAAGTAGGTATTATTATTGTTTGGATCAACGCCTTAATTTTGGTACTATGAAAGTTCCCATATAATGGTCTAGATACATTCATTTGAATAATTTTTCAGGCCCATAGGAATCATTGACTATTTCCTATCTTCAGTTTTCTACCCATATCCTGACCCCCACCCCTGCAGTTATCATTCTTTAGATTTACTGCAATTGTATACAAATGCAGAGATTATTGCCTAGATCCTCTATTCCCTACCCAGATCCTGAGCCCCACCCCCTACAGTAATCAATCTCTAGCTATATGTTCATAGCTCCATGATTTAATTGACTTGGGCTGTACAGGCCTACAGTAATCAATATTTAGATTCTCTATAATTGTATACAAGTCCTATCAAGGTATATATGCAGAGATGTACAGTGAGTGTTAAGTAGGTAATATTAGTGTTTGAGCCATTGCCTTAATTTTGGTACTATGAAAGTTCCCATATAATGGTCTAGATACATTCATTTGAATAAATTTTCAGGCCCATAAGAATCATTGATTGTTGCCTATCCTAAGTTTCCTACCAACATCATGACCCCCTCCCTACAGTAATCAAACTCTAGATTCCTTGCAATCGTATACAAGTCCTATAAGTATATATGCAGAGATATACAGTGAGTGTAAAGTAGGTATTATTATTTTTTGGATCAACGCCTTAATTTTGGTACTATGAAAGTTCCCATATAATGGTCTAGATACATTCATTTGAATAATTTTTCAGGCCCATAAGAATCATTGACTATTTCCTATCTTCAGTTTTCTACCCATATCCTGACCCCCCCCCCCCCTGCAGTTATCATTCTTTAGATTCACTGCAATTGTATACAAATGCAGAGATTATTGCCTAGATCCTCTATTCCCTACCCAGATCCTGAGCCCCACCCCCTACAGTAATCAATCTCTAGCTATATGTTTATAGCTCCATGATTTAATTGACCAGGGCTGTACAGGCCTACAGTAATCAATATTTAGATTCTCTATAATTGTATTCAAGTCCTATCAAGGTATATATGCAGAGATGTACAGTGAGTGTTAAGTAGGTAATATTAGTGTTTGAGCCATTGCCTTAATTTTGGTACTATGAAAGTTCCCATATAATGGTCTAGATACATTCATTTGAATAAATTTTCAGGCCCATAAGAATCATTGATTGTTGCCTAACCTAAGTTTCCTACCAACATCATGACCCCCTCCCTACAGTAATCAAACTCTAGATTCCTTGCATTCGTTTACAAGTCCTATAAGTATATATGCAGAGATATACAGTGAGTGTAAAGTAGGTATTATTATTGTTTGGATCAACGCCTTAATTTTGGTACTATGAAAGTTCCCATATAATGGTCTAGATACATTCATTTGAATAATTTTTCAGGCCCATAGGAATCATTGACTATTTCCTATCTTCAGTTTTCTACCCATATCCTGACCCCCCCCCCCCCCTGCAGTTATCATTCTTTAGATTCACTGCAATTGTATACAAATGCAGAGATTATTGCCTAGATCCTCTATTCCCTACCCAGATCCTGACCCCCACCCCCTACAGTAATCAATCTCTAGCTATATGTTTATAGCTCCATGATTTAATTGACCAGGGCTGTACAGGCCTACAGTAATCAATATTTAGATTCTCTATAATTGTATACAAGTCCTATCAAGGTATATATGCAGAGATGTACAGTGAGTGTTAAGTAGGTAATATTAGTGTTTGAGCCATTGCCTTAATTTTGGTACTATGAAAGTTCCCATATAATGGTCTAGATACATTCATTTGAATAAATTTTCAGGCCCATAAGAATCATTGATTGTTGCCTATCCTAAGTTTCCTACCAACATCATGACCCCCTCCCTACAGTAATCAAACTCTAGATTCCTTGCAATCGTATACAAGTCCTATAAGTATATATGCAGAGATATACAGTGAGTGTAAAGTAGGTTATTATTATTGTTTGGATCAACGCCTTAATTTTGGTACTATGAAAGTTCCCTTATAATGGTCTAGATACATTCATTTGAATAATTTTTCAGGCCCATAGGAATCATTGACTATTTCCTATCTTCAGTTTTCTACCCATATCCTGACCCCCCCCCTGCAGTTATCATTCTTTAGATTCACTGCAATTGTATACAAATGCAGAGATTATTGCCTAGATCCTCTATTCCCTACCCAGATCCTGACCCCCACCCCCTACAGTAATCAATCTCTAGCTATATGTTTATAGCTCCATGATTTAATTGACCAGGGCTGTACAGGACTACAGTAATCAATATTTAGATTCTCTATAATTGTATACAAGTCCTATCAAGGTATATATGCAGAGATGTACAGTGAGTGTTAAGTAGGTAATATTAGTGTTTGAGCCATTGCCTTAATTTTGGTACTATGAAAGTTCCCATATAATGGTCTAGATACATTCATTTGAATAAATTTTCAGGCCCATAAGAATCATTGATTGTTGCCTATCCTAAGTTTCCTACCAACATCATGACCCCCTCCCTACAGTAATCAAACTCTAGATTCCTTGCAATCGTATACAAGTCCTATAAGTGTATATGCAGAGATATACAGTGAGTGTAAAGTAGGTATTATTATTGTTTGGATCAACGCCTTAATTTTGGTACTATGAAAGTTCCCATGTAATGGTCTAGATACATTCATTTGAATAAATTTTCAGGCCCATAAGAATCATTGATTGTTGCCTATCCTAAGTTTCCTACCAACATCATGACCCCCTCCCTACAGTAATCAAACTCTAGATTCCTTGCAATCGTATTCAAGTCCTATAAGTGTATATGCAGAGATATACAGTGAGTGTAAAGTAGGTGTTATTATTGTTTGGATCAACGCCTTAATTTTGGTACTATGAAAGTTCCCATATAATGGTCTAGATACATTCATTTGAATAATTTTTCAGGCCCATAGGAATCATTGACTATTTCCTATCTTCAGTTTTCTACCCATATCTTGACCCCCCCCCCTGCAGTTATCATTCTTTAGATTCACTGCAATTGTATACAAATGCAGAGATTATTGCCTAGATCCTCTATTCCCTACCCAGATCCTGACCCCCACCCCCTACAGTAATCAATCTCTAGATATATGTTTATAGCTCCATGATTTAATTGACCAGGGCTGTACAGGCCTACAGTAATCAATATTTAGATTCTCTATAATTGTATACAAGTCCTATCAAGGTATATATGCAGAGATGTACAGTGAGTGTTAAGTAGGTAATATTAGTGTTTGAGCCATTGCCTTAATTTTGGTACTATGAAAGTTCCCATATAATGGTCTAGATACATTCATTTGAATAAATTTTCAGGCCCATAAGAATCATTGATTGTTGCCTATCCTAAGTTTCCTACCAACATCATGACCCCCTACCTACAGTAATCAAACTCTAGATTCCTTGCAATCGTATACAAGTCCTATCAAGGTATATATGCAGAGATATACAGTGAGTGTAAAGTAGGTATTATTATTGTTTGGATCAACGCCTTAATTTTGGTACTATGAAAGTTCCCATATAATGGTCTAGATACATTCATTTGAATAAATTTTCAGGCCCATAAGAATCATTGATTGTTGCCTATCCTAAGTTTCCTACCAAGATCATGACCCCCTCCCTACAGTAATCAAACTCTAGATTCCTTGCAATCGTATACAAGTCCTATAAGTGTATATGCAGAGATATACAGTGAGTGTAAAGTAGGTATTATTATTGTTTGGATCAACGCCTTAATTTTGGTACTATGAAAGTTCCCATATAATGGTCTAGATACATTCATTTGAATAATTTTTCAGGCCCATAGGAATCATTGACTATTTCCTATCTTCAGTTTTCTACCCATATCTTGACCCCCCCCCCCCCTGCAGTTATCATTCTTTAGATTCACTGCAATTGTATACAAATGCAGAGATTATTGCCTAGATCCTCTATTCCCTACCCAGATCCTGACCCCCACCCCCTACAGTAATCAATCTCTAGATATATGTTTATAGCTCCATGATTTAATTGACCAGGGCTGTACAGGCCTACAGTAATCAATATTTAGATTCTCTATAATTGTATACAAGTCCTATCAAGGTATATATGCAGAGATGTACAGTGAGTGTTAAGTAGGTAATATTAGTGTTTGAGCCATTGCCTTAATTTTGGTACTATGAAAGTTCCCATATAATGGTCTAGATACATTCATTTGAATAAATTTTCAGGCCCATAAGAATCATTGATTGTTGCCTATCCTAAGTTTCCTACCAACATCATGACCCCCTACCTACAGTAATCAAACTCTAGATTCCTTGCAATCGTATACAAGTCCTATCAAGGTATATATGCAGAGATATACAGTGAGTGTAAAGTAGGTATTATTATTGTTTGGATCAACGCCTTAATTTTGGTACTATGAAAGTTCCCATATAATGGTCTAGATACATTCATTTGAATAAATTTTCAGGCCCATAAGAATCATTGATTGTTGCCTATCCTAACTTTTCCTACCAAGATCATGACCCCCTCCCTACAGTAATCAAACTCTAGATTCCTTGCAATCGTATACAAGTCCTATAAGTGTATATGCAGAGATATACAGTGAGTGTAAAGTAGGTATTATTATTTTTTGGATCAACGCCTTAAGTTTGGTACTATGAAAGTTCCCATATAATGGTCTAGATACATTCATTTGAATAATTTTTCAGGCCCATAGGAATCATTGACTATTTCCTATCTTCGGTTTTCTACCCATATCCTGACCCTAACCCCTGCAGTTATCATTCTTTAGATTTACTGCAATTGTATACAAATGCAGAGATTATTGCCTAGATCCTCTATTCCCTACCCAGATCCTGAGCCCCACCCCCTACAGTAATCAATCTCTAGCTATGTGTTCATAGCTCCATGATTAATTGACCAGGGCTGTACAGGCCTACAGTAATCAATATTTAGATTCTCTATAATTGTATACAAGTCCTATCAAGGTATATATGCAGAGATGTACAGTGAGTGTTAAGTAGGTAATATTAGTGTTTGAGCCATTGCCTTAATTTTGGTACTATGAAAGTTCCCATATAATGGTCTAGATACATTCATTTGAATAAATTTTCAGGCCCATAAGAATCATTGATTGTTGCCTATCCTAAGTTTCCTACCAACATCATGACCCCCTCCCTACAGTAATCAAACTCTAGATTCCTTGCAATCGTATACAAGTCCTATAAGTATATATGCAGAGATATACAGTGAGTGTAAAGTAGGTATTATTATTGTTTGGATCAACGCCTTAATTTTGGTACTATGAAAGTTCACATATAATGGTCTAGATACATTCATTTGAATAATTTTTCAGGCCCATAAGAATCATTGACTATTTCCTATCTTCAGTTTTCTACCCATATCCTGACCCCCCCCCCCCTGCAATTATCATTCTGTAGATTCACTGCAATTGTATACAAATGCAGAGATTATTGCCTAGATCCTCTATTCCCTACCCAGATCCTGAGCCCCACCCCCTACAGTAATCAATCTCTAGCTATATGTTTATAGCTCCATGATTTAATTGACCAGGGCTGTACAGGCCTACAGTAATCAATATTTAGATTCTCTATAATTGTATTCAAGTCCTATCAAGGTATATATGCAGAGATGTACAGTGAGTGTTAAGTAGGTAATATTAGTGTTTGAGCCATTGCCTTAATTTTGGTACTATGAAAGTTCCCATATAATGGTCTAGATACATTCATTTGAATAAATTTTCAGGCCCATAAGAATCATTGATTGTTGCCTATCCTAAGTTTCCTACCAACATCATGACCCCCTCCCTACAGTAATCAAACTCTAGATTCCTTGCATTCGTTTACAAGTCCTATCAGTATATATGCAGAGATATACAGTGAGTGTAAAGTAGGTATTATTATTGTTTGGATCAACGCCTTAATTTTGGTACTATGAAAGTTCCCATATAATGGTCTAGATACATTCATTTGAATAATTTTTCAGGCCCATAGGAATCATTGACTATTTCCTATCTTCAGTTTTCTACCCATATCCTGACCCCCCCCCCCCTGCAGTTATCATTCTTTATATTCACTGCAATTGTATACAAATGCAGAGATTATTGCCTAGATCCTCTATTCCCTACCCAGATCCTGACCCCCACCCCCTACAGTAATCAATCTCTAGCTATATGTTTATAGCTCCATGATTTAATTGACCAGGGCTGTACAGGCCTACAGTAATCAATATTTAGATTCTCTATAATTGTATACAAGTCCTATCAAGGTATATATGCAGAGATGTACAGTGAGTGTTAAGTAGGTAATATTAGTGTTTGAGCCATTGCCTTAATTTTGGTACTATTAAAGTTCCCATATAATGGTCTAGATACATTCATTTGAATAAATTTTCAGGCCCATAAGAATCATTGATTGTTGCCTATCCTAAGTTTCCTACCAACATCATGACCCCCTCCCTACAGTAATCAAACTCTAGATTCCTTGCAATCGTATACAAGTCCTATAAGTATATATGCAGAGTTATACAGTGAGTGTAAAGTAGGTATTATTATTGTTTGGATCAACGCCTTAATTTTGGTACTATGAAAGTTCACATATAATGGTCTAGATACATTCATTTGAATAATTTTTCAGGCCCATAGGAATCATTGACTATTTCCTATCTTCAGTTTTCTACCCATATCCTGACCCCCCCCCCCCCTGCAGTTATCATTCTTTAGATTCACTGCAATTGTATACAAATGCAGAGAATATTGCCTAGATCCTCTATTCCCTACCCAGATCCTGACCCCCACCCCCTACAGTAATCAATCTCTAGCTATATGTTTATAGCTCCATGATTTAATTGACCAGGGCTGTACAGGCCTACAGTAATCAATATTTAGATTCTCTATAATTGTATACAAGTCCTATCAAGGTATATATGCAGAGATGTACAGTGAGTGTTAAGTAGGTAATATTAGTGTTTGAGCCATTGCCTTAATTTTGGTACTATGAAAGTTCCCATATAATGGTCTAGATACATTCATTTGAATAAATTTTCAGGCCCATTACAATCATTGATTGTTGCCTATCCTAAGTTTCCTACCAACATCATGACCCCCTCCCTACAGTAATCAAACTCTAGATTCCTTGCAATCGTTTACAAGTCCTATAAGTGTATATGCAGAGATATACAGTGAGTGTAAAGTAGGTATTATTATTGTTTGGATCAACGCCTTAAATTTGGTACTATGAAAGTTCCCATGTAATGGTCTAGATACATTCATTTGAATAAATTTTCAGGCCCATAAGAATCATTGATTGTTGCCTATCCTAAGTTTCCTACCAACATCATGACCCCCTCCCTACAGTAATCAAACTCTAGATTCCTTGCAATCGTATTCAAGTCCTATAAGTGTATATGCAGAGATATACAGTGAGTGTAAAGTAGGTGTTATTATTGTTTGGATCAACGCCTTAATTTTGGTACTATGAAAGTTCCCATATAATGGTCTAGATACATTCATTTGAATAATTTTTCAGGCCCATAGGAATCATTGACTATTTCCTATCTTCAGTTTTCTACCCATATCTTGACCCCCCCCCCCTGCAGTTATCATTCTTTAGATTCACTGCAATTGTATACAAATGCAGAGATTATTGCCTAGATCCTCTATTCCCTACCCAGATCCTGACCCCCACCCCCTACAGTAATCAATCTCTAGATATATGTTTATAGCTCCATGATTTAATTGACCAGGGCTGTACAGGCCTACAGTAATCAATATTTAGATTCTCTATAATTGTATACAAGTCCTATCAAGGTATATATGCAGAGATGTACAGTGAGTGTTAAGTAGGTAATATTAGTGTTTGAGCCATTGCCTTAATTTTGGTACTATGAAAGTTCCCATATAATGGTCTAGATACATTCATTTGAATAAATTTTCAGGCCCATAAGAATCATTGATTGTTGCCTATCCTAAGTTTCCTACCAACATCATGACCCCCTACCTACAGTAATCAAACTCTAGATTCCTTGCAATCGTATACAAGTCCTATCAAGGTATATATGCAGAGATATACAGTGAGAGTAAAGTAGGTATTATTATTGTTTGGATCAACGCCTTAATTTTGGTACTATGAAAGTTCCCATATAATGGTCTAGATACATTCATTTGAATAAATTTTCAGGCCCATAAGAATCATTGATTGTTGCCTATCCTAAGTTTCCTACCAAGATCATGACCCCCTCCCTACAGTAATCAAACTCTAGATTCCTTGCAATCGTATACAAGTCCTATAAGTGTATATGCAGAGATATACAGTGAGTGTAAAGTAGGAATTATTATTGTTTGGATCAACGCCTTAATTTTGGTACTATGAAAGTTCCCATATAATGGTCTAGATACATTCATTTGAATAATTTTTCAGGCCCATAGGAATCATTGACTATTTCCTATCTTCGGTTTTCTACCCATATCCTGACCCTAACCCCTGCAGTTATCATTCTTTAGATTTACTGCAATTGTATACAAATGCAGAGATTATTGCCTAGATCCTCTATTCCCTACCCAGATAATGAGCCCCACCCCCTACAGTAATCAATCTCTAGCTATATGTTCATAGCTCCATGATTTAATTGACCAGGGCTGTACAGGCCTACAGTAATCAATATTTAGATTCTCTATAATTGTATACAAGTCCTATCAAGGTATATATGCAGAGATGTACAGTGAGTGTTAAGTAGGTAATATTAGTGTTTGAGCCATTGCCTTAATTTTGGTACTATGAAAGTTCCCATATAATGGTCTAGATACATTCATTTGAATAAATTTTCAGGCCCATAAGAATCATTGATTGTTGCCTATCCTAAGTTTCCTACCAACATCATGACCCCCTCCCTACAGTAATCAAACTCTAGATTCCTTGCAATCGTATACAAGTCCTATAAGTATATATGCAGAGATATACAGTGAGTGTAAAGTAGGTATTATTATTGTTTGGATCAACGCCTTAATTTTGGTACTATGAAAGTTCACATATAATGGTCTAGATACATTCATTTGAATAATTTTTCAGGCCCATAAGAATCATTGACTATTTCCTATCTTCAGTTTTCTACCCATATCCTGACCCCCCCCCCTGCAGTTATCATTCTGTAGATTCACTGCAATTGTATACAAATGCAGAGATTATTGCCTAGATCCTCTATTCCCTACCCAGATCCTGAGCCCCACCCCCTACAGTAATCAATCTCTAGCTATATGTTTATAGCTCCATGATTTAATTGACCAGGGCTGTACAGGCCTACAGTAATCAATATTTAGATTCTCTATAATTGTATTCAAGTCCTATCAAGGTATATATGCAGAGATGTACAGTGAGTGTTAAGTAGGTAATATTAGTGTTTGAGCCATTGCCTTAATTTTGGTACTATGAAAGTTCCCATATAATGGTCTAGATACATTCATTTGAATAAATTTTCAGGCCCATAAGAATCATTGATTGTTGCCTATCCTAAGTTTCCTACCAACATCATGACCCCCTCCCTACAGTAATCAAACTCTAGATTCCTTGCATTCGTTTACAAGTCCTATAAGTATATATGCAGAGATATACAGTGAGTGTAAAGTAGGTATTATTATTGTTTGGATCAACGCCTTAATTTTGGTACTATGAAAGTTCCCATATAATGGTCTAGATACATTCATTTGAATAATTTTTCAGGCCCATAGGAATCATTGACTATTTCCTATCTTCAGTTTTCTACCCATATCCTGACCCCCCCCCCCCCTGCAGTTATCATTCTTTAGATTCACTGCAATTGTATACAAATGCAGAGATTATTGCCTAGATCCTCTATTCCCTACCCAGATCCTGACCCCCACCCCCTACAGTAATCAATCTCTAGCTATATGTTTATAGCTCCATGATTTAATTGACCAGGGCTGTACAGGCCTACAGTAATCAATATTTAGATTCTCTATAATTGTATACAAGTCCTATCAAGGTATATATGCAGAGATGTACAGTGAGTGTTAAGTAGGTAATATTAGTGTTTGAGCCATTGCCTTAATTTTGGTACTATGAAAGTTCCCATATAATGGTCTAGATACATTCATTTGAATAAATTTTCAGGCCCATAAGAATCATTGATTGTTGCCTATCCTAAGTTTCCTACCAACATCATGACCCCCTCCCTACAGTAATCAAACTCTAGATTCCTTGCAATCGTATACAAGTCCTATAAGTATATATGCAGAGATATACAGTGAGTGTAAAGTAGGTTATTATTATTGTTTGGATCAACGCCTTAATTTTGGTACTATGAAAGTTCCCTTATAATGGTCTAGATACATTAATTTGAATAATTTTTCAGGCCCATAGGAATCATTGACTATTTCCTATCTTCAGTTTTCTACCCATATCCTGACCCCCCCCCCCCCCTGCAGTTATCATTCTTTAGATTCACTGCAATTGTATACAAATGCAGAGATTATTGCCTAGATCCTCTATTCCCTACCCAGATCCTGACCCCCACCCCCTACAGTAATCAATCTCTAGCTATATGTTTATAGCTCCATGATTTAATTGACCAGGGCTGTACAGGACTACAGTAATCAATATTTAGATTCTCTATAATTGTATACAAGTCCTATCAAGGTATATATGCAGAGATGTACAGTGAGTGTTAAGTAGGTAATATTAGTGTTTGAGCCATTGCCTTAATTTTGGTACTATGAAAGTTCCCATATAATGGTCTAGATACATTCATTTGAATAAATTTTCAGGCCCATAAGAATCATTGATTGTTGCCTATCCTAAGTTTCCTACCAACATCATGACCCCCTCCCTACAGTAATCAAACTCTAGATTCCTTGCATTCGTTTACAAGTCCTCTAAGTATATATGCAGAGATATACAGTGAGTGTAAAGTAGGTATTATTATTTGGATCAACGCCTTAATTTTGGTACTATGAAAGTTCCCATATAATGGGCTAGATACATTCATTTGAATAAATTTTCAGGCCCATAAGAATCATTGATTGTTGCCTATCCTAAGTTTCCTACCAAGATCATGACCCCCTCCCTACAGTAATCAAACTCTAGATTCCTTGCAATCGTATACAAGTCCTATAAGTATATATGCAGAGATATACAGTGAGTGTAAAGTAGGTATTATTATTGTCTGGATCAACGCCTTAATTTTGGTACTATGAAAGTTCCCATATAATGCTCTAGATACATTCATTTGAATAATTTTTCAGGCCCATAGGAATCATTGACTATTTCCTATCTTCAGTTTTCTACCCATATCCTGACCCCCCCCCCCTGCAGTTATCATTCTTTAGATTCACTGCAATTGTATACAAATGCAGAGATTATTGCCTAGATCCTCTATTCCCTACTCAGATCCTGAGCCCCACCCCCTACAGTAATCAATCTCTAGCTATATGTTTATAGCTCCATGATTTAATTGACCAAGGCTGTACAGGCCTACAGTAATCAATATTTAGATTCTCTATAATTGTATACAAGTCCTATCAAGGTATATATGCAGAGATGTACAGTGAGTGTTAAGTAGGTAATATTAGTGTTTGAGCCATTGCCTTAATTTTGGTACTATGAAAGTTCCCATATAATGGTCTAGATACATTCATTTGAATAAATTTTCAGGCCCATAAGAATCATTGATTGTTGCCTATCCTAAGTTTCCTACCAACATCATGACCCCCTCCCTACAGTAATCAAACTCTAGATTCCTTGCATTCGTTTACAAGTCCTATAAGTATATATGCAGAGATATACAGTGAGTGTAAAGTAGGTATTATTATTGTTTGGATCAACACCTTAATTTTGGTACTATGAAAGTTCACATATAATGCTCTAGATACATTCATTTGAATAATTTTTCAGGCCCATAGGAATCATTGACTATTTCCTATCCTCAGTTTTCTACCCATATCCTGACCCCCCCCCCTGCAGTTATCATTCTTTAGATTCACTGCAATTGTATACAAATGCAGAGATTATTGCCTAGATCCTCTATTCCCTACCCAGATCCTGAGCCCCACCCCCTACAGTAATCAATCTCTAGCTATATGTTTATAGCTCCATGATTTAATTGACCAGGGCTGTACAGGCCTACAGTAATCAATATTTAGATTCTCTATAATTGTATACAAGTCCTATCAAGGTATATATGCAGAGATGTACAGTGAGTGTTAAGTAGGTAATATTAGTGTTTGAGCCATTGCCTTAATTTTGGTACTATGAAAGTTCCCATATAATGGTCTAGATACATTCAATTGAATAAATTTTCAGGCCCATAAGAATCATTGATTGTTGCCTATCCTAAGTTTCCTACCAACATCATGACCCCCTCCCTACAGTAATCAAACTCTAGATTCCTTGCAATCGTATACAAGTCCTATAAGTATATATGCAGAGATATACAGTGAGTGTAAAGTAGGTATTATTATTGTTTGGATCAACGACTTAATTTTGGTACTATGAAAGTTCCCATATAATGGTCTAGATACATTCATTTGAATAAATTTTCAGGCCCATAAGAATCATTGATTGTTGCCTATCCTAAGTTTCCTACCAACATCATGACCCCCTCCCTACAGTAATCAAACTCTAGATTCCTTGCAATCGTATACAAGTCCTATAAGTGTATATGCAGAGATATACAGTGAGTGTAAAGTAGGTATTATTATTGTTTGGATCAACGCCTTAATTTTGGTACTATGAAAGTTCCCATATAATGGTCTAGATACATTCATTTGAATAATTTTTCAGGCCCATAGGAATCATTGACTATTTCCTATCTTCAGTTTTCTACTCATATCCTGACCCCCACCCCTGCAGTTATCATTCTTTAGATTCACTGCAATTGTATACAAATGCAGAGATTATTGCCTAGATCCTCTATTCCCTACCCAGATCCTGAGCCCCACCCCCTACAGTAATCAATCTCTAGCTATATGTTCATAGCTCCATGATTTAATTGACCAGGGCTGTACAGGCCTACAGTAATCAATATTTAGATTCTCTATAATTGTATACAAGTCCTATCAAGGTATATATGCAGAGATGTACAGTGAGTGTTAAGTAGGTAATATTAGTGTTTGAGCCATTGCCTTAATTTTGGTACTATGAAAGTTCCCATATAATGGTCTAGATACATTCATTTGAATAAATTTTCAGGCCCATAAGAATCATTGATTGTTGCCTATCCTAAGTTTCCTACCAACATCATGACCCCCTCCCTACAGTAATCAAACTCTAGATTCCTTGCAATCGTATACAAGTCCTATAAGTATATATGCAGAGATATACAGTGAGTGTAAAGTAGGTATTATTATTGTTTGGATCAACGCCTTAATTTTGGTACTATGAAAGTTCCCATATAATGGTCTAGATACATTCATTTGAATAATTTTTCAGGCCCATAGGAATCATTGACTATTTCCTATCTTCAGTTTTCTACCCATATCCTGACCCCCCCCCCCTGCAGTTATCATTCTTTAGATTCACTGCAATTGTATACAAATGCAGAGATTATTGCCTAGATCCTCTATTCCCTACCCAGATCCTGAGCCCCACCACCTACAGTAATCAATCTCTAGCTATATGTTTATAGCTCCATGATTTAATTGACCAGGGCTGTACAGGCCTACAGTAATCAATATTTAGATTCTCTATAATTGTATTCAAGTCCTATCAAGGTATATATGCAGAGATGTACAGTGAGTGTTAAGTAGGTAATATTAGTGTTTGAGCCATTGCCTTAATTTTGGTACTATGAAAGTTCCCATATAATGGTCTAGATACATTCATTTGAATAAATTTTCAGGCCCATAAGAATCATTGATTGTTGCCTATCCTAAGTTTCCTACCAACATCATGACCCCCTCCCTACAGTAATCAAACTCTAGATTCCTTGCATTCGTTTACAAGTCCTATAAGTATATATGCAGAGATATACAGTGAGTGTAAAGTAGGTATTATTATTGTTTGGATCAACGCCTTAATTTTGGTACTATGAAAGTTCCCATATAATGGTCTAGATACATTCATTTGAATAATTTTTCAGGCCCATAGGAATCATTGACTATTTCCTATCTTCAGTTTTCTACCCATATCCTGACCCCCCCCCCCCCTGCAGTTATCATTCTTTAGATTCACTGCAATTGTATACAAATGCAGAGATTATTGCCTAGATCCTCTATTCCCTACCCAGATCCTGACCCCCACCCCCTACAGTAATCAATCTCTAGCTATATGTTTATAGCTCCATGATTTAATTGACCAGGGCTGTACAGGCCTACAGTAATCAATACTTAGATTCTCTATAATTGTATACAAGTCCTATCAAGGTATATATGCAGAGATGTACAGTGAGTGTTAAGTAGGTAATATTAGTGTTTGAGCCATTGCCTTAATTTTGGTACTATGAAAGTTCCCATATAATGGTCTAGATACATTCATTTGAATAAATTTTCAGGCCCATAAGAATCATTGATTGTTGCCTATCCTAAGTTTCCTACCAACATCATGACCCCCTCCCTACAGTAATCAAACTCTAGATTCCTTGCAATCGTATACAAGTCCTATAAGTATATATGCAGAGATATACAGTGAGTGTAAAGTAGGTTATTATTATTGTTTGGATCAACGCCTTAATTTTGGTACTATGAAATTTCCCTTATAATGGTCTAGATACATTCATTTGAATAATTTTTCAGGCCCATAGGAATCATTGACTATTTCCTATCTTCAGTTTTCTACCCATATCCTGACCCCCCCCCCTGCAGTTATCATTGTTTAGATTCACTGCAATTGTATACAAATGCAGAGATTATTGCCTAGATCCTCTATTCCATACCCAGATCCTGACCCCCACCCCCTACAGTAATCAATCTCTAGCTATATGTTTATAGCTCCATGATTTAATTGACCAGGGCTGTACAGGACTACAGTAATCAATATTTAGATTCTCTATAATTGTATACAAGTCCTATCAAGGTATATATGCAGAGATGTACAGTGAGTGTTAAGTAGGTAATATTAGTGTTTGAGCCATTGCCTTAATTTTGGTACTATGAAAGTTCCCATATAATGGTCTAGATACATTCATTTGAGTAAATTTTCAGGCCCATAAGAATCATTGATTGTTGCCTATCCTAAGTTTCCTACCAACATCATGACCCCCTCCCTACAGTAATCAAACTCTAGATTCCTTGCAATCGTATACAAGTCCTATAAGTATATATGCAGAGATATACAGTGAGTGTAAAGTAGGTATTATTATTGTTTGGATCAACGCCTTAATTTTGGTACTATGAAAGTTCCCATATAATGGTCTAGATACATTCATTTGAATAAATTTTCAGGCCCATAAGAATCATTGATTGTTGCCTATCCTAAGTTTCCTACCAACATTATGACCCCCTCCCTACAGTAATCAAACTCTAGATTCCTTGCATTCGTTTACAAGTCCTATAAGTATATATGCAGAGATATTCAGTGAGTGTAAAGTAGGTATTATTATTGTTTGGATCAACACCTTAATTTTGGTACTATGAAAGTTCCCATATAATGGTCTAGATACTTTCATTTGAATAATTTTTCAGGCCCATAGGAATCATTGACTATTTCCTATCTTCAGTTTTCTACCCATATCCTGACCCCCCCCCCCCCCTGCAGTTATCATTCTTTAGATTCACTGCAATTGTATACAAATGCAGAGATTATTGCCTAGATCCTCTATTCCCTACCCAGATCCTGACCACCACCACCCCAGACATTAATCAATCTCTAGCTATATGTTTATAGCTCCATGATTTAATTGACCAGGGCTGTACAGGCCTACAGTAATCAATATTTAGATTCTCTATAATTGTATACAAGTCCTATCAAGGTATATATGCAGAGATGTACAGTGAGTGTTAAGTAGGTAATATTAGTGTTTGAGTCATTGCCTTAATTTTGGTACTGTGAAAGTTCCCATATAATGGTCTAGATACATTCATTTGAATAAATTTTCAGGCCCATAAGAATCATTGATTGTTGCCTATCCTAAGTTTCCTACCAACATCATGACCCCCTCCCTACAGTAATCAAACTCTAGATTCCTTGCAATCGTATACAAGTCCTATAAGTATATATGCAGAGATATACAGTGAGTGTAAAGTAGGTATTATTATTGTTTGGATCAACGCCTTAATTTTGGTACTATGAAAGTTCCCATATAATGGTCTAGATACATTCATTTGAATAAATTTTCAGGTCCATAAGAATCATTGATTGTTGCCTATCCTAAGTTTCCTACCAACATCATGACCCCCTCCCTACAGTCATCAAACTCTTGATTCCTTGCAATCGTATACAAGTCCTATAAGTATATATGCAGAGATATACAGTGAGTGTAAAGTAGGTATTATTATTGTTTGGATCAACGCCTTAATTTTGGTACTATGAAAGTTCCCAAATAATGGTCTAGATACATTCATTTGAATAAATTTTCAGGCCCATAGGAATCATTGATTGTTGCCTATCCTAAGTGTCCTACCAACATCATGACCCCCTCCCTACAGTAATCAAACTCTAGATTCCTTGCAATCGTATACAAGTCCTATAAGTATATATGCAGAGATATACAGTGAGTGTAAAGTAGGTATTATTATTGTTTGGATCAACGCCTTAATTTTGGTACTATGAAAGTTCCCTTGTAATGGTCTAGATACATTCATTTGAATAAATTTTCAGGCCCATAGGAATCATTGACTATTTCCTATCTTCAGTTTTCTACCCATATCCTGACCACCCCCCCTGCAGTTATCATTCTTTAGATTCACTGCAATTGTATACAAATGCAGAGATTATTGCCTAGATCCTCTATTCCCTACCCAGATCCTGACCCCCACCCCCTACAGTAATCAATCTCTAGCTATATGTTTATAGCTCCATGATTTAATTGACCAGGGCTGTACAGGCCTACAGTAATCAATATTTAGATTCTCTATAATTGTATACAAGTCCTATCAAGGTATATATGCAGAGATGTACAGTGAGTGTTAAGTAGGTAATATTAGTGTTTGAGCCATTGCCTTAATTTTGGTACTATGAAAGTTCCCATATAATGGTCTAGATACATTCATTTGAATAAATTTTCAGGCCCATAAGAATCATTGATTGTTGCCTATCCTAAGTTTCCTACCAACATCATGACCCCCTCCCTACAGTAATCAAACTCTAGATTCCTTGCATTCGTTTACAAGTCCTCTAAGTATATATGCAGAGATATACAGTGAGTGTAAAGTAGGTATTATTGTTTGGATCAACGCCTTAATTTTGGTACTGTGAAAGTTCCCATATAATGGTCTAGATACATTCATTTGAATAAATTTTCAGGCCCATAAGAATCATTGATTGTTGCCTATCCTAAGTTTCCTACCAAGATCATGACCCCCTCCCTACAGTAATCAAACTCTAGATTCCTTGCAATCGTATACAAGTCCTATAAATATATATGCAGAGATATACAGTGAGTGTAAAGTAGGTATTATTATTGTTTGGATCAACGCCTTAATTTTGGTACTATGAAAGTTCCCATATAATGGTCTAGATACATTCATTTGAATAATTTTTCAGGCCCATAGGAATCATTGACTATTTCCTATCTTCAGTTTTCTACCCATATCCTGACCACCCCCCTGCAGTTATCATTCTTTAGATTCACTGCAATTGTATACAAATGCAGAGATTATTGCCTAGATCCTCTATTCCCTACCCAGATCCTGACCCCCACCCCAGACAGTAATCAATCTCTAGCTATATGTTTATAGCTCCATGATTTAATTGACCAGGGCTGTACAGGCCTACAGTAATCAATATTTAGATTCTCTATAATTGTATACAAGTCCTATCAAGGTATATATGCAGAGATGTACAGTGAGTGTTAAGTAGGTAATATTAGTGTTTGAGCCATTGCCTTAATTTTGGTACTATGAAAGTTCCCATATAATGGTCTAGATACATTCATTTGAATAAATTTTCAGGCCCATAAGAATCATTGATTGTTGCCTATCCTAAGTTTCCTACCAACATCATGACCCCCTCCCTACAGTAATCAAACTCTAGATTCCTTGCAATCGTATACAAGTCCTATAAGTATATATGCAGAGATATATAGTGAGTGTAAAGTAGGTATTATTATTGTTTGGATCAACGCCTTAATTTTGGTACTATGAAAGTTCCCATATAATTGTCTAGATACATTCATTTGAATAAATTTTCAGGCCCATAAGAATCATTGATTGTTGCCTATCCTAAGTTTCCTACCAACATTATGACCCCCTCCCTACAGTAATCAAACTCTAGATTCCTTGCATTCGTTTACAAGTCCTATAAGTATATATGCAGAGATATTCAGTGAGTGTAAAGTAGGTATTATTATTGTTTGGATCAACGCCTTAATTTTGGTACTATGAAAGTTCCCATATAATGGTCTAGATACTTTCATTTGAATAATTTTTCAGGCCCATAGGAATCATTGACTATTTCCTATCTTCAGTTTTCTACCCATATCCTGACCCCCCCCCCCCCCCCTGCAGTTATCATTCTTTAGATTCACTGCAATTGTATACAAATGCAGAGATTATTGCCTAGATCCTCTATTCCCTACCCAGATCCTGACCCCCACCACCTACAGTAATCAATCTCTAGCTATATGTTTATAGCTCCATGATTTAATTGACCAGGGCTGTACAGGCCTACAGTAATCAATATTTAGATTCTCTATAATTGCATACAAGTCCTATCAAGGTATATATGCAGAGATGTACAGTGAGTGTTAAGTAGGTAATATTAGTGTTTGAGTCATTGCCTTAATTTTGGTACTGTGAAAGTTCCCATATAATGGTCTAGATACATTCATTTGAATAAATTTTCAGGCCCATAAGAATCATTGATTGTTGCCTATCCTAAGTTTCCTACCAACATCATGACCCCCTCCCTACAGTAATCAAACTCTAGATTCCTTGCAATCGTATACAAGTCCTATAAGTATATATGCAGAGATATACAGTGAGTGTAAAGTAGGTATTATTATTGTTTGGATCAACGCCTTAATTTTGGTACTATGAAAGTTCCCATATAATGGTCTAGATACATTCATTTGAATAAATTTTCAGGTCCATAAGAATCATTGATTGTTGCCTATCCTAAGTTTCCTACCAACATCATGACCCCCTCCCTACAGTCATCAAACTCTTGATTCCTTGCAATCGTATACAAGTCCTATAAGTATATATGCAGAGATATACAGTGAGTGTAAAGTAGGTATTATTATTGTTTGGATCAACGCCTTAATTTTGGTACTATGAAAGTTCCCATATAATGGTCTAGATACATTCATTGGAATAAATTTTCAGGCCCATAGGAATCATTGATTGTTGCCTATCCTAAGTGTCCTACCAACATCATGACCCCCTCCCTACAGTAATCAAACTCTAGATTCCTTGCAATCGTATACAAGTCCTATAAGTATATATGCAGAGATATACAGTGAGTGTAAAGTAGGTATTATTATTGTTTGGATCAACGCCTTAATTTTGGTACTATGAAAGTTCCCTTATAATGGTCTAGATACATTCATTTGAATAAATTTTCAGGCCCATAGGAATCATTGACTATTTCCTATCTTCAGTTTTCTACCCATATCCTGACCACCCCCCCTGCAGTTATCATTCTTTAGATTCACTGCAATTGTATACAAATGCAGAGATTATTGCCTAGATCCTCTATTCCCTACCCAGATCCTGACCCCCACCCCCTACAGTAATCAATCTCTAGCTATATGTTTATAGCTCCATGATTTAATTGACCAGGGCTGTACAGGCCTACAGTAATCAATATTTAGATTCTCTATAATTGTATACAAGTCCTATCAAGGTATATATGCAGAGATGTACAGTGAGTGTTAAGTAGGTAATATTAGTGTTTGAGCCATTGCCTTAATTTTGGTACTATGAAAGTTCCCATATAATGGTCTAGATACATTCATTTGAATAAATTTTCAGGCCCATAAGAATCATTGATTGTTGCCTATCCTAAGTTTCCTACCAAGATCATGACCCCCTCCCTACAGTAATCAAACTCTAGATTCCTTGCATTCGTTTACAAGTCCTCTAAGTATATATGCAGAGATATACAGTGAGTGTAAAGTAGGTATTATTGTTTGGATCAACGCCTTAATTTTGGTACTGTGAAAGTTCCCATATAATGGTCTAGATACATTCATTTGAATAATTTTTCAGGCCCATAAGAATCATTGATTGTTGCCTATCCTAAGTTTCCTACCAAGATCATGACCCCCTCCCTACAGTAATCAAACTCTAGATTCCTTGCAATCGTATACAAGTCCTATAAATATATATGCAGAGATATACAGTGAGTGTAAAGTAGGTATTATTATTGTTTGGATCAACGCCTTAATTTTGGTACTATGAAAGTTCCCATATAATGGTCTAGATACATTCATTTGAATAATTTTTCAGGCCCATAGGAATCATTGACTATTTCCTATCTTCAGTTTTCTACCCATATCCTGACCACCCCCCTGCAGTTATCATTCTTTAGATTCACTGCAATTGTATACAAATGCAGAGATTATTGCCTAGATCCTCTATTCCCTTCCCAGATCCTGACCCCCACCCCAGACAGTAATCAATCTCTAGCTATATGTTTATAGCTCCATGATTTAATTGACCAGGGCTGTACAGGCCTACAGTAATCAATATTTAGATTCTCTATAATTGTATACAAGTCCTATCAAGGTATATATGCAGAGATGTACAGTGAGTGTTAAGTAGGTAATATTAGTGTTTGAGCCATTGCCTTAATTTTGGTACTATGAAAGTTCCCATATAATGGTCTAGATACATTCATTTGAATAAATTTTCAGGCCCATAAGAATCATTGATTGTTGCCTATCCTAAGTTTCCTACCAACATCATGACCCCCTCCCTACAGTAATCAAACTCTAGATTCCTTGCAATCATATACAAGTCCTATAAGTATATATGCAGAGATATATAGTGAGTGTAAAGTAGGTATTATTATTGTTTGGATCAACGCCTTAATTTTGGTACTATGAAAGTTCCCATATAATGGTCTAGATACATTCATTTGAATAAATTTTCAGGCCCATAAGAATCATTGATTGTTGCCTATCCTAAGTTTCCTACCAACATTATGACACCCTCCCTACAGTAATCAAACTCTAGATTCCTTGCAATCGTATACAAGTCCTATAAGTATATACGCAGAGATATACAGTGAGTGTAAAGTAGGTATTATTATTGTTTGGATCAACGCCTTAATTTTGGTACTATGAAAGTTCCCATATAATGGTCTAGATACATTCATTTGAATAAATTTTCAGGCCCATAAGAATCATTGATTGTTGCCTATCCTAAGTTTCCTACCAACATCATGACCCCCTCCCTACAGTAATCAAACTCTAGATTCCTTGCAATCGTATACAAGTCCTATAAGTATATATGCAGAGATATACAGTGAGTGTAAAGTAGGTATTATTATTGTTTGGATCAACGCCTTAATTTTGGTACTATGAAAGTTCCCATATAATGGTCTAGATACATTCATTTGAATAATTTTTCAGGCCCATAGGAATCATTGACTATTTCCTATCTTCAGTTTTCTACCCATATCCTGACCACCCCCCCCCCCCTGCAGTTATCATTCTTTAGATTCACTGCAATTGTATACAAATGCAGAGATTATTGCCTAGATCCTCTATTCCCTACCCAGATCCTGACCCCCACCCCCTACAGTAATCAATCTCTAGCTATATGTTTATAGCTCCATGATTTAATTGACCAGGGCTGTACAGGCCTACAGTAATCAATATTTAGATTCTCTATAATTGTATACAAGTCCTATCAAGGTATATATGCAGAGATGTACAGTGAGTGTTAAGTAGGTAATATTAGTGTTTGAGCCATTGCCTTAATTTTGGTACTATGAAAGTTCCCATATAATGGTCTAGATACATTCATTTGAATAAATTTTCAGGCCCATAAGAATCATTGATTGTTGCCTATCCTAAGTTTCCTACCAACATCATGACCCCCTCCCTACAGTAATCAAACTCTAGATTCCTTGCATTCGTTTACAAGTCCTCTAAGTATATATGCAGAGATATACAGTGAGTGTAAAGTAGGTATTATTGTTTGGATCAACGCCTTAATTTTGGTACTATGAAAGTTCCCATATAATGGTCTAGATACATTCATTTGAATAAATTTTCAGGCCCATAAGAATCATTGATTGTTGCCTATCCTAAGTTTCCTACCAAGATCATGACCCCCTCCTTACAGTAATCAAACTCTAGATTCCTTGCAATCGTATACAAGTCCTATAAATATATATGCAGAGATATACAGTGAGTGTAAAATAGGTATTATTATTGTTTGGATCAACGCCTTAATTTTGGTACTATGAAAGTTCCCATATAATGGTCTAGATACATTCATTTGAATAATTTTTCAGGCCCATAGGAATCATTGACTATTTCCTATCTTCAGTTTTCTACCCATATCCTGACCCCCCCCCCCTGCAGTTATCATTCTTTAGATTCACTGCAATTGTATACAAATGCAGAGATTATTGCCTAGATCCTCTATTCCCTACCCAGATCCTGACCCCCACCCCCTACAGTAATCAATCTCTAGCTATATGTTTATAGCTCCATGATTTAATTGACCAGGGCTGTACAGGCCTACAGTAATCAATATTTAGATTCTCTATAATTGTATACAAGTCCTATCAAGGTATATATGCAGAGATGTACAGTGAGTGTTAAGTAGGTAATATTAGTGTTTGAGCCATTGCCTTAATTTTGGTACTATGAAAGTTCCCATATAATGGTCTAGATACATTCATTTGAATAAATTTTCAGGCCCATAAGAATCATTGATTGTTGCCTATCCTAAGTTTCCTACCAACATCATGACCCCCTCCCTACAGTAATCAAACTCTAGATTCCTTGCAATCATATACAAGTCCTATAAGTATATATGCAGAGATATATAGTGAGTGTAAAGTAGGTATTATTATTGTTTGGATCAACGCCTTAATTTTGGTACTATGAAAGTTCCCATATAATGGTCTAGATACATTCATTTGAATAAATTTTCAGGCCCATAAGAATCATTGATTGTTGCCTATCCTAAGTTTCCTACCAACATTATGACACCCTCCCTACAGTAATCAAACTCTAGATTCCTTGCAATCGTATACAAGTCCTATAAGTATATACGCAGAGATATACAGTGAGTGTAAAGTAGGTATTATTATTGTTTGGATCAACGCCTTAATTTTGGTACTATGAAAGTTCCCATATAATGGTCTAGATACATTCATTTGAATAAATTTTCAGGCCCATAAGAATCATTGATTGTTGCCTATCCTAAGTTTCCTACCAACATCATGACCCCCTCCCTACAGTAATCAAACTCTAGATTCCTTGCAATCGTATACAAGTCCTATAAGTATATATGCAGAGATATACAGTGAGTGTAAAGTAGGTATTATTATTGTTTGGATCAACGCCTTAATTTTGGTACTATGAAAGTTCCCATATAATGGTCTAGATACATTCATTTGAATAATTTTTCAGGCCCATAGGAATCATTGACTATTTCCTATCTTCAGTTTTCTACCCATATCCTGACCACCCCCCCCCTGCAGTTATCATTCTTTAGATTCACTGCAATTGTATACAAATGCAGAGATTATTGCCTAGATCCTCTATTCCCTACCCAGATCCTGACCCCCACCCCCTACAGTAATCAATCTCTAGCTATATGTTTATAGCTCCATGATTTAATTGACCAGGGCTGTACAGGCCTACAGTAATCAATATTTAGATTCTCTATAATTGTATACAAGTCCTATCAAGGTATATATGCAGAGATGTACAGTGAGTGTTAAGTAGGTAATATTAGTGTTTGAGCCATTGCCTTAATTTTGGTACTATGAAAGTTCCCATATAATGGTCTAGATACATTCATTTGAATAAATTTTCAGGCCCATAAGAATCATTGATTGTTGCCTATCCTAAGTTTCCTACCAACATCATGACCCCCTCCCTACAGTAATCAAACTCTAGATTCCTTGCATTCGTTTACAAGTCCTCTAAGTATATATGCAGAGATATACAGTGAGTGTAAAGTAGGTATTATTGTTTGGATCAACGCCTTAATTTTGGTACTATGAAAGTTCCCATATAATGGTCTAGATACATTCATTTGAATAAATTTTCAGGCCCATAAGAATCATTGATTGTTGCCTATCCTAAGTTTCCTACCAAGATCATGACCCCCTCCTTACAGTAATCAAACTCTAGATTCCTTGCAATCGTATACAAGTCCTATAAATATATATGCAGAGATATACAGTGAGTGTAAAATAGGTATTATTATTGTTTGGATCAACGCCTTAATTTTGGTACTATGAAAGTTCCCATATAATGGTCTAGATACATTCATTTGAATAATTTTTCAGGCCCATAGGAATCATTGACTATTTCCTATCTTCAGTTTTCTACCCATATCCTGACCCCCCCCCCTGCAGTTATCATTCTTTAGATTCACTGCAATTGTATACAAATGCAGAGATTATTGCCTAGATCCTCTATTCCCTACCCAGATCCTGACCCCCACCCCCTACAGTAATCAATCTCTAGCTATATGTTTATAGCTCCATGATTTAATTGACCAGGGCTGTACAGGCCTACAGTAATCAATATTTAGATTCTCTATAATTGTATACAAGTCCTATCAAGGTATATATGCAGAGATGTACAGTGAGTGTTAAGTAGGTAATATTAGTGTTTGAGCCATTGCCTTAATTTTGGTACTATGAAAGTTCCCATATAATGGTCTAGATACATTCATTTGAATAAATTTTCAGGCCCATAAGAATCATTGATTGTTGCCTATCCTAAGTTTCCTACCAACATCATGACCCCCTCCCTACAGTAATCAAACTCTAGATTCCTTGCATTCGTTTACAAGTCCTATAAGTGTATATGCAGAGATATACAGTGAGTGTAAAGTAGGTATTATTATTGTTTGGATCAACGCCTTAATTTTGGTACTATGAAAGTTCCCATATAATGGTCTAGATACATTCATTTGAATAATTTTTCAGGCCCATAGGAATCATTGACTATTTCCTATCTTCAGTTTTCTACCCATATCCTGACCCCCCCCCCTGCAGTTATCATTCTTTAGATTCACTGCAATTGTATACAAATGCAGAGATTATTGCCTAGATCCTCTATTCCCTACCCAGATCCTGACCCCCACCCCCTACAGTAATCAATCTCTAGCTATATGTTTATATCTCCATGATTTAATTGACCAGGGCTGTACAGGCCTACAGTAATCAATATTTAGAATCTCTATAATTGTATACAAGTCCTATCAAGGTATATATGCAGAGATGTACAGTGAGTGTTAAGTGGGTAATATTAGTGTTTGAGCCATTGCCTTAATTTTGGTACTATGAAAGTTCCCATATAATGGTCTAGATACATTCATTTGAATAAATTTTCAGGCCCATAAGAATCATTGATTGTTGCCTATCCTAAGTTTCCTACCAACATCATGACCCCCTCCCTACAGTAATCAAACTCTAGATTCCTTGCAATCGTATACAAGTCCTATAAGTGTATATGCAGAGATATACAGTGAGTGTAAAGTAGGTATTATTATTGTTTGGATCAACGCCTTAATTTTGGTACTATGAAAGTTCCCATATAATGGTCTAGATACATTCATTTGAATAATTTTTCAGGCCCATAGGAATCATTGACTATTCCTGTCTTCAGTTTTCTATCCATATCCTGACCCCCCCCCCCCTGCAGTTATAATTCTTTAGATTCACTGCAATTGTATACTAATGCAGAGATTATTGCCTAGATCCTCTATTCCCTACCCAGATCCTGACCCCCACCACCTACAGTAATCAATCTCTAGCTATATGTTTATAGCTCCATGATTTAATTGACCAGGGCTGTACAGGCCTACAGTAATCAATATTTAGATTCTCTATAATTGTATACAAGTCCTATCAAGGTATATATGCAGAGATGTACAGTGAGTGTTAAGTAGGTAATATTAGTGTTTGAGCCATTGCCTTAATTTTGGTACTATGAAAGTTCCCATATAATGGTCTAGATACATTCATTTGAATAAATTTTCAGGCCCATAAGAATCATTGATTGTTGCCTATCCTAAGTTTCCTACCAACATCATGACCCCCTCCCTACAGTAATCAAACTCTAGATTCCTTGCAATCATATACAAGTCCTATAAGTGTATATGCAGAGATATACAGTGAGTGTAAAGTAGGTATTATTATTGTTTGGATCAACGCCTTAATTTTGGTACTATGAAAGTTCCCATATAATGGTCTAGATACATTCATTTGAATAATTTTTCAGGCCCATAGGAATCATTGACTATTTCCTATCTTCAGTTTTCTACCCATATCCTGACCCCCCCCCCCTGCAGTTATCATTCTTTAGATTCACTGCAATTGTATACAAATGCAGAGATCATTGCCTAGATCCTCTATTCCCTACCCAGATCCTGACCCCCACCCCAGACAGTAATCAATCTCTAGATATATGTTTATAGCTCCATGATTTAATTGACCAGGGCTGTACAGGCCTACAGTAATCAATATTTAGATTCTCTATAATTGTATACAAGTCCTATCAAGGTATATATGCAGAGATGTACAGTGAGTGTTAAGTAGGTAATATTAGTGTTTGAGCCATTGCCTTAATTTTGGTACTATGAAAGTTCCCATATAATGGTCTAGATACATTCATTTGAATAAATTTTCAGGCCCATAAGAATCATTGATTGTTGCCTATTCTAAGTTTCCTACCAACATCATGACCCCCTCCCTACAGTAATCAAACTCTTGATTCCTTGCAATCGTATACAAGTCCTATAAGTATATATGCAGAGATATACAGTGAGTGTAAAGTAGGTATTATTATTGTTTGGATCAACGCCTTAATTTTGGTACTATGAAAGTTCCCATATAATGGTCTAGATACATTCATTTGAATAATTTTTCAGGCCCATAGGAATCATTGACTATTTCCTATCTTCAGTTGTCTACCCATATCCTGACCCCCCCCCCCTGCAGTTATCATTCTTTAGATTCACTGCAATTGTATACAAATGCAGAGATTATTGCCTAGATCCTCTATTCCCTACCCAGATCCTGACCCCCACCCCCTGCAGTAATCAATCTCTAGATATATGTTTATAGCTCCATGATTTAATTGACCAGGGCTGTACAGGCCTACAGTAATCAATATTTAGATTCTCTATAATTGTATACAAGTCCTATCAAGGTATATATGCAGAGATGTACAGTGAGTGTTAAGTAGGTAATATTAGTGTTTGAGCCATTGCCTTAATTTTGGTACTATGAAAGTTCCCATATAATGGTCTAGATACATTCATTTGAATAAATTTTCAGGCCCATAAGAATCATTGATTGTTGCCTATCCTAAGTTTCCTACCAACATCATGACCCCCTCCCTACAGTAATCAAACTCTAGATTCCTTGCAATCGTATACAAGTCCTATAAGTGTATATGCAGAGATATACAGTGAGTGTAAAGTAGGTATTATTATTGTTTGGATCAACGCCTTAATTTTGGTACTATGAAAGTTCCCATATAATGGTCTAGATACATTCATTTGAATAATTTTTCAGGCCCATAGGAATCATTGACTATTTCCTATCTTCAGTTTTCTACCTATTTCCTGACCCCCCCCCCCTGCAGTTATCATTCTTTAGATTCACTGCAATTGTATACAAATGCAGAGATTATTGCCTAGATCCTCTATTCCCTAGCCAGATCCTGACCCCCACCCCCTACAGTAATCAATCTCTAGCTATATGTTTATAGCTCCATGATTTAATTGACCAGGGCTGTACAGGCCTACAGTAATCAATATTTAGATTCTCTATAATTGTATACAAGTCCTATCAAGGTATATATGCAGAGATGTACAGTGAGTGTTAAGTAGGTAATATTAGTGTTTGAGCCATTGCCTTAATTTTGGTACTATGAAAGTTCCCATATAATGGTCTAGATACATTCATTTGAATAAATTTTCAGGCCCATAAGAATCATTGATTGTTGCCTATCCTAAGTTTCCTACCAACATCATGACCCCCTCCCTACAGTAATCAAACTCTAGATTCCTTGCAATCGTATACAAGTCCTATAAGTGTATATGCAGAGATATACAGTGAGTGTAAAGTAGGTATTATTATTGTTTGGATCAACGCCTTAATTTTGGTACTATGAAAGTTCCCATATAATGGTCTAGATACATTCATTTGAATAATTTTTCAGGCCCATAGGATACATTGACTATTTCCTATCTTCAGTTTTCTACCTATATCCTGACCCCCCCCCCCCTGCAGTTATAATTCTTTAGATTCACTGCAATTGTATACAAATGCAGAGATTATTGCCTAGATCCTCTATTCCCTACCCAGATCCTGACCCCCACCACCTACAGTAATCAATCTCTAGCTATATGTTTATAGCTCCATGATTTAATTGACCAGGGCTGTACAGGCCTACAGTAATCAATATTTAGATTCTCTATAATTGCATACAAGTCCTATCAAGGTATATATGCAGAGATGTACAGTGAGTGTTAAGTAGGTAATATTAGTGTTTGAGTCATTGCCTTAATTTTGGTACTGTGAAAGTTCCCATATAATGGTCTAGATGCATTCATTTGAATAAATTTTCAGGCCCATAAGAATCATTGATTGTTGCCTATCCTAAGTTTCCTACCAAGATCATGACCCCCTCCCTACAGTAATCAAACTCTAGATTCCTTGCAATCGTATACAAGTCCTATAAGTGTATATGCAGAGATATACAGTGAGTGTAAAGTAGGTATTATTATTGTTTGGATCAACGCCTTAATTTTGGTACTATGAAAGTTCCCATATAATGGTCTAGATACATTCATTTGAATAATTTTTCAGGCCCATAGGAATCATTGACTATTTCCTATCTTCAGTTTTCTACCCATATCCTGACCCCCCCCCCTGCAGTTATCATTCTTTAGATTCACTGCAATTGTATACAAATGCAGAGATTATTGCCTAGATCCTCTATTCCCTACCCAGATCCTGACCCCCACCCCAGACAGTAATCAATCTCTAGATATATGTTTATAGCTCCATGATTTAATTGACCAGGGCTGTACAGGCCTACAGTAATCAATATTTAGATTCTCTATAATTGTATACAAGTCCTATCAAGGTATATATGCAGAGATGTACAGTGAGTGTTAAGTAGGTAATATTAGTGTTTGAGCCATTGCCTTAATTTTGGTACTATGAAAGTTCCCATATAATGGTCTAGATACATTCATTTGAATAAATTTTCAGGCCCATAAGAATCATTGATTGTTGCCTATTCTAAGTTTCCTACCAACATCATGACCCCCTCCCTACAGTAATCAAACTCTTGATTCCTTGCAATCGTATACAAGTCCTATAAGTATATATGCAGAGATATACAGTGAGTGTAAAGTAGGTATTATTATTGTTTGGATCAACGCCTTAATTTTGGTACTATGAAAGTTCCCATATAATGGTCTAGATACATTCATTTGAATAATTTTTCAGGCCCATAGGAATCATTGACTATTTCCTATCTTCAGTTGTCTACCCATATCCTGACCCCCCCCCCTGCAGTTATCATTATTTAGATTCACTGCAATTGTATACAAATGCAGAGATTATTGCCTAGATCCTCTATTCCCTACCCAGATCCTGACCCCCACCCCAGACAGTAATCAATCTCTAGATATATGTTTATAGCTCCATGATTTAATTGACCAGGGCTGTACAGGCCTACAGTAATCAATATTTAGATTCTCTATAATTGTATACAAGTCCTATCAAGGTATATATGCAGAGATGTACAGTGAGTGTTAAGTAGGTAATATTAGTGTTTGAGCCATTGCCTTAATTTTGGTACTATGAAAGTTCCCATATAATGGTCTAGATACATTCATTTGAATAAATTTTCAGGCCCATAAGAATCATTGATTGTTGCCTATTCTAAGTTTCCTACCAACATCATGACCCCCTCCCTACAGTAATCAAACTCTTGATTCCTTGCAATCGTATACAAGTCCTATAAGTATATATGCAGAGATATACAGTGAGTGTAAAGTAGGTATTATTATTGTTTGGATCAACGCCTTAATTTTGGTACTATGAAAGTTCCCATATAATGGTCTAGATACATTCATTTGAATAATTTTTCAGGCCCATAGGAATCATTGACTATTTCCTATCTTCAGTTGTCTACCCATATCCTGACCCCCCCCCCTGCAGTTATCATTCTTTAGATTCACTGCAATTGTATACAAATGCAGAGATTATTGCCTAGATCCTCTATTCCCTACCCAGATCCTGACCCCCACCCCCTGCAGTAATCAATCTCTAGATATATGTTTATAGCTCCATGATTTAATTGACCAGGGCTGTACAGGCCTACAGTAATAAATATTTAGATTATCTATAATTGTATACAAGTCCTATCAAGGTATATATGCAGAGATGTACAGTGAGTGTTAAGTAGGTACTATTAGTGTTTGAGCCATTGTCTTAATTTTGGTACTATGAAAGTTCCCATATAATGGTCTAGATACATTCATTTGAATAAATTTTCAGGCCCATAAGAATCATTGATTGTTGCCTATCCTAAGTTTCCTACCAAGATCATGACCCCCTCCCTACAGTAATCAAACTCTAGATTCCTTGCAATCGTATACAAGTCCTATAAGTGTATATGCAGAGATATACAGTGAGTGTAAAGTAGGTATTATTATTGTTTGGATCAACGCCTTAATTTTGGTACTATGAAAGTTCCCATATAATGGTCTAGATACATTCATTTGAATAATTTTTCAGGCCCATAGGAATCATTGACTATTTCCTATCTTCAGTTTTCTACCTATTTCCTGACCCCCCCCCCCTGCAGTTATCATTCTTTAGATTCACTGCAATTGTATACAAATGCAGAGATTATTGCCTAGATCCTCTATTCCCTAGCCAGATCCTGACCCCCACCCCCTACAGTAATCAATCTCTAGCTATATGTTTATAGCTCCATGATTTAATTGACCAGGGCTGTACAGGCCTACAGTAATCAATATTTAGATTCTCTATAATTGTATACAAGTCCTATCAAGGTATATATGCAGAGATGTACAGTGAGTGTTAAGTAGGTAATATTAGTGTTTGAGCCATTGCCTTAATTTTGGTACTATGAAAGTTCCCATATAATGGTCTAGATACATTCATTTGAATAATTTTTCAGGCCCATAGGAATCATTGACTATTTCCTATCTTCAGTTTTCTACCCATATCCTGACCCCCCCCTGCAGTTATCATTCTTTAGATTCACTGCAATTGTATACAAATGCAGAGATTATTGCCTAGATCCTCTATTCCCTACCCAGATCCTGACCCCCACCCCCTACAGTAATCAATCTCTAGCTATATGTTTATAGCTCCATGATTTAATTGACCAGGGCTGTACAGGCCTACAGTAATCAATATTTAGATTCTCTATAATTGTATACAAGTCCTATCAAGGTATATATGCAGAGATGTACAGTGAGTGTTAAGTAGGTAATATTAGTGTTTGAGCCATTGCCTTAATTTTGGTACTATGAAAGTTCCCATATAATGGCTTAGATACATTCATTTGAATAAATTTTCAGGCCCATAAGAATCATTGATTGTTGCCTATCCTAAGTTTCCTACCAACATCATGACCCCCTCCCTACAGTAATCAAACTCTAGATTCCTTGCAATCGTATACAAGTCCTATAAGTATATATGCAGAGATATACAGTGAGTGTAAAGTAGGTATTATTGTTTGGATCAACGCCTTAATTTTGGTACTATGAAAGTTCCCATATAATGGTCTAGATACATTCATTTGAATAATTTTTCAGGCCCATAAGAATCATTGATTGTTGCCTATCCTAAGTTTCCTACCAAGATCATGACCCCCTCCCTACAGTAATCAAACTCTAGATTCCTTGCAATCGTATACAAGTCCTATAAGTGTATATGCAGAGATATACAGTGAGTGTAAAGTAGGTATTATTATTGTTTGGATCAACGCCTTAATTTTGGTACTATGAAAGTTCCCATATAATGGTCTAGATACATTCATTTGAATAATTTTTCAGGCCCATAGGAATCATTGACTATTTCCTATCTTCAGTTTTCTACCTATTTCCTGACCCCCCCCCCCCTGCAGTTATCATTCTTTAGATTCACTGCAATTGTATACAAATGCAGAGATTATTGCCTAGATCCTCTATTCCCTAGCCAGATCCTGACCCCCACCCCCTACAGTAATCAATCTCTAGCTATATGTTTATAGCTCCATGATTTAATTGACCAGGGCTGTACAGGCCTACAGTAATCAATATTTAGATTCTCTATAATTGTATACAAGTCCTATCAAGGTATATATGCAGAGATGTACAGTGAGTGTTAAGTAGGTAATATTAGTGTTTGAGCCATTGCCTTAATTTTGGTACTATGAAAGTTCCCATATAATGGTCTAGATACATTCATTTGAATAATTTTTCAGGCCCATAGGAATCATTGACTATATCCTATCTTCAGTTTTCTACCCATATCCTGACCCCCCCCTGCAGTTATCATTCTTTAGATTCACTGCAATTGTATACAAATGCAGAGATTATTGCCTAGATCCTCTATTCCCTACCCAGATCCTGACCCCCACCCCCTACAGTAATCAATCTCTAGCTATATGTTTATAGCTCCATGATTTAATTGACCAGGGCTGTACAGGCCTACAGTAATCAATATTTAGATTCTCTATAATTGTATACAAGTCCTATCAAGGTATATATGCAGAGATGTACAGTGAGTGTTAAGTAGGTAATATTAGTGTTTGAGCCATTGCCTTAATTTTGGTACTATGAAAGTTCCCATATAATGGTCTAGATACATTCATTTGAATAAATTTTCAGGCCCATAAGAATCATTGATTGTTGCCTATCCTAAGTTTCCTACCAACATCATGACCCCCTCCCTACAGTAATCAAACTCTAGATTCCTTGCAATCGTATACAAGTCCTATAAGTATATATGCAGAGATATACAGTGAGTGTAAAGTAGGTATTATTGTTTGGATCAACGCCTTAATTTTGGTACTATGAAAGTTCCCATATAATGGTCTAGATACATTCATTTGAATAATTTTTCAGGCCCATAGGAATCATTGACTATTTCCTATCTTCAGTTGTCTACCCATATCCTGACCCCCCCCCTGCAGTTATCATTCTTTAGATTCACTGCAATTGTATACAAATGCAGAGATTATTGCCTAGATCCTCTATTCCCTACCCAGATCCTGACCCCCACCCCCTACAGTAATCAATCTCTAGATATATGTTTATAGCTCCATGATCTTCAGTTCATCTTCAGTTCCCTACAGTTGTAAGTATACATTTATACATAGATTCCGATACGAGTGCATGTGACTTTACCTACGTACACTTAATAACAGCCTCTGTGAAGTCACCATGTTAATGATTAACGTTAGTCTATCACTCAATTTGTCCTAATGTCGTTTTCGATCTTCTTTAGTTGACGGACTATTATGTAGACAAGCCTTATTTTTAACTTCCAGGGGTCATAAAAATGTAACTTTACTACCCACAAAGCTCAAGAAGTCAAGAGTATGAAAAAGTTAGGTAATTACTGAGTAAAAATGTAAGTTTACACGGGCAAGTTGTGCACTAATGACTCAACATTTAAGATTGAACCTTTTTTGCGAAACTAGCTGTTCCAGTGTCCATCCTATGAATACTTGCCAAACATGATTTGGCTGTGTAAATTCGAACTTTGAATATTGATTTCAACTTTATTTCATATGAAAAGAACCTGAAAGTACTGACCATTGGGTAAATAGGTATGTTGTTTTCAGGCCATATCGGTACATCTATCAAATTTGAAAAACTTGGACGAACAAAGTTGTTTTCGTTCACAAAATATGGACATTTCAACATACTATGTGATAGCCATGCTGATTTGTGTGTGCGTATTGTCATGTGATTGTCATTTGGCAGCAATGCTGGTTTGCGAATTTTTTGTGAATTTTTTAGAGTAATTTTGAGTTGCCCCTCTGACTGGACTACGGAATTGCAAGAAAAACGGCCTTGCCCCACGGTCTAAGACTGATAATAGTGATGTAGACCAAGCCCTGGTTAAAATATACCAGGATGGGGTCAAAATTTTACCAGGTTCCGGGTCAGTTTGCCACCTACACAATCCTGGACAACTTGACTAGGAAATTCTGGTCAAATAAGCTTCACCAAGATCCTGGTTAATTTGTGACCAGGATTAATGGTCAGTTGGTACCAGGATTAATGTCAGAGGTTTAACAAATTACCTGGTTCTTTATCCATAGCATAACCAGGATTTTATTCATTATTTAATGAGACATCATTGTCAGATTGTAAACCCACCTCTTTGTCAAATAACCTTAATAACCTAGGCCCAGGACAAAAACAGCCTATAGACTTAACACAATTTTGGTAAATTAAGTACTAAGAATCCTTGTTAGATACAGACCCTTAACCTATTCAGCTGTCTCAGATGTCCTCCTTATGAATGCATCAGGCATTAAAAACTGTCATTTCCCTGGATATTGCATAACAATAGCATTGTAACGTGGCATGGTACGTATTGAACAAACTGAAACACCAACAAGTAAAAACGTGTACAAAAATAAACAAGTACAAAAACTTGAGGGTGTAACTATCTATTCATAAAACATCTTTAGTAAATCTTCAATAAACAAATAGTAAAACATGAATGTAAATGTAAGAGAATGTTTGATGGCAAGTGGTGTAAATATATATATAGATTTATAATCAGGCAAATGCATTAAAAGAATGAGAGGCATAATGGACAGATATTAAGAAGGTAATACTTTAACTAGTGTTTGTATCATATCAATAAGTAAACATGTAAACATTAAAACAATATTATGGAGGGTGTTTTACACAAGGGTGGCTGAAGCACTTTTAATCTGGGGGGGCACCGACATCAAAGGGCACTTTGCAGAAATTCGATTCGACTGATGCAGCCTTATATTTAGCACCCTTTATAACTCTTATTGTACTATCTTATTTGCGTATACAAATCACTCCATCAACCCCCCCCCCCTCCTCAAGCAAAATTTGTATGCTAGCACTGCAATATCCAATGTGCAAATTGGGAAACAAGGAAGTAGTTTTCTTTTGAGACCAAATGAGGTGAAATCATGCTAGTTGCTAATGTAGGAATCTTCCGAATTAGAGTTTATTTCTTGTTAGTATCTTAACAAAGTTTTCCTGCAGTGGAAATAGCTTTGAGTTTGACCCACAGAGATTCTTTAAAAGTCTGGGTCGTGCCAGGATTTGCAAAGTTGTATGCACCACTACCTGAGCGGAGCGCCACCATCGGTTGGCGCAGAGCGTACAATAAAATTGTTGGTTTTACAAACCCCTCAGATGGCCGGAAACGGCCCTTCCCGAGTGTTCATTCTGGTTCTCTTGCTAATTGAGGCACCTCAATTTTTATGTAGAAAAAGGACACATTTTTAACCTGAGGAAAAGTGGGGGGGGGGCACATGCCCCCTGTGCCCCCCCCCGGTTCCGCCGCCCTTGGTTTCACATACTTAAAGTACAGCTATTACTACTAAAATAATACAGCTAAAATTACTATTGTACAAAAAACATGGATAACACACATGGTGAAAGATTTGAAGTTTAAAGTAAGCATATAACTACAAGTAATTAATTACTTCAAAAATTTTTTAAGAAAAATAGTGTTTTACTACTGCCTTTAGTCATCTTTCTTAAAATACTCCAGCAGGAGTTGAATAGGGAAATCTTTTGAACTGCTGAAAATGTTTAGTCATTATTATTCAAAACCCATTGAAATCAATCAAATACAAGGAGGGTTTTGCATACCATGATGAACCATACATGAATTTTGCATCACATGTTATTTTTTGCTACAAGGTTGTCAGATGTTGACCTATGTTCCCTTTTGATATGGAACCATGAAAACTATGTACTTCAAACAAGTTTTGATTTCAGTAAGATTTAATGATAGTTTGAAATTTTCATCACAGTTTCAGTTTGTCAAATGACCCTTGATTCCATGAACAGCAATACCATGTCTATGAAGTTTTAAATATACAGCTGATTCTGATTTATCATGCTATGAGTGAAAATAAAAAAGTGTTAAGAAATTGTTCACGAACTGAAAAGTCTTTGACTATCTAAAACAAAAAGTGTTATAGAGGACTAGAGGAGAAACTTGATGGACTCACCTCTCCCTAAGGTTGAACTATTAATACTAACTGAATGCATCGTTCTGGTCTTTGACAGATAAGTACACACAAATTGAAAGCTCATTTGTAGTTACAATGTATTGAAAACTTAATAACCCGTATGAAGGACGGTAGATTCCCCTTGGGAGACTGGTTGGAAGAATTGCTACAAATGTTGACAAAGATAGGCCAACTCTAGTACTGAAGATAGGAAGAAAAGTTATAACAAACAAATGATATTGATGTCACGTTTCGACACATTACAAACCATTACAATAAAAGAGAATGAACAATAGTTGGAAATAAGTGATGCTGTTTCAAGCGCCTGGCATCAGTCATCCATTCCTGCTTTCAATGCAGCCCTCATTGCAATCAGGGCAGTTGATGTTTTTGATTTGACGTTACTGTCCAGTTCGTAAAGAACCTTCTGGGCAAACTCCCATGTGACCGCACATTGCCACGGATAGTGAAGGTCTAATACATAGAACAACTTGAAGCAAACATCAAGAGCTTGTAGTAGGGTCTGCTGCTCTAATCCATGCCCATCCGCCACAACAAAATATTGATGGGCAGCATTCCGATCACCCATTATTAAGACAAAAGGCTGGCGGTTGTCAACTTCCTCCAAGTATTTGGGCATGTTGGTGCCAACCTTCAAAAACAGAAAAGTGCAGATTAAATATACACTTGCTGGAAAAGAACACTTTGAAGGTATGCTGCATTGGCCCCAAGTATGCCAGATATTCAAATATGGTCACCTTCGGGCAAAATTGTTAAGTCTTTAACCACCCTGAAAGAAATTTACCTCACAAGACATTCAGTCATCTTTAAGTAACTAGTCATGTCTATAAACAGACTGCAACCTTGTCTGTTGTAGCCTTATTTTTGGAAGTTCCTTTTTAATTCTTTAAAACAATCAAAACCTTGGAAAATAAGTCCATTAGGAGAGTTCATTTACAACTTTAAACAAGGGAAGCTCCCCACTTTTCCCACTACTGCCAGTACTATAAGAACACAAAAAGAAAGCATTTTACAGCATAAAAGAGCATTATAAAAGACTGGTTGTAAAGACCCAATTGGTTGAAGATACTGCATAGTCACTGCAATTTATCCCATGATTACTAAAATTAACTATTCACTGTGTGTCAGTCCAAAATAGTATGTACCTGTTCTTCTTGTAATTTTTTCAGGAACTTTTTCATGGTCCCACAGCTTTCACCATTTCTGTTGAGGCTGCTTGGTTTAGCAACAAGAAAGCTTCCTCATCGATCATGTTCTCTGAAGAAAAAATAGTGAAACATGGTTCAAATGTAATCCCTTTGGTACAGTACGATTGAAGTTAGTTCCCCCACCAAGAGCATTCATCAAAAAATTATATGAAACATTTTTAACCATTTCTGATTTGAAGCTCCATCTACATAAAATTTGTATTCTATAATCATGTCAATTTAATAAAAACTGTCATTCATTAGATCACTACCAGTGTTTCCTCTAAGATCTAAGAGACAGTATTAGTACCAGGGGTGTAGCCAGGATTCTCAAAGTTGTAGGCATGACTATCTGAGTGGAGAGCCACCATCGGTTGGCGCGAAGCGTACAAGAAAATTTTGGTTTCACAAACCCCCCAGATGGCCGGAAACGCCCCTTCCCGAGTTTGCATTTTGGTTCCCTGGCCTCTTGGAAGCTTGAGCCACCTCATTCAACATCACTTTTAAACCCCCCCCCCCAAAAAGAAAAAAAAAACGAATTAAAAAAGTACTTAATTCAATATTACATAATGTAATTAAAATTAGCAAGGTACATGTACAGAGTAAGCCAGTAACAACAGGCAACAAAGTGCTGCAGCTCTATAAAGTCTGTTAATTAGCAATAGGCTTATTTGACTGTGGAATGCTTCTCAACTGAAATATTATGTCTGCATTAACGAGTTCTTAACTAGATGTTAAAAATCTGACAAGATCGGATCCGAGTCTTTTTCGGCAGGTAGAGTGTTGATTAAAACGGCACGCGATACAAATGAGATAAAGCTAAAGTTGGCTCAAATATAGTGCACCACTTGCAATGCAGGGTAGGAATTTAGATTTGGCTCTGGGGGGCAATTTTGGAAAATGAAAAGCTAAAAAAGCCCCCCTTAATGTATTTATGAGGGCATTTTTAAGGTTTAAGGGGGCGCTTTCCCAAAGTTCAATATGCTGTTCATGAAAAAGGTTGTAAGCATTCATTCATTCATAAACTGAGCACTACACTTTTTTCCATTTGTGTACAATTTGACTAGATTGTGTAGCAAAATGAGATGGGATACTGAACAAATTATTCGGGAGTGTAATTGTAATTTGTAAGTGTTTTTTTTCGCACACGTTACTTTACGCACATTACTTTCCACTGAAAAAATTCTTGTGCGGAAAGCAACTTTTTCTTCATCTACCTGTACACTATATTTTTACTCAATTTTAGGATACCAAATTCAGGCAGGATGATGAAAATAACATGAGAAAGTATCAAAGAACGTTGATAAAGGATGGTTAGACTGAGTTCATGTCAGAAAAGTTAAGCTGAGCTTATAATTTACATTTTACAGGAGGCTTGGGGTGTTGGTAATTAGGGATTATTAAAGGAGTATGAGGCAGTCAGCGGATAAAAGGGCAAAGGAACGCCCGCGTTATGAAGGATTGAGTTTCTAATAAAGTATTAAAAATGCGGTCTGCGTTATGATGGTTTAAAAAAAAATGTTGTAAAAGGCGGTATCTTTTTGATTTTCGCTGGAAATGGCTGTATAAGTAAGGGGCTGAGCACGCATTTTGCACCAGATTTACATCTAAAATCATAGGTGATTTTTGTCTTAGCTGCATCGCTTTTGTCCATCCGTGTCAGGAGGCACTTCATTCTGTTCCTCCCAAAAAAACGGTACTTTCCGCTGAAAAAATCATTGTTTTCTGCTGTCAAATTTGTGTACGGAAAACACTGTTTTGTTTCAGCTGAAAGTAACGTGTGTGGAAAATAACATTACCCTTGATAGACTAGTTTAACACGTTTATAGGCCTGACACACAGTCCTAGCCTAACTAAGCAACAATTAACAGTGGGAATTAACATTAGTATGCCTAGCCATTAGTATCAGCAGGCCTAGCCTAATACTGTTAGGCTATGCGTAGCCTATGCACAAACTATAAGAGTTGCAATTGTAATATTGTAGTTGCTACACATAAATTTCTGTCATAAAATTTAGCAAAAACACACAAGAGTAACCATTTTTAGTGACCGTTCGCTCCTTTTTAGGGCATTTATTTACAGGGCGGCATAAGTCACGGCAACTGGTTTAATGTAGGCCTAGCCTTGGCATTGTCTGCATTATATTAGCCTTCGAACAGGACTGTGCAAAATTTAAGGTACTAAAGTAAAACACATTCCTGTTCGACAGCTAGCAATGTATAGGCTTATCCATTGCTAGACCTGTCCTAACGTTGGGCCTATAGCCCTTTTACTATGTCAACTTAGTGTTAGCCCACTTCATTGGCCTACCGAACGTCTGTTAAGACAATCGCACGTATTTCAAAGAAAATAGGTTAAACCTTTCTGCATCACAATAATCAAAACAAACGTTACCTTCAAATATGTCATTCAGTGATGATAGGTTCCATTCTGCTAATTTTTCTTTGACAAACTCATCCATGGTTTCTGGCCTGATGTGAAATATTTCGACCGACACTGTGCTAGTTGTGAAAAGCCCGTGAAGTTAGCATGTCAATTACGTCACTGAATTCAACCAGGAAAGTAGTTAAAAGTTAGAGCGTGATAAAATTCACGTCAGGCTAACCAGAATACAGGGTGGCTGCTAATATTTGAACCCCAATGGTGTCACTTTGAGGTAACCAAGATTATTACACCAGGACGTTTTTAGAGTGTATGATTAAATAGGATTTTACACCACATAGATTAATGAGAATGCTGTTACAAACAGTGTGGCTTATAACCCAAAACAATCTGATTAGGCTATGTTTTGCACTAAATATTAGAAGAGAAAAATCCATACATTCTAAGCAAATCGACGAATCATAAGCAGGTGCCACTGCCACATGACTGCCTTTCTAAACTTTACTGGAGAAAATTGAACTTCAAGATGTTCACACCAATTTTTTTTGCTAGTAGTTTTTCGATATCAATGTCTCATTTGAAAGAAATATTACGGACAGGATCTCTCTCATCAAACAATCAATATAGCTGAGAGTTCTCAAAACCTATTTACAATAATTCATATTTTTAATGTCAATGAAGAATGTCATATTGTCGATGTATCATGCGAAATAAAATAAAAGTAAAAATAGCACAACATGATTTACACTTCATACAGCATATAGCTGCATATCGGAAACAGAAACTGGCCAACATGTGAGTAATTATACAGCCTGTTCCCTCCATGTTCATGTGCAAAACCATATTTGACTATTTTTCCTTCTAAGTCAGTCAGGCGCGTAGCCAGGAATTTGCCAAGGGAGGGGCGAAACTGTAGATTCGGCATTGCAAACTATCTAAGCGTAGCGTCATCATTTTGGCGCGAAGCGTACAAGAAAATTGTGGCTGAAAATGCCTTCCAGATCGCTGGAAATGGCACTTCCCAGGCCTTGTAAGTTGCATCTTAGCATTTTCTCTTTTGAAAATACTAGCGATATCATAAAAATTTTTTTTTTTTTAAATATGCTCAAGGAGGGGGGGGGGGGCGGCTGCCCCTTTCGGCCCCCCCCCAGCTACGCGCCTGAAGTCGGTCATCTTTCCAAAAGTTACAAAATGTTACCCAGTAAAGTGGCTTCAAAGGATCCAGTAGCGCTGTCCGACACCTGGGGAATTGGAGTGTTAACCCTTCAGAAGTTCCTGATACTTAAAATCCAATTACATAAATAAAAGAAATAAAAGTCTGATATTTTCTCACCATTGTTCTATGTATAAGGAACACTACATGGTCCAGAACTATAGCTTTTAACTATGAAAGTGATGTATAGAATTGCCTGCAAATTTCAGTATTAAGTAATATTTTAATTTTGTTATTACATTTCTCATTTACAACATTACAATAAGAAATAAATTGAAAGAAATTTGTTGTTCTAAATAAGGCAAAACACAATAGGATTTGTAAGAGAAATCTGCACCCTGGGACCTTACTATGATGTGTGGAAACGTATTACAATGTGTTTCTTCCCATGTCTGCAAATTGGTCCAAAGATACAAATCTGTACCCCAACTATGGGTTTAATATGTACCAAGAGTGGTGTCCCAACACTGAGGTGTCGGTCTGTATGTATGTATGTATGTATGTATGTATGTATGTATGTATGTATGTATGTATGTATGTATGTATGTATGTATGTATGTATGTATGTATGTATGTATGTATGTATGTATGTATGTATGTATGTATTTCAGATCCTCCTGTAAGCAGGAACTCGCGAAGAAGCCTCATTGGCTTATCAAAGCCGCAAGCTGACCAAAGTCAGTCTCTTAGATTCATATTTAACGTCCATGATTATGAATTGTCAACAAATCTGTAACTGGACGACATACGTTAATCTTGGAGTGACTCGAACTCGGGACCTTATGATTGAAAGACACTGGCGTTAACCACTGAGCTAACACTCCTACGTAGTGCTTCAATTTTCTGGCTTGTACGTACAGTCCGTGCTAGTTGGTATATAGTATTTATATAAGTCAAGTTAGGTAATTTCCAAAGGGTCAGAAAACCAACATAAGCTTATTTGATACCATATGTGATGATCATTGATAAACACCGGTTTTTATCAAGCCTTCTCTTTTCGATGAGTGTTCAGAGAATTACCGAGGCAGGCGTGTCATTGTCCTACCCATTCCTGAGTCCTGGGACCGTGACTTAACGTCACCCGACCGCCCCCCCCCCCCATTCGACGGATGAGAGTATCTTTACATTAATCCAACTGTGACAATTTTAATTAACTGGAAAACGCTTTATATGAATTGCAACCCAATGTACATTGCTTGATCAGTTTGTACTGTGAATAAGAGACAGCGGTTAATGAAGTGTGTTATATAACAACGTAACACATCATGTTAGACCTGTCAGCAGATGATACTGTGGAAAAATGACCTAACAGACGAATTTATTACTCAAAGGCTGTTTCAACTTATGACTGGTTAGGAGTCTAAAAAACTGTCCCTACGTTTGACTAGTAAGTGCACCTTGTAAAGATGGTTCAAATTGCAGATTTAAAGCGTTTTGCAGTAAAGTTTCATATATACTTTCTATTAAAATGTGAACGAAATTATTGGCGAAAGCTTTAGAGTAGTCTTGTTAGTCCAGTCAATCAGTATGCATAGGATTGTGTGTTTAGTATTTTCTGCTTGTAAGTCTTTCTCAGTAGCGACTGGTCATAAATGTAAACACATGTTAAGAAATGATAACACACATCAGTTTTATCTGATAAACGGCTACTCACCATTACCAGTTTTAAATAATAAAGCCGTGAGGATTGGGTGGACTTGCACGCAAATTTCATCGGGATAGGCCTTCTTAGGGATATATATTTTCATCTTTTATCAGTCAAAAATGTATTTCCGCTTGGAATATCCTTTATAAGTTCATCATTTCGGCACAGGCGATGGCCCATTAGATAGACATATACGTAAATGAAGCATTCCTACACCGATCAACCAAGAAATAAAATCTTATTCTTTGCAGGGATTTTCGCAGTCTTAAAGGGAACTTCTGACGGATATATAGCTTAGTAACATTCCTGTATCTCTATAGGTCAAGCTCACATCCACCTATAAAGTATGTTGTATCGCGAAGTAAGGAAATTTTTTCCCTCCAAATTTGGTGACATTTCGTGATTGCATCTGGCAAAAGCACATTAAATGACGTCATGATCAGGGCAATAGTGCAGCAGAAATATTTATTATGTTATTATTTTTATTTGTTCTTCTTTACAATGTTTCGATCATTTATCCACAAAAGAAAATTGATTCTAATTTTTTTCTTAAAGTAAACGAGTTGTATTTATTTGAAATTATAATTATAAAGACAACACAGGCAGATATACGCTGTATGGCAGGTTTAAAGGATAGTTCGAAAAAAATATTATAAAAACCTCAGTAAGCATTCGAAGAACATCTGTCTAGGATGACGTCACATGCCACCAATATTATGATTTCTTTCCTGGATTCAAGAAAACATTACTCTGTCCTATTAATGGTTCCGTTGTATCAAGAATATCTTGAGTCAGGGGCAAGCTACTGAGATGGGAATTTGATTTCCTAACAGCGTGGAATATTTCCCCCCTCTTGTTTCCCCACCAGAATAGCCCTTTAATTTTCTTTCAGAAAGAATAAGACTTTAGTAAGTTTAAAATATGACATCATAATAGCCACATGTACTTCAATTGCTGAATAGTTTCCTTCCATTGATTACTATGTTTATTTTATGTTCTGCCAGTTACTTGCTGTTTCAGTAAAACTTTGGACGATTTTAACAACGAGGTCTTAATGCTCCCATTATTTTCCCTGTCTGTTTCCGTTCAACTTGGAAAGAAAAACATAAAAACAAAAGGGGGAAAATAATGACTTCATAAAATGGCTGCTATTGACGCGGCGAAGTAAGTTAAATCTCGATCTCTCACAAACTGAGTAAAATATTCGCTCCATGGATATTTGGATATTATGGTCGGGTTAAAGATATCATCATAAATAGGTTAAAAGAAAATGGTTTGGTTTGATTCTTTACTTGATTAAAAAGTAGCATAGCATTAAAGCATTAGCATAGCATTAAAGTAGCATAGCATTTAAGTAGCATAGCATTAAATTAGCGTAGCATTAGCATAGCATTAAAGCATTAGCATAGCATGAAAGTAGCATAGCATTAAAGTAGCATAGCATAGTAACAGTAAAAATATGAATCTGCTCGGTATTTTAACCGGGAAAAGTACTTTAAAAATGACCTAATGACCATCTTTTAAATTCTCACTGCTTGTGTATGTTCATGAGCACAGACTTAACGAAGGCATGTAGTTGGTGAAAGTTGGTGCCAAGTAAGTATCGAAGGTGATTTAAAGCATTTTTCGAAATTCTTTTGGTTCAATATGGATTGGCTTATTACTCCGAGCGAGCGTTCGGAATGGTGGAGGGTTCAGTATTCTAAACGTGCCCCCTCTTCTACCTTAAAATCTAGACTGTTTATGGTATGTGCAATGACGAATATAAAAAATCAAGCCGGTGAGTGGGTCGTATACCAGCTTGAAATGTCTATAATATGCTTCACCGGGCTTGGATATAGTTACGAATGTTTATGCATGTTTAATTCATTGGAACAATTAATTGTGAAGAGGCTAGGAAACATTTAGGGTTTCTAGGAACTATTTAAACCTGACTTTTATCCAAGAAAAAAAAAACTTTTTGTTCAACATTGATAAATTTACCAGAAATTATATTGCTTTTATTGACGTGGTATGATAACTAAACGTTTAGAGAGGAGGTGAAGTAGTTAAACAGGAAGTTGGAGGTTAAATAAAGATATGACGCACTTCCGTGTCTCACACCGCTCCATACGTTTTACTTGGTTATTTTTTTTTTAATCTCCCTTTTTATCTGTCACGAAAGCAGGAAGAAGAAAAAGAAAGAAACAAAGTAAAAGAAAAGAAAAGAAAACGATGACGAATCTAGATCATCGTGTATTTTGTTACCATAGAAACACAACGATTCAAATTCCTGTACAGATACTGCTTGCAATAGTTTAATGGTCACCGGTATCGTTACTACAGATGCTACTAAGTGGAAAAGAGGAGAAAAAGGAAAACAAAGACCACTCGTTGATTTTGTTTTAGAAGTAATCTCCCGACACCCTTAAAGTGTGTCAAAGTGTGAGTCAATGGGCGAAACGTGGCTCACCAGCTACGCCCAAAGTAAAGAGTGGGCGCTGTTATATCGGTCCTATCAAGAGTAACGTTACGGTGACGAAGGCGCTGTTCAATATCTTTGGTCTTCTCTTGATGAGTCACAGTCTCTGGGTGTAGAATATAACGGTACCGTGAGTTGATCTTAAAAACAGATCTTACCTTCGATAAACAAGAGAAGATTTGCAGGTATATACGGAGCTTGTAAAGTGCCAATGAGATATTAATATATTTGAGATGAATTATGTTAATATCTTAAAATGTTTGCATTAAGGTATTATAATATTGACATAAGAGATATTAATATCTCAGTATCTACACGGAGAGATGTTGAAATATGAGATACAAGATCTTAATATCTTAATATCCTTATAACTGTACATTAAGATATTGAAATATTAAGATACGATCTTTAATATTTTAATACCCTGTACATCAAAATATTGAAATATTAAGATACCAAATGATCTTAATATCCCAGTACCTGAATATTAAGATATTGATATATTTAGATACGATATCTTAATATATCATTATCTGAACATTAAGATATTGAACAATTTAGATATATCGATATCTTCATATCTCAATATCTGAACATTAAGATATTGAAATATTATAAGATACGAGATGTAAATGTACTAAATACCCAGATATCTAAATATTTAGATACGATATCTTAATATGCTAATATCCTTATTAGTTCAAACGTACCACTATGTGTGAATTAGGGAATGAGGGCATGCGCAGGTATACTTCGCCCAGAAATGACCGACGGATTCCTCAAGTTAATTCTCAGTGATTTCAGAGACTGCAAATTGCCAAGTTTTTCGGGGGAACTAGGAAGGACCGATATATGAAAGCGCCTTCTGTTAATTTAACGGCGAGGCTGATTATCCCCATGGTTCCAAGTTCCCAGCTCTTTAATCCCCTAACTTATTTCGTAAGGGGGGAGGGGGGGGGTGGCATCAGCCTTTTTATCAACACTACTTGTTTTAAACTTCGGTTTATTTGTATTTTTTCTCAACATGTTGATGAAGGTGATGGAACCTATCATCATTTCATAGAAATCATATTATGTTATTCATTTGATATAACCTAGATCCACATATCCGATAATAACCAAACGAAATACACCGGACGTTATACGGCTTCCTGCTCAGCGGTACTGCAGTAATAAGGGATGCAACAGGGACACTTAAATCTATACCAATAAAAACCGACACCAGACTGACCCCACGACGCCAGGATTGTCGGAAAGTGTCGTATTATTTTAGTGGGTTACTCCCGCTGCGTATGTCCAACCGTCCGAAATGATGACCGCTGCATGGTGTGGTGGAGTGAGGGAGGGTGTGAGGGAGGGGCGAGGGAGGGGATGGCAGTACTTGCAAGTTAGATCCTGAAGAGAAAGTAGTGTTAGTAATGGACGGCTTACGTTACTTTTCTGCGTAACGTTACACATTCGTTAGGTATACATGTTGAGACATATCTATGTATTAAAAGCATTAATTCATACCTCCCTCTCCAGATCACAGCAAAGATATGGTGACGTATTAAGGACCCTCAAGGATTCCTAGCCTCATGCGGAGATAAGCTATACCTATGACAAAGTAGCTTGTAAAAAATAAAACCTGTATGAAAATATCAACCATGCAAGCTATCTGAGCAAGAATGTGACCACAATCAGTTCCAAAGCCCAATGACATTAAAGTAAAGAGATTACAATTTTTCGCATAGTAAGTTTTTGAGTAAAGTAAACTATTTTGCATGATAAGTATTGTACAGATTAAATTTCTACCGAATAATGATTTGTAAATATTAAAGATTTAAGAGATCATATTTTATACAGATCCAGTATAGTGCGAAGATACCGATTAAATATTATAATGAAACTAAAATTATATATTAAATATTGTACGCCCTAGATTTTGTACCTTATATTAAATATAGAAAAAAAAGTTAAATATTGTATCTACAAAATTACGTATTGTCCATATAAACGTATACAGTATAAATTTGTAATTATAACACAGATAATATAGGCCTACTGTACAGATTAAACTATTTCGTTCATCGTCCGGTAATGTTTATATACAGATGTATAGGGAAATGATAATCAATATATCCTGAAGGTTCAATCAGCGAGCTTCAGGTTTTCAAATGTTCTGTCCCTCCAATATTTTCCAGACATAGAAAATTGACTCATTAAGGCTAAATGCTTTCAAGATTGGCGATTTAAACGGTTTATTAAATATTGAATATGAGGGACCTTTGCTCTGTAAATGCTCTGTAATTGCTATGTAAATGCACTGTAAATGCCCTGTAATTGCTATGTAAATGCACTGTAAATTCTCTGCAATGCTATGTAATTACTCTGTAAATTCTATGTGATGCTATGTAATTGCTATGTAAATGCACTGTAAATTCTATGTAATACTACGTAATTGCTCTGTAAATGCAATGTAAATTCTAGGTAATGCTATGTAAATGCTCTGTAATTGCTCTGTAAAATGCTCTGACCATTTACTCTGTAATGTAATGTTTGCATTTTATTTTAAACATGCTAAACACTGAAAACACTTTGGTTGTGTGTCTGCACATCCAAATTACTTCTAGACATCGTGGTTTGTTTAAAATAAGTTGACAAACGCTCCACTAAGGGAGGTACCGTAGTAATGTTAAGTGCATGTTGAAGTTGGGCGCATGCGTAATCACTATTTTACTTTCTACTATATCTGGGGCAAAGGCATAGACGTTCTTTAAAAGCGAAACTAAAGCTAATACCACAGCCCTGTCTCAATAGCAGCATGGTACGGCTTTCCTTGTAAACGGATCTGAGTAAAACAAAAGCCCCTGCTACACTACCAGCCACGCAAGGTTAGTTATACAAGCAAGGAGGTAGTTAAGGACAAAGGAGTAAAAACATCCGGTTATTGTTTATGACTTTCCCGGTAATTGTCGATATTACGGTATGAATTACACGATTTATGCAAATATCCTTCAACGCCTGTTCCATGAGTTTTCCCAGCGTGTAATAGCATAGGTTATATAGAAATATATATATGGCTCACCATAACCACAAAATACCTGGAAATATCTACTTGTTATCTAGTGTGAATTTCTTCCTGAGTATCAAGTCTTCTTTCAACCAATTTATTCTGAGAATCGCGCAGATCGGCGGATTTTCTTGGGAATCATGAATATGGTGATACAATGTAACGTAATAAATTGGCGTGAATTAATCTTGCAGTGTGAGTACAACAGCTTGCATATGAGTACATTTCAAGTTCAATTCCCCATGGTATAAGCAGGGAGTTGTTATGGAACAACTCCCTGGCATAAGTATACACGTACGAGTACTCTTAGTGTGAGCAGGCAAGTTTTGAATTAGTTCCTATAATAAACTACCATTGAAAGTCCTTCGAGTACCGGAGTACAAATTCACACAATGTCAAGTACTAGTGTAGATAGTGACGCTAGAATACGAGTACAAACACGGACTCACTACAAGTCTGGAGTCCTAGAATATACGTTTAAAGGGATACTCCGGTGACTGGAACTAATGGTTTATTTCATGTTATATGATAGTCGTCAGTAAGCACACATGGAATATATATGGAATGTTTTTATAAGTCCCTTTGGGGGTCCATGGGAGAAATCCCTGGTAGTTGAAGCATTTAATATAGTATTTAGAACTCTTGCTCTTTATTTTACTACTATAAAGTGCCAGTCTCACCACCATCCCCCCCTTCGGACGCCCATGAGAAAGAGTTAATCATACTGGTACTTCGAGTACAACAGCTGAGTACAGGTAGAATTCCCCTTGATATGAGTATTAATCATAATGGTACTTTGAGTACAACAGCTGTGTACAAGTAGAATTCCCCTTGGTATGAGTATCAATCATACTGGTATTTTGAGTACACAACAGCTGAGTACAAGTAGAATTCACCTTGATATGAGTATTAATCATACTGGTACTTTGAGTACAACAGCTGAGTATACAAGTAGAATTCACCTTGATATGAGCATTAATCATACTGGTACTTTGAGTACAACAGCTGAGTATACAAGTAGAATTCACCTTGATATGAGTATTAATCATAATGGTACTTTGAGTACAACAGCTGTGTACAAGTAGAATTCCCCTTGGTATGAGTATCAATCATACTGGTATTTTGAGTACAACAGCTGAGTACAAGTAGAATTCCCTAGATATAAGTATTAATCATACTGGTACTTTGAGTACAACAGCTGAGTATACAAGTAGAATTCACCTTGATATGAGTATTAATCATACTGGTACTTTGAGTACAACAGCTGAGTATACAAGTAGAATTCACCTTGATATGAGTATTAATCATACTGGTACTTTGAGTACAACAGCTGAGTATACAAGTAGAATTCCCCTTGATATGAGTATTAATCATACTGGTACTTTGAGTACAACAGCTGAGTATACAAGTAGAAACACCTTGATATGAGTATTAATCATACTGGTACTTTGAGTACAACAGCTGAGTATACAAGTAGAAACACCTTCATATGAGTATTAATCATACTGGTACTTTGAGTACAACAGCTGAGTATACAAGTAGAATTCACCTTGATATGAGTATTAATCATACTGGTACTTTGAGTACACAACAGCTGAGTATACAAGTAGAATTCACCTTGGTAAGAGTACCAGTACAAGGCTATTAAGCACGAGTGTGAGTACGCAAGTTTGCGTAAGTTCCACTATGCTATTAGTGAAAGTCCTCCGAGTATGAGTACAATCTCTCAAGGTCGAGTACGATTACAATCGAGTACAAACACCTATTCACTACAAGTCTGTCGAAAGCCATACCTAACATTATGATTAAAACAGGTATATGTAATGTTTGCGTTTCGTTATAGACAGTACCAAAACGATAAGCCATTTTACGTTTACATAGTTGTCCATTGGTAACGCTGAAGGTTGTATGCTATAGTATATATTATATAAACTGAAAGAACGACAAGCGGAATCAATTGTGACGTAGATAATTAATAAATAATCAAGGAGTGTTAGCTCAGTGGTTAACGCCGGTACCTTTCAATCATAAGGTCCCGAATTCGAGTCACTCCAAGATTAATGTATGTCATCCAGTTACAGAGTTGTTGAAAATTGACAATTCATAATCATGGACATTATAATGAATATGAATCTAAGAGACTGACTTTGGCCAGCTTGCGGCTTTGATAAGCCAATGATGGCTTCTTCGCGAGTTCCTGCTTGCAGGAGGATCTAAAATACATACATACGTAATTCAAAGTATATTAGATAACCTTGAGAGAGTCGACAATTTCCATTGTTCCGGTTAAGTCACCAATGCGCCTTTCCAAAGAGAAAGAGAAAAAAAAAACCACTGTAGATCTCAAATTTACTACTGACTTCAGAACATTTGCTCCAAGCGAATGCTTAGAAGACACCCAACCTCCCCTTAATTCTTGCTTTGTCCCCTTTGCTCGCCTCCTAACACCTCACACTGCACCCACACCTCTGTTTTATGAATGTATGATAAAACAAGGTAATTTAGTATATCGACAAAAAGGTCTTCAGGAGAACCGAACCATCTTAGGAACCTTCACCTGGCTTCATCAGCATTGTGCAAGCTGTCGCCAGGAGGAGGTGGAGGCCGGGGGGGGGGAGGGGTACGGACAGTCTGATCGAGATCCTGCTCCGGGATAGCAAACTTAAGGCCATTGACCCTGGGGTGGGGGAGGGACAAGAAAACGGCGCAGAGAAGAAAAGCAAAATAATACCCACTTCCCCGGTGGCTAGGCTGTTCCCTGAATCAGGGTTGGGTTTTGACCGGTCAAAACCTGTTTTGACCACAAAGCGGTTTAAACCTGGTTTAAACCGGTCAAAACTAGGTTTAAACCGGTCAAAACTCAAAATAATTCGGAAGCTCCCGACAAAGTTCTTCAGATGGTCTTGGGTAGTGTGAAGTATAATGCATAACATTGGAGTGTTCATAATATCTGTTCTTAGGTATTCTCCCATTTGGTTGCTTCTCTTCCCAAGAATCAGTATGAAATTATATACAAAATTGTGAAGCTGATGAAGATGTCACATGTATGTTCTGACTAGGCTATGCCTCAACTTTAATGTTCTTATGAGGTACACCGTACCAGGCCAGGCCTACAGTACTACTCTAGATATCACGTATCATGACGTATGTGCTCAATGTCGGACTCACTCAGTCTCCCACGAAATGCATTGTCAAGAACAGAAAAACTAATCTCAGATATGTGTTGGGTGCGAAAATTTTAGTTTTAAGAAGTGTATGTGTAATTAGTTAGCACACTCAGTATTGCACTACAGCATACAATTATCAGCATGGTTGCAATTGCAAGAAATCACCTTTATATATATGGTTGGTGTCGGACGTACATTTTTCTCTTGGAAAATATTTGAACACCAACCAAAGAATGTAGCGGGAATATGCAAAATGTCATTCACATGTTGATAATTAGTATCAGACATATTAGTTGTATCTTTTCACTAATTGAATGATGCAAGTTAAGTAGCTCAATTGGGAACAAGTGTTGAGAAACAGATGTTTTAAAGTTGGCATTTTTTGGAGATGTACTGTACGTCCGACACCAATTGTACTTCTTGACCAAATTTCATTTTTTATACCTACCTACAGAAGTCCTGACATGCCTTTTTTGAGCTGTAGTAAATTAGTTGTTCCAAATTCAATTGCAGTTTAACTTTAGACTGTAAATTGTACTTAGGAAGTTTCAAGAAATAAAAGTTCTCCAATTTAGATAGGTTACAGTATGTGTCAGTAGGCCTACTCTTTAATAAAACTGTATCTGTATTCCACATGTGTCCTTTGAATATTGCTTGATAGGGGCCTACTTGGTTTAGATACTTGCTATGTATAGGTAGATGAAAATCTCTTATTGGGTTGACAAAAATGTCAGTTTATGCACAAAATTTGTTTTGACCAGTTTTGACCACTTTTAGGTGGTCAAAACCCCCCGGTTTAAACCAGGTTTTAACCGGTTTAAACCGGCCGGTTTAAACCGCCCCGGTTTAAACCGCCCCGGTTAAAACCGACCAACCCTGCCCTGAATTGAACTTCACTAAAAAGTTTCTACACACAAGCCCTTTATTCACATGGGTTCCTATACTAGGGGTCTCCCTCCCTCTGCTTGAGTCGAAGCCTTATCCCATGTTTACAAAGTCTAGCTTATCAATAGGGTAGTTTCAACCGCATGCCTGCATTTACTTGACGGTATTTTAGCGATCGTGTAAGCTGGCGTCATTATCAAAACTAAATAACTAAATTCCTTTTCTGACATATGATGTGTGTAGCTATTGTAACGCTACGTCCCAACAATAAGCGGAGGTCAATCTTGTCGCTCCAAACGTAAAGGTGGAACAAAATCGATACCTTAACGTCAATCAAACTTCATCTCAATTCCAATTTACGAAACTAGTTTTGACACTTATCTGAAATAACGTTATATATACGGTCTCAGATATATCTTTATAGTAAAAATATCGCTGCACGAAAGTCAACTTGTGTGTACGGAATGGCAGTTCCCAAATAGATGGCGCATTTGCAAAATAACATTTTCAAGGTAAATACTAGGTTGACATGCTCACGCTTCTGTTATACTTTTCCAAAGAAACCTTGTAAGCCACAAACTTACCTCATTTAGGGTAATTTCCACTTACCCACCTACCACAGGGTTATCAATTGACGTGGAAACTTCATAAAAAAACAAACAGAAACAAACACACGCACTTCATTGTGTTTGCTCTATTACTGGATGTTACGTACAGTATAAGTCAACCTACTTATGGAGTAATTAACAGGAGATTTGAAACGTTATTTATTGCATGTTGGAAACTTGTTGGTGGAAGAAAGATAGCCCAAGACGAGAACTGACAGAGAGTGGCAGAAAAAGTATCGGATTAACTTTCTCCTTTTGCTGCTAGAAATCTAAAAGGTCTTGGTTTGATACAATGCAAGTGTCTTGAAAGTCAACTCCATCAGATACCACCAGTGACGACTATTAGTGAGAATGTACTTACAATTTCACTGTGAACTCGGGAAACGCTACACAAGGATGAACGATATTCGCCTAAGGAAGCCTCCCAAAGTCTAGGAAGACTAAGTACAGTAACCGACCCCAAAACGTTACAAACACACACTTGAAAACAAACGAGCGCCCTCATCCCTTGGTTCAGGCGACACGCGGTTGCTATCAACGTTATTATACTTCCTTATTCGTAAATTGTTGTCAAATTGTCTGTCTGTCTGTGTGTATGTATGCATGTATGTGTGCATGTATGTATGTATGCGTGTGTGTGTATGTGAAGCAAACTCTTCATCATTCCATGGCCCAAGCAGGTTATTCTTACCTGTTCAAACTTGTCCAAATGAAGAGAAATCGCTTTGACAGAGATCTTTCAGTGCCCCTACCTTCATGTACTGTAAAATGACAAGAACAAAAAAATTTGAACCGATACCATATCCTTTGGTTTTTGAAGTGGTTTAAAGAACAACTATGGAAACTTTTCGATGAACATAAAATCCCACCATTTTGCATGTATGTAATCCTTAACTCACTCCAATTACATTGCTGTAATTAACTACCAATTTCGGACGTTAAATACGTGAAAAATGGGAAGAAAAGTCAGCTATTTAGGAAACCTATTTCAGACATTCTTGAAACATTCCTAAGACATCAGGTGACCCTTTGACGTCACCGTTGGTATACCGCACTGATAACAATACTTTTAGTCTGTAAAGTTGTATATCTGAGCTGCCAAAAACGCCAACGATATTACTCCTTTCCCCCGAAATGCCACAATTCTGTGTTGTTGGAGGTTACAGTTATACCTCAGCCAACAAAAGCATCAGCTTTTTTAGCTTTCCGAGTAGAAGAACCGACGTAAAACGCCGTAGACTTTGGATCAATTTTGTGAGATCCACGGGGAAAGATGTTTCAGCACCCGGAGTATCTCATGCCCATGAGTCCACATGCATGACCCTGCCACTGTGTATGCTGCAAATGTCTAATTCTGCGAACATTATATACTTTCGACAGCTGTGGCGGACATAGCTAATGTGAAATTGACCCTTTCAAGCCTCCTCGTAAACACGCCCTGGACGTTCTTACATGTAACATTATATCATGCGATTGACAGTATAATATTTACTGTTTGAGATGACCGTATGTAGACCGTGTACTAGACCGTGCCTATAGGGTAGCATTGTTAGTACATGTAGTAAGTAACAACTCCCGCCGGGGTTGGCTCACAGCATGTGTAAATAGTCATGTTAGGATTTCATCGCATTTATCCATTTCATTTATTGTATTCCAGTATCGTGAGTTCGTGATACATGTGCTATATTGTCCGTTATGTTTGTTCCGTCATAGGCATGGTCCAATGAGTGGAATAAAGCGGTACTATATAGCGATCGGACGTTTGATTTCGTTAGTGACTGTCTTGTGATTGTGGGATGTTACTGGTCAAGGCCTGTTGCAACTAGACCTAACTCTATGGAATTACACAGAATCACCGGGTATTATTTCGCCCAGGATTGAACGAGAAACGTGGATTTGGATATTCACTGCTAAATTTGGTTTATTGACAGGATACTTTTTCTGTGTTTGTACTTTTGGATATTAAAACGAGTGAGTAAAACGAGTCGGCTGAAGCTTAGTCATGTATTTGCTACCCTGGTCGATTCGGGCCAGCGTCTTCTCGTAGTTGTTCGATTATGTTTAGTGTTTTTTGGGTATTTCGTTGACACTACGTAAACGCAAATAAAATAACCCATTATACTAAATTTTCTGCTTAAAATTGTCTTAAAACTAGTTGTTTACCTTCATGTGTTCTTGTTTTAAGATAACAGCTTTCCAACGCTCGAAATTGGAAGTCAAAAACAGTTGTTCGCTATCTGTGTATAAACAGTACCTATTTCAGCGTTTGATTTTCGCGGTATACCAAAGATGACGTCACACGGTGACCAGAGGCTCCTTTGGGTCAATCTCTGCTTTCAGACAGTCCAGAGGTACATGTCATGTGACTCCCCAAAATGTCCATTTTGGTGGGTTTTTTTTGATGAGTTATAGTAGGTTTTCGAAGATTATTTTTTAAACATGTTCATTATGGTTACGTTAACTCCCAAATTAATGGAAAAACTCAAAAAAACAATTGTCTCCATAGTTGGTATTTAAGTAACAGACACTAAAGACTCATTTTAATTGCTCCGAGCGACTATCGTGTACTGCACTTGTACACATTTGACCTTCGCCTATATGAATATGAAAGTTCACGAACACAGGCTGTGTGTACTGAGGTCTCCATTTTCTTGTACGTCGAAAAAAATCAGAGGAAAACCACCGCGAAGAATCGTGATCCTTTATTGGCTGCCAACACTGCCTGCTACTGCACTTGCTATAAAAGACAGGCTAATGCAACTTGTTCCTTTCCTACAACCGGAACTGATGAAAAAAGGTTTTAAAAAATATTTAGTACAAACTAGTAGACTGAACCAGAAGGCCAGTGAGATTATAGTGATTCCTTGCCAATTGAGATTTTAATCCAAAGCTTTCGTCATTGTTGATTAAATTGATCAGCAAGATTATTTTGCTGACTGTGGACCTACCTACTAAATATTTTAACTTACCATGTTTACAAGCCCTGCCCCCTAATAAATGTGCATAATATCACATTGAACATACATTATCATGTACCCGCTATCTACCAACACCTCACACAAAGTATGATTCAATTCTGCAAATGTTTACATTTGACCCTGTGACCTCATTATTATTCTTGAGATGAGCACCAAAATCAATAAGGCTCTTCTAGTCATTATGGCGCATTAATGTAACAGTTCAACTTGTCGTTGTTTAGTTACCGTGCTTACAAGCGATTTTAGTGAAAATAAACTTAAGCCCCGCTCCCTAATAAATATGCATAATATCATTTCGAACATATAGTTTAGTAGAAAAAAGGATCAGGAGGGACACTCAAGTCCCCATCAAGGACCCTATAGGAGAGAGAAAAAAATTTAGGACACAAACACTCAGACCCGATTACAATGCTTAAAGTGCTTTTCTAAAGCATTCTTAAACCCATTGACACTAATTGCAAGCACAACTTTTCAGGCAAACCGTTCCACTCATTCACAACCCTACTAGAAAAAAAAGTTATGCCGAATGTTAATCCTACTTTGTGACTTTTGGAGTTTAAGACAATGACCTCTGGTACAACTACTATTAGCATACATGAAAAAGTCGGTAAAGGATAAATTGGAAAAACCATACACAATCTTAAAAACCTGAATCAAGTCCCCACGTAACCTCCTAAGCTCCAGTGTGGTGAGATTCAACAGTTGTAACCGTCTATAATAAGGAACACTCTTTAAGGAAGTACTCACCATAGTAGCCCTCCTCTGGACCTTTTCAAGTACTTCCTTATCCGTAGCAAAATATGGGGCCCAAGTCTGCACAGCATACTCCAGATGAGGCCTAACCAGCTGCTTATAAAGCCTAACTACGATGTCCTCTTTCAGAAAACTGAAGATCCTCTTGATCATACCTAAAACCATATTACCTCTTCTAGCAGCTTCAAGACAATGTTTAAAAGGTTACAGAGATGAGTCAATGTAGATACCTAGGTCTCTTTCAACAGAGACCTCCTGTAACTCCACACCATTAAAATTGTAGGTATACTTTTGGTTACTACTTCCAATGTGCATTACCTTGCATTTATCAATATTAAAAAGCATTTGCCATCCCTGAGACCAGGAAAAAACCTTATCCAAAATCCGTTTGAAACTTCTCAGAATCGCTTTGGAAGAGACCTCAGAATACAATTTGGTGTCATCAGCAAACTTCTTAGCTGTACACAAATATCTCCGTCGATGTCATTTATATCGGCAACAAACAACAAGGGACCCAAAACAGGCCCTTGTGAAACCCCACTAGTAACGTCCTGCCAAGAAGAAGCACAACAAGGGACCCAAAATAGGCCCTTGTGAAACCCCACTAGTAACGTCCTGCCAAGAAGAAGCACAGCCTTTAATTACCCCCCTCTGTTTCCTATTACCAAGCCAATTCTCGATCCAAGACAGTAAATTCCAATTGACACCCATACTCTTCAGCCAAAACAAAAGACCCCATGACCTTACAAACATACTAGCGAGACTAACGGGCCTACCATTACAGGGCTTAGACTTATCACCCTTCTTGAAAATTTGGGGTAATATTAGCACATCTCCAGTCCTTACCTTCTGGTCTGAACCTTCATTCATAAATTTAATGAAGGTCTTAACCTTCATTCAAAAATTTACTAAAAACCAATGAGAGTGGAACGCAGAAATGGTGTGCAAAAGCCTTCAACAAATACGGATGGATTGCATCAGGTCCAGCAGCTTTAGAAACATTTAGACGAAGCAGCTTGTTTAAGACAACCTCTATATATGCATTTGAGGTATAAAATTGAGCTAAATTCAGTAGTACCGAAATCAATATTGAACAAACGTAGTAACTGAATAGTTTGCGCAGTTTATTACATACATTTACGTCTGATCGATCACGTAAGTCCAGCTGTAATGTCCAGCATATGATCTTAAATGATATCATGGACCCAAAGGCAAGGCAATGTTATTGATGTTGAATACTGTAAATTCGTTTAATTTCTATCACGTTATTGTCATGTGGTACACATGCGCCTCATATGTTGAAGTCAAACATTCTTTACACACTATGGGCGGCGATCATGGGGGGGGGACATGTCCCCCCCAATATTTTAGGTGGAGGGATATAGTATCAAATATCCCCCCCAATATTTGGTGGCATAGTTTTTTTTAAGCATATGTTTTGTATTTTTTATGATATCGCTAGTAATTTCAAAATAGAAAATGCTTAGATGCAACTTACAAGGCCTGGGAAGTGCCATTTCCAGCAATCTGGGAGGCATTTCGGCCGATTTTTTTTTTGCGCTTCGCGCCAACTAATGGTGGCGCTACGCTTAGAAAGTCTGGGTACAAGCTTTGCCCCTCCCAAATTCCTCGCAAGGCGCCTGTCTAACCGTGTCACAATTTTTTACTATATATGACCGAAAGTAGTTTTTACTTTTTTTTCGAAATGAATAGCTAGACGGACCGCATCCGTAATGAAATTTGGTTTGCATCTTGTGTAAGTACGTACAATCATATATATGATCCACATCGATATGGGTTCACTGGGTTTCCATTTGTCCTGTTTCCTACAAGATTTCTAACCGCAGGTGAGTAGCCAAGGGAGGGGGGATGAAGGGTGGAGACCGCCCTCTCCCTCGTGCATATTTTTTTGGTATTTTCTATGATATCGAAGTTTTATAGCAGCCGTTATAAGAGGTTTTAATATTTGTACACCAATAATTTAACTGTGTCTGAATTTTCGAAAATTCCTTGACCAACATTCTTCATCATACTTCCCTCTACTCGTGCAATTTTGAACGGTCTGTTAGGGGTTGAGGTTTTTTTTTCTATATTGGTTGTCCATAGATGAAATATTATGCAACATTATGGGTATGTTTTGAAGTGAATTTATTATTCAAATTCTGAACAAATAATGGGCTTAAAACCTTGAAAAGTGGGGCTGACGGGTATTGTGGGGCGTTACGTAGAATTACCTACAAAAGCAATGATCCACAGGAGATGCAATGAGGTAGAACATGATGTGTGACTGCTGACAATCTTGAAAAAAAGGTTATGAATGAAAAAAAAAAACTATTAGGAAAAACTTGGTTCTCAGGCAAAAGTGTACATCTGGTTGGTCAGTTTCAAGCCCGAGAAGTGCCATTTCCGGTGATCTGGGGGCTATCAAAACCAGAATTTTTTTTTGTACGCTGCGCGCCAACCAATGGTGGCGCTCCGCTTTGATAGTAATTTGCCTGCATGTCCCCCTCCCAATATTTGAAACAGATCGCCGCCCCTGATCACGTGTATTTTATGTGTACCCATGCATACGATATCAGTGCGATAGATATAAATTTCGTTCGGTAACACTTTAAAAGCATAACTGGTTTTGCATTGGACGAATGCGGTTCATAGTCTTCAATCTTTCAAGAAACCTTAGTTTTGCATATCTACATCAACTTGGTTCATTGTTGCAACACTTTGTTCTGCATCGTGTCAAGAGTTTGTCGCATAATAGAAACATTGGTAAGCTAACTTTTTCAGTAACTGTTACATAAATTGAAAGCGAAAGAAATGTCCATTTTGTCTCGCTTGAAATTTACAATACGATGAACACAACTACTTGTGAATAATATGTTCAGCTTGTGTTACAATCAAATTTCAATAAAGTATTGCTAGCACTACATATGTTGCTAGATCACACAGTGATTTCAGCAATATTCGTCACAAGTATTAAACTGCTTCTTGTATAATGTCATAATTACATCGCTTTCTGTCATCTTGCATTGAGTAAATAAAATAATAAGCAAAATATGACAACATAAAGAGAAAAAGTAACTTTGCTCATCATATTATTGACAGTGCTAATCAAATAAAACATATTATATGTAAGATTAATATATGTTGCAACGCGCTACTAAACTTTAAAATTTAATGAGGCATGCTGTGGTCCCTTATTTGCTCCTGAAGTGTCTAAGGAATTTCTTAACGTCATCATGAAGGTCCAAACTCTCACTTTTCTGCTTCCAATAAGAGCTGACGCTCATTTAGTTTAAAGTTTACTTGAAATATAGTTATTCTTCTCAACAAATATTAAAATCATTTTTACGTAAGCAGAATGTAATTATTCAAACCATTACCTATAGCTTTCAACATACCAAACAGAAAAACATCTTATACAATTGCGTTCACTTATGCAGTGGCAGAAAACGGTTTTATTTTCTGTCAAAGGACACGAATAGTGCGGACTGTTGAAATGCTAAATATACCCTTAACTATCCAAAGAGAATTTCTGATACATATGATACAAATGTCATGACATGTCAATGAAAAGTATAATTTCTCTAGATAGCACTTATCATTTCGGTTTTTCTTCTATCAATTTGACTCCTTCTTATAGGCCTTATTCAAGTTTTCTTTACAATGGACTGCAACCTTAACCATAGGCGTCATTACTGAAAGATACCCACCATCCGCGACAGGTTTTATAGCTCAGACAGTTTCGCACAAGCTTGGCTAGTTTGCCTTATTTATATTAATGGAGAGATTCCAAGAAGCACAGTATGATTTGACACGCTAATTGTAAGTCCTTCTCACTCTTAGCGAAGGCTACAGTGTCATCCGCGTACAACAAAGTGGAAAGCCTGAAAAAGACCTCTACATCAAAAGAGCCACTCAAATCATTTAGTCCTTTATAAATGACAGCTAATAAACTTTTCGAATTCAATTACAAAGATGGCGAATAGGACTGGGAGATTTTCCCCATGTCTAACTCACAAATTACAGTCAAATAATTCAGATATTTGTCCCATATTTACAACAAACGATTTTGTATTCATATACAAGGACTGTATCATATTAATATCCCTGTCATTATTGTTACTTGCGATTAACTTAGACCACAGGAAAGACCTATTTATCTAAACAAGCGCTTTCTTATATTCGATAAAGGCACAAAAGACACGTTCCTTTTACTCAAATAGATATCAATGACTGAAAACTACAAAACTTTGGTCTGATATGGAATGATTAGCCCTGAAACTCCTTTTCGCATCCCCTAATGTCTCAGTACCATCTAAATAATTCCACATACGCTCGATTAACATAACGTTAAATAATTTCCCCATTCGGCCTAAAAGGTTAATTACCCGATAAATATCAACATCATTACTTTATTAGGCGTACGTTTCCCTTTAAATAGTGGCTTGAATAATCCAATCGTCCAGTCCATGGGCACTGTGCCAGAGGCCAGTAAAACATATAGCAGTTTGGTTATGAACTGGACAACAGTAACTGGGGTATGTTTTAATATTCATTTCTAAGTTTATTAACCCCAGGAGATAAGTTTTCTAATTTGTGCAGTAACTGCTCCTTTATGTTATATCAACATTCAAATCCTCATCAGCAGTAGAGGTCACGGTACTCAAACCTGGAGATACATTAAAATGCACATGCTCAATTTAAGTGAGATTCATCAGATGAATATTAAATTCCTCTATATAAATATGGGAGATACATTTCTGCCATGAGCTAGCCTTCTTAATTATATTCTTATACTTCTTTGGTTCTGCTTTGTCATTTTTCTCATTTCTATATGTAAATTAGTAACATAATCTGGTTTTGCTTTCTGCAACTTTGTCTTGTACTGCTGGCAGAGAACACGGAGCTTTTGTCTAGATCTATCGCATTTGCTAAGTTAGTGTGCAAGTTTAGATTTAATGTTCTTTGTCCTGGCCAATTTGCAGTCATTCCTATTCGGTCGCTTCTCCATCAAACTCTCTCAGTGATGTCGTGAAATAGTCGCTTCACATTAGTAGACAAATAATCTATTTGTTCTTGAGAAATGTTAATACCTTTTTATCAAATCCCGATGCACGATGGTCAACTTCATCCATTTCAAAGAGATTTTAGAAATCATGTCTTTGATCATTCTTCCAAATGATTTTAGTGTTACTACTGTACTGCCACATTCACCTTCAAAAAAAGATATTGGCTCAGGTATCGTACATGATGCCGGCTCTTTTGAATCGCCTTTAATTTCAACACATATAGGAATGTGATTATACGACTTAACCTTATCGAACATGTCAAATTCAAAATGGACGATGTTTTGGAAACATATTAGGAGACACTAAGATTCAATTAATGGTGCTCTTCTCTACAAAAGTAAAGTTACTTACGCCCGATCACTCTCCAATCTTCAATTTCCAATATGTACATCTAGGCTCCGGCACATGTCAACAAGTCAACGACCGTTGTTTTAACTAGCTTTATCTAAGTTAACACTTTGTATGAAGGTTTCTAATGCATGTAGCTCGTCCCTGGAATTCATTCCATTGTGGAAGGTATCTAACCCAGCAACAATTGAAGCAAATTTATCCAGGTCAACAAAATCAATGATCAGCACTATTCTTGAATTTCAAGATCTAACTATAATGCAGTCTTTGATAATATCGTCAAACATACTAAAGCCATGTTGTGTAGATGACTCATTAGGAATGTATACTGCGCCAATTAACAAATAAATCTAAGCACCTAGGCATCAAGCCTGATCCATAAAACTGTTTCAGCACAAATGTGCGGTACCGGAATTTCCCTTTCAGAGAACGGGTTACAAGAATTTATCGAAAATGAATTCCACCCCAACCAAAACCGGCTAGAAACATTCTTGGCGAAAACAGTAAAGAATGCGGGAAATAATTCAGGGACAATTCTGTCAGATTTTTCCTTCTTATAAATATTATCTATACCTTTACCTTTTCAGTCAAAACAATTAGTCTCTCAAAATCGTAAAAACTCTCTACTCACTGGAAAAATGAGACTAACAATTTGACTCTGAGCGTGTGCTTCATGTTTGGTTGTCGCATTTTCCTTTCTTATTCAAAAGTTTATTTTCATATTGTTCAAAGTAACTCTATTTTCCATTATAGATAAAGAATGTCTCGTCAACACACCTATGACAAAGCCACCTGGTCTGGAAGGACAATGCCAATATGGGAAAAATCATTCCCTGTTCTTGGCAAGGGTATGTTACTTTTTAACATCAAACGAGATAAACCATTCTACATCGCAGTTTGTAACAAGGAAGGGGATGGAATTGCTGAAACCACCATTATGTTAGCAGTAGGTAAAAATGGAGCGTCATTTTGCACACAGCAGGGCTCCATTGTCAGTAGCATGAACAACATTGGGTATGAGCCATCCAAGATTGTGACATACTGGTACAGTTACGATAGCGATAATATGACAGTAAAATATGGGAAAGGCTATTGTATGGAGGAAACTACACTTTTAAAATACACTTTTACAGATGAAAGCGACAGAGCAAAATATTTTGACCCAGCAAAGAGACGAGTTGTTAAACTATTCAACTCCAATCCTTTGGAACCCCATCGGTCTTCTCTGAGGTCCACGAAGATTGAGAGGTCAACACTGGTAGATGTTGAGAAGGAGATAATGTTTAGCCCGTATCCTTTTATGTGTAATCGACCACCATTTGTTCGAGACAGTTCGTTGTCAAACCTGTTTGACATTGACCTGGGTAAATACACCTATTCAAGCAGCCTTCCTGAAGCCTGTCAAGATTTGTATGAAAATGTTAAGGGTATCAATATGAGTCTGGATTATGGGGAGAAAGAGTACAAGTTGACTGACGCAATTAGGCACAGCATCGAAGACGAAAACGGTCTACTTCATAAAACCTTGGAGAAAAAGAAGGATGAATTTGGTAGTGATGACCAAATTTATCTCCGCATCACCCTCGGTAAGAACTTCGGAAATTCGCCAGGTACCCCATATGTTTTAGAAATATGGCCAAAGAAATGCGGGAGCCCGATACATAACCATGGCAACTCATGCGCGGTGATTCGTGTTTTACATGGAGGCTTAACTATTTCAATTTACAACAAAAACACAACCGATAAAAGTGCAAAGCCACTTAAGGAATTTGACGTCGTAAAAGATGATGTTACATGGATTGCACCAAACTGGTACCAAACGCACAAGCTTTGGAACAAAACAGATGACTTCTGTGCGACTATTCAGTGTTATCAGTATGGAGATAAAGACGACATACATTGGCCATTCTTCGATTACCTCGATTCAAAATCTCATACAGTTGATGTATTTGCGCCAAATTCAGATTTCCCTTTCACTGAAATGTACAATATAGTGATGAAAGAGTATGAAGAATCTATGGCAGGCAAGAAAACAAACATGTGAGCAGCCAAAGATTGACATTTTTTGATGTTTTTTTGCACGGACAAAACGGACTTAATAAAGAAATTAAGCGTTTACATCGCCTTAGTTGTGCAATCAAATGGCTGAATGAACAGACCGTTTATCATTTGTTTCTCTTTAATTTAAGCTTGAATAGGATACATTCACTGATCTATGAATTATCTAACCTCATTACAAGCAGACATAGAAATTATTAAATGTTCAAACTTATTTCCGATTGAATTCGATTTAACATACCGAAATTACTCTTTAAAACAAAACAAGAAACTATTTCTAACCATTCGGCTGATTAAATACACATTCTAGTCATTTTAAACTTACAAATCCTCAAATTCTACATTCTGGCCATAAACGATATATCTTTTAAAATATCGTATGATTTTTCAAAGAACAATGCTTAAACTGTCATACTATAGAAGGTTTTTGTATGAAAAAAAATTATGTGACATTTGAGAAATTAAGCAAGGAACAACTATGAAATTGTGTTAAAAAACTGTACTTTCTTTTCAACTGCATCCATAATAACTACAACCTGGCATGTATCCCCATTATCCACACTTGAAAAGAAATTAGTCTGAGCTGCAATGAGATTGTTTGTTTCTTTGTTTCTTTGTTGGATATGAGAATTGATTACTGTTATATATACTTAATTTTCATTCTACCTTTCACTTTGACAAAGATTTTTTTTGATAAAAAGTTTTCCAACGCTGTTACTTTAACTTTGTAAGATATTCCTTTACCTCAACTACTTTGAGCCCTCGTTATTTTCATCCTTCTCCTGTGGATTTCCATGAACAGAAAGACGTTTCAAACAACAGCTTTAGTTACAAACGTCTTCTGCAACTTTCACTGGCTGTACGAGGCTCTTTTTTTGTCATTGATAACGCATACGCTGATATTTTCATCTCGCTTTCTTTTGTATTATCAATATTGATTGTCTTTGTTTTTCTTTTATCATTTGCCTTTGGTTGATTTTCTCCGTATAGTTTATACATTTTTTTATAAGTTTACCTACCATAACGAGATACATTCTCTTATGATGACTGCGTTATATATTAAAGAAGAAATGCTTGTGTGTAATACGCTGTCTGTTTAGTAGTAACAAGACGAAGGTAATAAATGAATCACAGCGTATAACTACCGTGTCTCAATGTCATATCAAGAAACACGCTTCGTTTATATTATTAATAACATATTGTGATGCTTTGCGTTGGAATGATAGAATATTTACAAAACTCAAATTCTTAAACCAGAAGGCATAATTAAGGATTATGATATGTGATGATAAGATCATTTTTACCAAACTTAAACTTTATAAAACATAGTATTTCACGGATAATAAATTTACCAAAAAATACAGGAAAATAATACAATTCGATTAGTTTATTATCTCTAAGCTGGCACACCAAAGTGGCAACTGAAGAAAGTTTGCCTTTAGAGCGTCTTCGTCAGAATGTGTTTTCAAAAACGTTTCTGGTAAACGTTGGCACCCGATACTCATAGCTAGGACAGTAACTACTGTTCATGTTCCACAACCGTGCATCAGTAACTACTGTGCCGTGCTCGCAACACGGTAACATGTGTTACAGGTGGCACAGTAATTACTGCAAAGCTGTTACACGTTGAACTACGAGTCCAAAAGGTGAAAATGCGCGGCGGCTGGGTAACGAAGACTACTCCCTAGCCGTACAATACGGAGTGCATGGTCGGCGCTGGCACAACACGTAGCCGACACACTGCGGCGGTGGTAATTTTATACTGCATGCGAGATTCAGACGGTATCTTAACTTTTCTCCAATCGTTTTGGTAAATCCATTTGATTGAAACCTTCTTCACGGACAGGTGAGTGTGTGCAAGTCTCAAATAGATACAAAACAGATGCACAAAATGGGAACTAGGTGGGGGAGGGGGAACCTAGATCAGCCTTATGTATAGTTTCACTTCTAAATTAGGCCTAGGCTAGTAACAGTAATACAATAGTTTACCAGCATAATGACTCGGCAGCTACTACATCACTACTACTAGTATACCCTGCATCGTGCGTTAGTTTTTGCAAATGCGGGAGTGTTTGATGGTCAGAATTTAACACAAGTCCCACTAGGTTATTAAAGTCGTGCAATCTCTATGTCAGGTACCTAAGGTTTTTCCATAACAAAAGTAAACTTATAGTAGTATTTAACCCGAATCTAGGTCTAGTGCCATTCCGCCATAGGGTAGGTACATGCCGCCATACCTTTCCTCCATAGGATTCGAGCATTTCCCCCATGGCACCGCCTAGGGCGGAAACGTACATTTTAGAAAGGAATTTACACTGGTGTACAGGAATGTACCGGTGAAACTTACTTTAAATCGCATGGAAGTAGAGGTACACCGTCTTCAAATGTTCAATGGTTGGTTGAAGTAATTGAATTAAAATTTGATTTAGAAGACCTATTTGGGGACAGACGGGCCTTAATTGGTAGTGTGAAGTGGAGCAATATACAGTGTATGTGTTGAACACTGAACAATGCTTGAATCATAAATTGTCCTAACAAAGCTTTACAAGTAGAATATTCCTTACCTCATAATTCTTGGAATTTTTTATTCCCCTAGCCCATCTTTGCTCCATCCTAACAATCCGTTCCTTGTTATTCCTAACCTACATACTAACGTTACCCCTACCCACAGTTATGTACTCTTACCGCCATCATAGAAAAAGTTCTTTACCCCCATGGCGTTAACATGTCGGAAAGGCATGCACTTTTTTAAGTGGTAAGTACCCCTTTTGACCCTAATTCCTAAAGGCGCATGTAGTTGAAGAAACCATAGGTATTTTTGTGACATTTATGTTAGGCCTAAACGGTCACTGACAGACAGGCGTTCCTGGTGTTATACAATTTACACAGTAATATATATATATATATATATATATATATATATATATATAGGCCTATTTATGTACAAGAAGGTGAATCACTTCTACGCAATGTAGCACTAAATTGTCCACCCTTGCCCTTAAGTCTCGGAAACCTTAGCCCAGCCATTTTCACATTATTACAGAAAAGTATTTGCACATAAATTTATTTATAGTAGTTATAGTATCCTCTAAGGGTAAAAGTGCATCCATCATAGGGACAGTTTGAGACGATACTACAACAGCATTGTAGTTTGAGTTGTATGTAGTTCCAACAGTTTCTTTTGAAAATGAATCTGGATCTTGTGTGTTGCTGGTCCTTCGGGAATTCCACCTTACTCAATTAATGAATGGGTTAAGAACAATTGTAAGCTTTAAACTGACTGACCTGTGTATCTGGTGCTTTTGTTATTGCCTAACAATTTGAACTGTTAGTTAAAGTGTATACTATTAACACTAATACTGTATTGACTACTGTACCCACTTATAACATTCTTCTCAGCAATCAAAGCCTGTCTCTTTAAGTGAACATAGAGAAAAAATATATGGGTTGTCCATTGTGTGGTTTATACACTACTTTGTGAAAAAGTTTTTTTTTGTATACTGTACTTTGAAGTGTTTCACAAAAGTTCTACACATTTGAATTAATCAAACACCATGTACATGAATTTATTGATGGACATTTTATAGTTTAAAAAGTCTTTAAATTAAGTGAATTAAACCAGAAGCATACAGTACATTGCAAATAGTATGACATTGAAATCTGCAGGATAAGTGAAAATGGCTGGGCTACTATCATGTTTGGTGGGGATCCGTTTGGATAAGGACAATGAGTGCCAGAAGACTATGTTTACACCTAACACTTAAATACACACTGTACATACACCAAGTACAATGTATGTAATGTACGCACTGTACATGTATGACTCGTTTTGAGTTATAGGCCGTCAAAGACGACCTCCTTTGTACATCGGAGCAACTTAACAACTTCATAAATTAATATTGAGTAAAGCTAGAACCATGAAATTTCTTTAGGTGTAAGAACTTTCTACTTATAAATAAGTATAAAAACCTGACAGCTCTAACATGATTACTTTGTTAAAAAATTGGCATCAAAAACCCTACCTCATGCTGAATCGCAGCATGAAATAGCAACTTTAGAGTTGCAAAGCTTGCAAATATATTATAGGGAAGCATTGTAATCATATTGTGTATTGTTTTTACTACACATAATAACCTCTGAAAAAAATCAAGTACCCTGAAGAAATGGTTTAGGAGCAATTAATCGCTAAATGTAGCACATTTTTTCAGTGAAAAGTACAAAAATCGAATATTTTGACACTTTAAAGTTGACCTAACTCCACAAGAAAATATATTTGTAGCCTAATTTGTTGCATGGGGTAGACTTTATAGGTATCTGTAATAGAAAGGTAGTAGAATGTTTAATTGCTGAGAAATGAGACCTCAAAAGTCGAGAAAATGCCAAAATGCAACGGTGGCGACAAATTGCGGAATTTCAAAGTGTGATAAATCGACCAATTGTAAAGCAATGCAACTGAATTTTCAGAATATGCTTATTTCATAGTGGTCCAATCGTACACAAAATTTGGGAATTTTTAAATGTCGAACTACAACAAACTCCAAAATTTGGTGATTTGATATGGAAAGACCCGCCTGTATACACCATTACGTATGGATTTCACAAAGGGCAATGTTTATATAGCAGCGCTATTGTGGGTGTTTGTGACTTCCCCATTGATGTGATCGTTCTATTCAGGTATATATATTAAATACTTGGATTCTGGGTAACCCTGTTCTGTTGGATATTGAATGTTCAGTTAAACAGCTAGTGAAGAAGCAGAAAATTATCATAAACATAATTGACCAATGGTTTAAAAGTGTCTGTTGATAGACTTATGACACCAAAGTTGACAGAATTTAGTGAATGATACTGGTTTTTATATTTGTCAAATGAGGAATGTTGGGAGGGGGTAAAAGGAAGGGGCTGGTGAGGGATTACTTATCATTTGAATAATCTATTTTAGATCATTTCCCCACTAAAATCCCTTTTGTTATAAAATATTACACTTTCTCAATTGCTGAATAAGTTTGATTTGATAACTTATGTGCTTTTATTTGCACCATGGATTTTTTATCCATCCAATTTGATAAACAAGATAAATGTATCACGCGGTCTCAGAACTCAAGACTTTTCAGAGGCAGTATACTGTTGTGGATATTGCAAGGATATTGCCCAGGAATTTATAAGCACAGAGCAGTGCAGATTGAGTTCCACAGTCCACTATATATAGGATTAAACCATTGAAATCTATGTGTTTAGTTTAATTAGGGCAGATGGCATCAATTTCAGATAGTCAGGTTCTATTAGCGCCTCGCAAGAAGTGATGTGTACTGAACGCTTTCCGCTTCGGTAATATGGTGAATTACCCAGTTGGAAAGTAAGGAATGGGGGGGGGGGGGGGTATAGAGAGAGACTCGAGGACACCGTTGAAAAGATGTACACTAAAAGTGCATTAAGAGTTTAAAAACTATAATTACATTTACAATGTACCTGTCGTACATCTTTCGTAAAGTAATAAACAAATAATATATACAGAAAATAATACAATACAAGGGTGGCGTACATTAACTAGCCCTGTCAAGGGAATGCTAATCCCTAATATGTAAGCTGCCTAGCAGCGCAGCTAACTATAGGCGCTACGTCAAGGACAACGCAGCGCAGGCACAACGCAGCCCAACTATAGATCTGCGTCAAGGGCGACGCAGCGTAAGGACAACGCAGCGCAGCTAACGATGAGATTCGTCAGCCCGCGAACCCTACGCTGCGACGACCTTGCGCAAGCACAAGCAGTTATGCAGCGCAGCTGCAGAGTGCATACCTCGATCCTCTGCAGGAGCCATAAATAACCTTAGTCCCTATTTAAAACAACGTACAAATTCGGCATATATTCTGCCTAGCCACTTACACTAAATATACACCAAGTTAATGCATAAAAACGCTCCTTGCACGCCATTATAAACGACCCCGTAACTTTGTAGAATCCTATACACGATTAACTGACCAATTAAGAAATAGCCAATGAGATTGACAAGCGCCATAACCCAATTACAGCCAGTTAACGCTCTCTACAGTGCTATACGTATGTGAGCTAACCCCGCCCAACTGTCTATGCACCCCAATAGTGCCCGTATACCAAGAACAAAGGCGGCCTTGTCCACCGGATGTTTGCATAAAGCCCCGGCAGCAAGACCCAACTCTCGCAGCCAGCAATATACTGAAACTTAAATTACACAAACCAAGGCAGTCGGTAATCTGACCTGGTGACCCTCATTATGTTCAAGATATGTGACGTCACGCTTTTTTAAATTTTAGCACTAAATTTGAAAAGAAGACAACAAAACTTTACAGTTGAATATCTCTGAAAGAAGTGGCATAACGATGATTTCACTCACACACACACAACAAAACAACATGATCAACCTTAAAGAAACTTTCGAAGAGAAATTACACACTTACGGCGGGTCACGACCAACGTGAACGAATCGAGCACTGTGTATCCAAGTTTCAAAACGTGAACACGTGGTTAAAAAAAAAAGGCCAAAATTGAACTTTCCGTGCGTGAACATACTCGATATCCGCACAAAAGAATCTTGAAATCCCAACACAGATTTAGGTACTTCTTATGGTTTAATCCGAGTTCTAATACGGACACTTACAGATGTTTTACGACGGCTATTGTCAGTACGAAACCCCAGGTCCATTCTTAAAACGAAAATGGCGGACAGCTTCATAAGGTCATGCATATTCCTTGTATAATAATGACAACGTCATCAAATTACGCCTTTTCTGATGAATAGTCATGAAATATTAGATGACTAACAACCATTCTCGGTACTGAAAACACACGCAATTTCCACTGCTTATGATCCGGTGTGTTTCAGAATACATTTTTGACTTGCTTTGGTTAAGTTAAAACTGAGATTTGAACCATCTTTAAGTATGTGAAATATGAGAAAAGCAAAAAACCACTCGGATTATTTGTTTTGTACAATTTAGGGCATCAGGATTATTAATTTTAATTGTAAGGACAGGGAAATCAAAACATGCTAGCTGAGGTTGGGGACTATCCAGGAAAGGGATGGGGTGGAGGGGGTATGTGTGTGTTTGTTGGTCGGTGGGCGGGAGGGGGCATCGGTGATATGGAACAGATTGGAGGGGAAAGCTTATAGGCTGCCAACACAAAAATCTAACCCATTGGGGTGCTAATGGAATAAGAGGGGGGGGGGGGGGAGTTTGACATGGAAATAAACTCATCATTTAGAAGTACATCTTCATGTTAGACAAAGTGGTCTTTTTGAACAGTCAAATCCTGGTTTTGATTAGCTAAACCATACTTCTTGGTAGTCATCCTTAATGCATCGGTAGTAACATTCTGTGCGATCACCATTGTCCTACAGTACCAGTAACAAATAAAGACCAAATGAAGAAGAAAGATCAAGTGTCTCCAAGTCCTTACTTATCCTTGGAAGTTATCTTTATTATAAACTTCTTGGTACTTAACATGAAACAATGCTATATAAATTTCAACACAAATGTGTAGAGGAATGAATACAAAAATGAAAAGGTTATGTGTATAATATTAAAATGGCATAGAAGGTAATATATGACATTTATAATTGAACTGTACATGGAGGTACATGGAGGTAAGATGTGGTACATAGACATTTCAACAAAAAAGGTGACAAGGCAAAATAAAATATGATACTTTAAAGAAGCTCACCATACACGAAGCATGTAGAGGTGGACAGTGTATACAAAGTGAAAGAACTATTAAGTATTAAAAGTATAGCAGAGATGATAGTTAAACCATTCACATCACATAATGAAATGTGCTTATCAGGCAGCAAAGATGGAAGTTTTCTTTTTTAAATAAATGACAGTAATGTGACCAGATGTATGAGTACAGTATGCTATGATTTTGCATCAATATAGCACAGGGCACTGAACAAGGTGGAATGAAAGATACCAAAAAAGTAATAATGCTTTAAAAATTTCAACAAAAATGTGTAGAGAAAGGCACACAAAAATGAAAAGGGTATTCATATAACATTAAAATGGCATAGAAGGTAGTATATAGAGATATTTATAATTATACTGTATATGACCAAAAACAGCTGGTCTGTGTACATGGAGGTAAGATGCACATAGACATTTAAATAAATGAGGAGACAAGGCAAAATAATATATGATAATTGAAAGAAGCCCACCATACATGAAGCATGTAGATTTAGACAGGTATATACAAATTGAAAGAACTTTTTAGTGTTGAACGAATAGCATTATAAAACAGAAAGAGATGATAGCTAAACCATTCACATCACAAAATGAAATGTGCTTATCAGGTAGCAAATATGGCAGTTTTCTTTTTTAAATAAATGACGGCTTATGTGACCAGATGTATGACTACAGTATGCAGGGTTCTGCCCAGGGTGGATTGAGTGCCGGCAGGACTATCTAAGCGGAGCGCCACCATCAGTTGGCGTGGAGCGTACAATAAAATTTTGGGTTTTGGAAACCCCCAAGATGGCCGGAAACGGCCCTTCCCGAGTATTCTGAGCCACATGTAGACAGCTTTGAAATGAGATCTCATGTCTGGAATTTTTCATAATTAATGAAAAAAAGTTAGGACAAATATCTGGAGCACCAGAGTACAGACCAGCCGGTGGTGCCTATTAAATAAATCATTCAGGCTGAGATGATAATTTTAGATGAACAGTGAGTGAGAGTCCACTCCCAAATAAATATTGTTTCCATGTTCTTGTAGAAAACGTAAACTCCGCAAAATACAATTAGTTGTGATTTTGTAGTTACGTGAGATCCGTTATAACCGCCGAGGTGGTTAGGCTATTTGCTATACACTTAACTATGGTAGGATATTATTTTTTCGGTATTTTTGGAAATGCTAGAAAATACTTTCTTTTCCCCCGGCTTAACACCAGATGTGGTCTTACGGTATATTCATAAATGGATGCACTAGAGCCTAGTTTACATGACATTAGTTGCATTTAGTACGATATGCAAGTTTGGCGTGAATTTTTCGAAAGTGCTTTGCTCGATCTTTCGTAAAATTTGAAAGGTGTAGCCTACCACCTTTCCGTACACAATTGGTACACAATTGATTTTCAGTTTTTTTTTCTCTGTACGGTCAAGTGAATAAGTTGTACATTGAGTATAAACTCATGGCGAATGCAAAAAACGATGAGGGGATTTCCAGCAGACAAATGTTCTCTCTGCGGGATTACGGAGTCAGTTGAAGGGAATCCCGCACCTTAGTGGGAACACTGAACTGAAGTCAAATTCATACGAAAGAAAACGTTTACTAACCAACATACAATACAAATATAAAAGAACGTGGAATGGCAATATTGTTCAAAACATTTCCCGCGAGGCTGATTTATTACAGCAACCTCCCCGCGCTGGGCCGTGGGTGTCCGTGTGACACGTATACCCTAAAGCTTGCGAAATAGCCATTGTAAGTGGGTTGGGGACACATCATTACTCGTTGGTAGTGTGACTAAAATTGCGAGCACGCTCTCTGAACATTTTCCTTTTGTTTCTGAAACTTTTCTTGTGAAATTTTACTTTTTTTTTATTGATGTACTTATTTGTCCTTTGTGTTTTTTTTTTAGTTTTTCGTCCCGTTTTTTTATCTATTTTTTTTTTTTGTCCGATTTTTTTTTTCGCCAGCCGGGCTGGATTTCCCGCGAGCATCGCGGATTTCCCGCGAACCTGGTTCGGACTGTTCGCAAGGTTTTCCAGCCCTTGTCACTCGTGCCTAATGCAATATGATGTAAATTCACCCGCTACGAAGGTTAACGGCCGTATGTGTACTAGCTAGCTGGATAGTGCCTGTGTCTCGCGCGATAAAAATAGATATAAATGAAACTGTCAAAAGTACGATCGGGAGTTGGAAACGGAAAACAGTCATTGGTCTGGAATGCGGAACTCTAGTATTTTTTACTAAGTATGACACTGTGATGTGTTGGATATTTTGAACAGTTATGAACTGGATTTCCCCTAGTCTCAAACAGATTGTTGCTGTACGTTCGACCCTCCGGCTATGGAGCTGTTTTTTTGAGTTCCTATCGAAAATAAGTGCCGGTCGGAAAAGTCACTCAGGCAGATTGTGGCGGTCGGTAATTCAGCGTGCTGGTCGGGCCCGACCGGCAGCGGCAGAACCCTGAGTATGCAATGATTTTGAATCAATATAGCACAGGGCACTGAACAAGGTGAAATGAAAGATAAAAAAGTAACTTAGAGATGGAGAAAAGAATATATCAAAAATGTACATGTAGAAAAGATGTGACTAAAAATAAAAGTGATGTAAATGTTGAAAGCATCTACAGAATGCAGACATAGCAATACAGACACAGCAATCAATGAGCTAGTCACAACACATTACAAACGTATATACTAAGGGGCAGCACATGAAAGGACAGTCTTTAACAGTTTATGTGGTACGGAGTGAAAGACGGCATGTAGTGTTGTCACAAGATCAGCTGATATATGAAATATAAATAAAATAGATCATGAGATGTAAAGGTTATGTTGTAATGCCACAATGCACAACTACTGGCGATAACATTTATTCATTTTTGCTATGTTTCCCTCTATTTTTTCCCCTCTAATTTTGTCATGTTTCCCTCTAATGCACTAATATTAAGATAAGTAATAAAATTGGTCTAAAAACACCAGAATGTCCTGAACTTCACAAAGTGGTGAAAGGTGAAATTAGAACCATCCCAAAAGCCCCTTCCCAAGAAGGGCCACCTCTCACAAATAATGCACCTAAATATCCACTTAGTTCCTCACTCCCCCCCCCCATCACCCACCAACTGAACCCCATAGCTCAACCACCCCTCTCCCTCCTCCACCCCAAAAACCAAATAAATAAGAACTTGAATGAGTAGAAACAAATTTTGACCACACTATACTTTTGTCTAGAATAGGACTTGTGTTTTGACATCCAACATGCAAACCAATTCACTATAAATCACTACAGTATTGCAGTATTGAAGGATTAAGGCAGCTAAAGATGTCCAGTTTGTGTATATTTTCATCCACAAAGCAATTACTCATCATTCATAGTGCAAGTACATCATTCATAGTGCAAGACTTTTTTGACAAAAAAAAAACCTACCACGCATATCATCATAAGTAAACAAAGGAACCTCACTACTATTGCTTGACAGTTTAAAAGTTTCTCTTCTTATCTAAAGTTTACTGACAAAGCTTCACAACACATTCTGGATTGAAAGTCAAGTCTGATCTTTTATTGCACGTGTTGAACAAAACTTGATGGTGACAGTAGTTTTGAAGATAATTTTTTGCATAATTTCTCATGTAATCAACAGTGGTAAGCACTCACTTTATTTGGCAAACTCACTGTTTAAAGGGGCATAAGTACCTAACAGTAAAAGGAAATAATAATCTTGGATGTCAAAACCCAAACCTGTAACTTTCCACTATGACTGCTGTGAAGGCACCTGAGAATGAGAAAAACAGTAAACAGTTGATAGACCAGTTCATGTAGAGGCAAAGTTATATACTAATGTCATCAAAATACTCAGTTTCAGTTGCAGCAGCTGCAACTAATTTGCAAAAGTCATCAATATCAAACAATTCAGTTTCATTTTCTTCATCTTGTAATTCATTACCAGATAAAAAAGTCTGCACCTGAAGAGTCAGAGCCAGAGTCACTGTCAGACTGTTCTTGATGACTAGCAAGATGTGCTGGATTAGAGGACTCTGGTGAAATTTCCACGGTATCAACATTTGACAGGGGTTTATTCTCACAACTCTGACGCTGACAAAATATGAAACAGATTTTACCATCTTTCCTACATTTACACCAATTACTGGTGCAGCCTTTCTTCCATTTGCAACCTTCCTTCAGGTGCTGAATGTTGCGGTTAACTTTCTCCAAGTTTACTTCGGTATCCCACACAACACTAACTTTGTCATTTGCAACAGTCCAACCATGGGAAGTCAATTCCGGAACTGTTACATTCGAGGAGCATGCCTGAGCCCATACAGTAAGAACCCAGCAACATCTCTGCCAATGCAACCGGAGTTCATCTGTAGAAGGCATCCACTCCGACTCTCCAGAAATTATATGGAAGTGTCCATTTCTAATAGACTCAAGAAAGGTTGTGTGATTCTCAAGGTTATTTTTTTATGTTAACCAGAGGGATAAAAGAAGTTCACGTGGACTCTCAGCCTCAAAGGCACTGCAGTGCTTTCTGAAATAGACTGAACCTATTAAACGATGGAAGGCTAGAAGATGAACTCAGTCCCTGAAGAAAACATCCAAAAAACCCTTTTTAGAGTGACCTTTAAAGAAAGAAGTAAAATCACAGCCGCTAGCCACATACAAAGTCTGGAAGAAAGTAGGGATGTGGTCAATGAGACTTGGTCCAACCTTCTGAAGGAAGACATCACATGTTAGTAAATTAATAAGAACTTTCATATGTTTAAACAAATTGTCATTCTTAGCAGCTCTCAACTGCACATACACCTGCTTTGAAGTAAAAGAAGAAATAAGCGGTAGTCCCACATGGAAGGTGTCTCGATCAGGGAGTAAATAACTACTTGTTCACAACTGGTTTTTCCTGTGTGGAACCAAACCCTAGAGTCACCTTCTTCATGATTGGAGGTCAACTCACTGACTACAGATATAGTAGGGTTGTTCTTTTAAACAGATAATGCTTGATCTGTGTTGTCTCCATAGAAACCACCAGCAGTTATCAAAATAATAGGTGCTGTATCAGCCTGTTTAGTAATATGTAGGAGCTCCATAGGTAAAAAATTCAATAATAACCTCTTCGAACACAAAGAAATTTTCTCCAATCAGAAGGACAGAGTGTCTCGGGAAGTATTTCAGTGTACAGTGCCTCCTCAACAGTGCCTTCCAGGGTGATCGAACACAATATGTACTTCACAAGCATTAAATTCCCTCATTGCTTTAACAACTCAACGTCTATACAAAAAAGGCATACTCTCTGAACGTTTTGTGTATTTTTAAGGGGGGACAATTGACCATGAACATACCTTCAATTATACATGATGTTTTTGTCTGGGAAGATGCAGGGCATAATTTTGAACAGAAGGCATCTGGGTACCTCTTTTGCAACTCTGATGCAGATTTTGACTTACAGGCTTTGAAGGGTGATCCATCTGGACAACAAATGGCACGTGGAAGGGAAACAAATTGATATAGACACTCAACAGGCTGATTTGATGCCTTTGATAGAGCAACCTGTCTCCTAAGAGACAATATCTGTAACTTTTGATCTTTAATTTCATAAGATTGCTTCTGAATAGATTTTTTCTTGACAGTGAATGTCTTCAAATTTCGCCTGGATCGTTTAGGCGGCTTTGTGCCTGAAGTGTTCAAAATAACACAACGAATAAATGCAACAATTTCTTCCTTCCCTTTGTCATAAAAAGTCTGCAGATCCTGCGACACAACTTCTGATGAAACCTCACCAGTGAAAATATGATGTATGCGATCAGGTTGCGGATCCTCATTAAAAAGCAGACCAGCATCTGTCAACTTACCAAAGTACTGCACGACATTCGTCTCATGTGATTGAACAATGAAAGAGTAAGCCTTTCCTTAGACCTTTTAGATTTGTCAGTGCACTGAATTTCACTTTTCAATTTTTTTAGTACTCTAGCCCTATATGGTAGGTAATGAAGAAGACGGGACATGCTTCCCATGCCAGCTGTTGTCATGTCCATTTTAAACTCCTTATTAATTAGCATTTCGTGTGCTTCATCAAAAGCTACAGAACATCCATCATTACCAGAAATACTGTAAGCAAATGCACCTTTTTTTTCAAATTAGAAAGAATATCTGGTGGAAACTGCTTCAGTTCTGTCATGTGAAAAGGGACCAATATGAGGCATATTGGTCTGTCCATTGCATGAATAATGGGAGCAAACTTTCTGATTGAAGCAGTACACAAATTGAATTGCCACAGCCTTATTGCCATGAACAGACTAGCATAGTGTTGCATGTCTCTATGTATGATATAGTGCCAAAACTGGGAAGTGGCATCTGCTGTACTTATAGTTTCAAAATATGGGAGAAATTTCTCCTGAAAAGATGAAAACATGTTTGTAAGTTCATCAATGTTATGAAAAACGTTACTACCATTCACACAGATCTGTTCCTTTACAGAACTATAAAGTGACTGGTAAATGTTTACATCAGCTTCTTGAGATGTTATGGCTTGATTTGTAGCAAATGTTGCAATTTGTTGCCTATAAAAGGCTTCCCATGACTGCATTAAGAATATATGAGTTTTCCTGAATCCAGATGCTGAAGCAACAGCAGCATGCGTAGCTCCACGATGGAACATACTCAGTAGGTTTCTCAAGCCTGCGTCATTATACAATTTCATTAATGGTGCTTGTATGCTTTTCAGAAGATACCACTCCCCAAGGCATGGTAACAACCAATTTAAATCATCACCATACATTCGTTTCGAATTATGCATGTACTCATATGTTTTAGCATCCCCTGCGACAACTAGATGTTGAATATTTTTACCAACTCCATGCTTATCATGCAAAATATCTATAGCATGTCTCATTGTTTCTGCATTATCTGCAGGTTCTCCTAAAATGCATGTGTAATGGACAGATGACTGTTCTGTTTCACTGGGTGTCATGTGTGTCAAAGCTGTTTTGAAATCAGGAAGAACACAAGTGAGCCCCTCATTGTGACATACATACTTTGTGAAAATATAACAAAAACCTTGTGTCTTTATGTTGGTAAGTGCATTGTTCTTATCATCTGAGAGTGAAAACGAGTCAATGTTAATGGATACATCTGAAATAAGAGGATGGAAGCGTGTCGGAACTCCTGATGGATATGAAGACTGAACCTCATGATACTGGTTAAGGGTAATAGAGTCAATCTGCTGTGAAGTAAAAGGCACACAATAGTTTGAAGCAGGAGTCACTTCTCTAAGTGTCTCTGTGGAAGATGGCAAGGGTTGCACAGCCTGAATGGATGTGCCATGAAATCTCCTGTCCAGCTGACCAGCAGATACAGCAACATAACTTGCACTTCTGTCAATGTTATCAATTGTTGCCATTGCAAAGCCACGAGAAAGTAGGGATGGCTTATCAGTCATTTCTTGGGCTGCAATTTGTGTCTGGAATCGTTGGTATGTGGATTTGCTGACAGTAATACCAAAGGAAGAAAGATAATGAAAGCATGTTGATGATGATGAACTGAACCTGTCAACCACGTCTGAGATAGCTAGATGATTGGGTGAAAAGCAGTTATCGTTAAGTGTATTTAACATGTTAGCACAAATAAAATAACGCTTCAGCATCTTCTTACGATGTACTGCTGATGATACATGAAGCTGTTGAAGAAAATGTGTATGCCAACTGAAGTCACCACAAGACAGCAGTTGCTTCTTCTCAACATCATTTAGTGTGCTGTGGTAAATAAAATTCCATAGGAAAGGGGTAATGTGAGTATTTCAGCTTCAATGTTGATTTGATCTATCGCAGAATATTTGACTGCTTGGTCTTGTATGGTCTTGGTTGTAGGAATCATTTGCTCTGAGAGTGTGTTACAAAAGTACTCCGAGCTGAGAACATTTGCTGGATCTTGGTTTTGCTTTCTGAGTAAATCTACCTACAGTATGAGATCTGCCTTTTTTCGTGAAAAATTGAAAAGAGATGTATGTAAGTATATCAGTCCCACATCGCCGGATGAGTGTACCAAGCGTACGCTGTTCACTGATGTGAGAAGCAATAAAATAATCATCTATAACAGACTTAGCTCGGGCGAAGAACTGCATTTTGTTTTTCTTACTTGGCAAGTCTTGATTGCTATTTTCAACCCATACTGATAAGCAATTGTTATAACTTTTGGAATAAAAATCATTGACTGTTTCAAGCAAAAGTGCTTCATCCTCTAATAACTCTCTACCTAAAAATAGCAAAGACTGGGCAAAGGCATAAACCTCACACTTATCAGCACTCTCAAGTGTGGTCGTTCAAAAGGGGTCTAACAGCTCAGAGAGATATTCCTTTGAATTTTAAAACTCTCCAAATACTCTGAGCTAATGGCATACCTTGAAACTGCCTGATAACAGGTGTTACACTGTAAACTATCTCTTTCAAAAGTGACATCTGTCTTAGGGGAATGTTTAATATAAGCAGTAACAACACAAGGTTCTCTGTATGAACGCATTGCTGAACTTGTCGAAAGACATATGGAACGATCCTTAAAGATGATTTTGTTTGTTAGAATACAGTAATGAGCATGGCAAAGAAAAATTCCTGACCTGTTACAGCATAGCTCAATAGCAGTGGCATCATCAATGTCAAAAAATTTGATTAGAGTGCTACGGTTAACACATTTTGATGTCTGATGCACATTTTCTTGACTAGTGCAATTTGGTAACTGACATGTATTTGACGAAGGCCTTTTAGAGGGAGGCCTAGTTTCATCTTTGACTGAGCTTAGTCTAAGTTTACATGCAAAGCAAACACAGTCATAGTCCAAAATATTTTCTGCCTTAGCACTATAACCAACTGAGAATTAGCAGGAGTGGCTTGAGCTATGTGCCAGTAATCGTGGCTTGGACTCTTTACAAACAGTACATGGTCCAGCAACTTTCTCTATATGGTATAACTGACAAGCTGTTTTCTTTGGCATGATGTCGTGAAAGTTTAAAAAAAAATTAGAAAAAAAATTAGAAAATTAGAAACTTATATGGTACACATAAGCACGTACTCATTGTAGTCGGGGTGCAAATTGTTATCTTCCTATTTCCTAAACATACAATTAAATTAAATACACTGAGTAATCAAAACTTTGGACTCGTAAGCAGCAATCTCTGCTTACTGACATTGAAATTTCTAAGCTACAAGTACAAGCAGAATGTAGGCCAATGTTGTACCCACATCCCAAGATCCCAAGGCTGCATGTGTCTCAAAAGGTTCAAGATCATTCCCAAAAAATGAAACCCTGCTTTGTATTGAAATGTTGGTTAGTCGGCATCTGCTACAACTAGTGGGCAAAACTGCAGCTAGGAAACAGGATCCTGTTTCTACATAACTATTAGGAATAAATAAATATGAAGATAGGCATAGCCTTGTAAATGCCAGGATAGCCTACTAACTTTAGCCAAGAATTAAAACACCACTCCACCCATGGCTTAAGTAATGTATTGCCTAAAAGTGACACTCCAGTCAACAGATACAAACAGACTTAGGCCATAGCCTTACTTTATATCTAAGCTTTACGCCGTGCCCTGCTTTGCACTAATACTACTAGAGCCAAGACCAACGAGGCCATAAAGTTGAAGTTATTAAAATATGAAGATTTGGGCCTAGCCTAAATAGTACATGACTAGCCTATATAGGCCGGTTGGCTAGGCCTATACTAACTTAGGAATACAGAACCCTAATACTAATAGTAGTATCATATATAAATTTAAGAGCGATTAGGAAACAATATAAAATTTGTCACAACGAATTTAAAGAATTTACCGTGTGGCGAAGCCCTACCTACGTTGCTAACAACTATGTCCAAGGCTTTAGTATGATAGTAGTTAGTACTGTAGACAAGTTATAGTAACTAAAAGTATGTAGGCCTGTACTATTACTAGGTATATGAAGCCTATGTGTTAGGCGACATTACAGTGCAACAACAACGTAAAGCTTTGACCTAAATTTTTGTACACTTTTTACGGGTGAACAAAATCCAAACGTATTGCCAACATTTTGAAACCAACATTATGATATCCTACATTCTAATACGGAAACCTTACAGATCCGAAAAGTCAGAGTTACTTACCTGCAAATTCTCCTTGCCGTTCCACAAGGGCAGAGAAATTCATTGATTGAAGCTAGATGAGAACGAGTTCAACCGAATTCTAACAAAGATGTGTCTTTGCACTATATAAGGATACTCTAATACCATATATGGCAATTCTCGGTGATCAAGATCATGCATAATTCATGTTTTAACGTGCGCTTCGGTATTGGAAACGACTCGGCTTATTTTCGCGCCATCTCCGATTTGCCACTTCCGGTTTGTTCATCGGATTCGTGAAAGTTGCGCAATAACGGTCGTTTTCGGCGAGGAGAGTTTCCACTGAAGGACCTCCCAGCTTAAACATTAAAGTAAGAAACATTTTATAACGGTAAAACATGCAAGATAGAAAATACGTACAACGAGAAAAGTAGGTTGCTTTCTTGTAACACTCTTCCCACCCAAGATAAAAATGCGTCCTCGCGTTTCTTCACCATCTAAAACATGAACTAGATGTGTAACCTAAATCAAAATGGAATACCTCGTAAATCGAAACGGAATACCTATCAAGTGCATAACCCGCAAAGTGAACGTTCACGTATGCAAGAACAAATATAACATTCAAATGTTACTTAAAGAGGTTAACAAACATAAAATCAAAATAAAATAGCATGGACAATGAATAATAAAATGAAAAGTATAAAACTAAACATAAACAGAGTACTTGAAAAAAATAGTTGTAAAACTTGTTTGGTGGAAACAAACTCAGGAGAACAAAATTCAATGATGACCACTTAAATGTCGCACGGTTATATACATTTCGCAATAGTGTCTGATTTTGACGCCATCTGTGCAGAAACTACTGCTTACCCGCACCTGACAGACAGCAAAATAAACAACGATAGAGAACAGCAGCAACACAACAGTTTGAGTGTCACCCATGCAACGCATAAATACATCAGGATAAATCATTATTTTGATTTTACTACCCCTTCCCGCCAAAGAACCAAATGCGTCCTCGCATTTACGGCAAAACAAAACAAAAATCAAAGTTCAAGTTACAATCTACATCAGCTAATTAGTAACATGAATACAGTACTGACCTGCATACGATCCAAACAGAAGATATGAATGGAAAATATTCATAAACAAGTAATACAAATCGTCCATGTAAAAGTCTAACAAAATAAATCTTTGAGTGTCCAACTGTCCATAAACAACTAGTAAACTTTTAACTCCTTGAAAAGTTAATACAGTAGCAGAGCGTCTAAAGAACAACACGTAAAATATATGTTACCGCGGTCCACAGACAATCAAATTTTGTGGTTACTAAATGAAACAGAAACGAGTTGAAGTTTCGTGTGGTATAAGTGTCGCTAAAATTTCGGAAGTAATGTAAGATAACACCGCGATTTTCAGGCAGGGAAAGATTTTGAGTTTTCTTGTTGCTTTATCTGCCTCACCTGGACGTGTGAGTTCTATTTCAAGCTTTGTGCTCAAATTTGTCGACCGTTACGTAAATTTGTAGTGGTGATAGCTCCGGAGGTGTTGGTCTGAGCATGGAGTTAATAAAAAATGGCCTGCGATGGTACTGCGCTACGTGGGTATCTTCCCCAACGGGATATCTTCCGGTTAGGACTTCCTTCTTTTGTTTCTGTTTTCCGGGGGACACTTTTGGACGAGCGGTGGTAAAGCCACCAAACAAAGTTATATTTTCTTCTCTGTTTTAGTGTTTTCGCAGTTCCTCTATAATGGGTACAACCAGGGTCGTTGAAGACTGAGTTTTCAGTGGTTTCAGTAACCACAATAGTGGAGCGTCTCCTATATACGGTTTTAGGCGGTTATGGTGTACAACGGTTGGTTTCTTCTTAGGTCCCATCTGCACTCGATATACAACCTCCCTTAGTTTCTTAATAACCATCCCGGACCGTCCCATCGTTTCTGTAACTTGGGAGACACACTTTTCTCTCTCTTAGTGTTCAAGAGCCAAATAATGTGTCCTGCTTTGTAGGTATGGGTATGTACGTCCTTGTCATTGAACTTTTTCTGCTTCCCACCATAGAGTTTGAACCGTTTTCTTGCCGGGCGGATAGGTTTCGCAGTACCAGTACCGATCTCGTGTTAAACCAAGTCTGTACGACCAAGGTCTTCTTTCGATCGAGCGAAAACATTTGCGTTTTCCGCAGGAAGCTGCCTTACCATATCCGCTTCTTCCTTCGAAAGGTCGACGCAACTCTTTTCGGCTGGAATTTCAAGGTGTTCTCCCAACGAAGTTATCCCTCTAGCTCCTGACCTCTCCCCTTTAATCACCGTCCGGCATTTCAGGCATTAATTTCAATTTCAATTTCAGATAGTCAAGTTCTATTAGCGTCTGGCAAGAAATTATGTGTAACGCTTTCCGCTTCGGTAGTATGGTGAGAGACTCGAGGACATCGTTGAAAAGAAGCACACTAGCAGTGCATTAAGAGTCTAAAAACGATAATTATAGATATACAATTTAGCCGTCGTACATCTTTCGTAAAGTAATAAACAAATAATATCTACAGAAAATAATACAATAAAACCTAAACACAATACAAGGGTGGCGTACATTAACTAGCCCTGTCAAGGGAAAGCTAATCCCTAATATGTAAGCTGCCTAGCAGCGCAGTAGATAGAAAATACGTACACACGAGAAAAGTATGGTGCTTTCTCGTAACAGAAGCTTGGAGAAATCACATATGCGATATGAAGGTGTACCACCAAATTGAGTACCAGACGCCTATTATTTTTGTGAGTTGTAGTGAAGATAAGAGGTCATTTGGGTCAACAGTGGTTAAATTGTGAAAACATTGTAAACATGATACCTCAAGGAAAAATTTGACAAATCGTTAATGTACATGACCATTGCATCATGCATAGAAATAATATTTTTTATATCTTGAAACTTTACCTAGGAAATGTATTGTAGTTAAATGACTCACATATTTTCACTGCTGTTTTATTGTGCAACAGAGGAGAAGCTATCTTACATCAAATTTGTATAGAAAGTCTTGCTTACTCACCACTTCGATAAAATGTTACGTTGGTTACTCAGCATCCCTCTGAACCTAGAAGTGACTCTAAAGCTCTCAAATAATGCCTTTGTTTTTTGAAAAATTGCAATAAGTCGTTCAAGCTTCCATGTGACAATAAAACCAAAGAAAAGTAAAACCAACTGCCAGGCATGTACAGGATTGTAAAAAAAAAGATGTAAAAATACTTGTCATCAACTTTTCACAGAGCATCATACCTCCAAAGCCACCGATGAAAAAAAAATTAAAGTTTTTCCATACAAAGGTAAACGACGACCTGACCCAGACGAGGGCCCCGTTTGAGTACACAAGATGTAGTCAAGAGAACGAGAGAAGTGGCCCTTTGACTAGGATATACCCTGAGAGCAGTTTATTTGCAGGGGAGACATACCCATATCCACCTGCTACCGAGAAGCTCCATCAAGGTGATCCAATCCCTCTCACAGGAGAACTCAGTATTCGTACTGTGTCATCATCGTCATCGTCATCGTCAACATCATCGTCATCGTCATCGCCATCGCCATCGCCATCGTAATCGTCATCGTCATCGTCATCATCATCATCATCATTATCATCATCATCATCATCATTATCACCATCATCTGATGGCTGGAAAAACAGGAAGAGAGAAGCTGCAAATGCTTGGCAGGCACTTTGTTCCAAGCTTACCAATGCTTTCATTGAGTCAGTTGCCCCAAGCTCCAACATGTGTAATTCCTGCCACACTGTAACTTCAGAACCAGTTTTGTGTGAAGACTGCACCTCAATACCTATATTCTGCGGGGAGTGTGCGGTAGAAAGTCACAGAGAGAATGCACAGTTCCACCATTTAGTACAGTTTAAGGTAAAAGCCATTTTTGTGTTCAGAGAGCATATTTTACACCATCCCCTCCAGATTGAGGTAGCCAATGCTCTAGTTGAAGATTAGCAAACTACTTACAAATAACTTTAAAACCAATTATTATATTCACACAAAGTAAACAAAAATAATAAGAATATGTGACTTTGTTCTTTAGCTCCATGTTAGGGGTTGGCCCTGTGATGCCAATTCCTGAAATTGGATCACAATAAAGTAGATTGTTTTGGTCTGTTTGCTGTGATCTGTAAGTACTTATAGATGTATGTCCTGTCAAGTACGATATATCATTATTTCATGCCCAAAATTATAACCTTATTGATGTATAACTTGAACCGTGACTAATTTTTCTACATTGGCATTTGGCTCCAAGAGATAGCTGTTCTGAAAGAGATATTGAAACAATAGTATACATTGGCATTTGCTGCAAATTTCACAAAATGGTTACTCATGATTGCTTTTGGTACCTTTTACTGCATTATCCCAAGGTGGGATATATAGTATGGAAATCACGGCTTTCACTAACAGTAGTTCCTCCTAGCTTTAAGTTTCTGAATAAGAACTTACAGTATATGCCAATTTCTAGTGTTCTTGTATGGTTACATTTCTAGGGTACTGTAATGTGTAGTGGCATGGATGAATTAAAACAGTACACTCAATGAAGCTACAAATTCTTATTCTCCCCTCACCTATTACAGTATGAGCTTTGTGAATTATGAATGTAACGCATTTTGTCATACTGTGTGGTTCACAGTTAAAAAACTATGATGTTCTGTGAAGTTCCTGAGATTTAAACTGCAGGTTAGGACAATTGATTTTCATGCTTGTATCGATCATAACCTTATGTAATGCTACACTGTACTCTATTAGGCTGAGTTTTATGTAACACAATAACATGCAGGAGAGGGGTTGGGAGAGTGGCATCGAAGAGACCTATTAGCTACTCTACTACTGGTTGATCAATTCTGGTAAATTTGGATAAATAACGCCTAATAAGTTTAGTGTAACCTTCTTGAATGCATGCAAGTCTTATTGAAGGCTGCCTGTAGATTGCAATGATATCCAACCTAACAATGTATAATAATGTACAGGAAGAGGAATATGACACCCACACCTGGTACACTGGGCCTTCCATTTCTGATGGAGTCTGCTTTGGGGCCTAAAAATCTGGTGCCCTTTATTCAGATAAAAAAGCTTAATGGCATGCCAGACAGACATTACTCTAAGATCCAAGATATTAAAAAGACATGTTATTTAAAGCAACAGTCTGTGCGAGGCAACCTCTCTTGCTCAAGACACCACCCATCTGCACCCCCTCCCCTTCAAAACACCATGTACAAGGAATCTTGCACATATGGAGCTTTATAAACTTTCTTCACCACCCTTGTAATACACTGAGATATGGCAGTTGTACCAGGGAGCTGTTAGAGTCCAGCTCGCTGGTTGTACCAAGCTACCAACTCGACGTTTGAATCTACTTTTAGCAACGGCTCATAGCTAAACCTGCATCTCTGATTGGTTGGATTCAAACTAGTGGGTTGGGGGAACTGAATGCGATTAATATAAAATATGGAATTTGCCGGTGGACACTTTTCTCATTATCTGCAAATGTCCTTAATTACTCGCCAATTAACGCTTTTGTCAGGGAAAACTTGGCTCATATCTTAGTTTGCTGTTTTGTGATTGATATATATATATATATGTAATAAACTTGATGGACTTGTCGAAAAAGTGGAAAACGGCGACAAAACGAAAAGTGCTGCTTTAAGAAAAGGCCTTTGTGTGAGTGTATAACGAATTTGCCAAAATGAGAAGTACCAATCCAAGGGAGGGATAAGGGAGAGAAAACCAAAAAAGACGAATGACCTTCGGCAACGGGGTAAACTGGACTCCTCCAGCTGCCTTTACTACAAACATATGGTGGCTTTCACGGCATTTTTCGATCAGGTATGCTGTATTGGCCCCAAATATACCAGATCTTCAAATATGGTTACCTTTGGTCAAAGCTTTGAAACTGGCTTTATTACCACCTTCGAGGCAATTTACCTCACTGGGACGTTCAGGGATTTTATGCTTCCAATTAGAATGCCTTAGAAAAATTTGGAAAATAAAGACCTCTAGGAACGTTCTTTTTTAAAATCTTGTAGTAATTATAGCATGCTAAATTGGGGTCAATACTACATAGCCTACCTTTAAAATATCCTGTTACCTACTCTGGATAAACAGTATCAAATATGGAAGAAATGGTTTGGTTAAAGTATGAATAAAGTATTAACATTCAAAAAAATGCAAGTGAGATAGTGGTAAGTTTTCCGTGCTCATGGTTATTGTAGTTGAACTCAATGTATACAACTGAACAGATGCAATCAATGTGTTGAAAATAAAAACATGTTACAATACTGACTTACCTAACTTTAGAATAAGCAATACAAACAAAAGTAGGGCAGTGTTCCAAATACAGAATGCAGGAACATATACCCAAATAAGGCTAGGAGACGCCATGCCTCCATTGTGGAAGTTTTCCATGATATTTATAGCAGCTGTAAATCCAAACGAAACTTTGCCAAAACTTCAAAGTCCCTATAATGTCCCCTGCATTTCAAACATCTCCTTCTGCCACTTTCTCCATCTACCACTGAGGTTATCATGAGAGCACTGAATGAAACTGTTTTATCACTACTAGCTGGAAGGTAGAGTACCTCTTCAACACTCCATGACATCACAATATATGTCATGTTAAATTGATCTCACACAATACAAAATAAAGACAAGTTATTCTGTGTCAACAATAAATGTCACATTAGAACCACTGGTATGACTGAACAAACTACAGTAAGTAAACAGGTCAGATATTGCTATGATGGAAAGCCAGATGGTGTACAATATTTATGCATATTATATATTTGATGAATATTTGATGACGTCAATTATGTAACTTACATTACACTATGAATGAACTTCCAAATCAATGCTAAATACTACAGAAAGGAGTAAGATACATAACGCACTGAATGCAACAATCAATATTTGACACCATGAAAAAGATAAATTCTTATGATACATTGCACTAGCTTAGTGACTTATTTTACTGAGACACCATGTTTGTTGTTGTCCGTTATGGTACAGTTTGTTCAATTGTCTTAAAGGCTTGTGATATCTACATTCTGGATACTTGTTACTTCCATTGTCCACTCTTGTGTCCTTGATGTATGGTATTTGAACAAGCTGAGGAACTGCTTTGACATCAGCTACTTCAAAATTGTCCGTATCCATGTTAACAATGTTCACTATGCAAATCCGTAGGTCTCACTGGAGAAAAAGAAATATGACAATCATCTTACATAAAGTAGAGAAGCACAAGTTCATTTATAAAACACGCGAACACAAACACTTCCAGTTCCAACCCTTATATCTGCTTACAAAACATCCATCATGCCATAACACTATGCTGTACTGTACATCTGTAATGTGAAATAAAAATGGAAAAAAGACATATTTATGGCATTGTGTGAGGACAGAAGTGTCACAAAGATATACCTGTTCAAATGATTTTCCAAGATATGATTCATTTGATTTTAATTGCAAAATAGACATTAAGGCTCATAGCCAAGGTAACTGGGTTGGAGCAAGCACAACTGTTATGTTTGTTTATTCACTGAGATTGTAACTTGCTTTCATTGTCATAACTAAATCTTATTGTTCAAATATGGGAGAAAGTAGACCCCTAAATGATGCCCCTAACTAGAAATATAGCTCACACTCAAAATTTGCCAAAAATGTCAATGTCTTTGCTGATATGAAACTATATGCACATAACAACCTGATCAGATGACAACTGCAGTATTGGCAGTGAAGAGTAACTATCTTTAAGCAGTGCAAGTATGTACAAATGATGCCACATCATCATGAAACATAAAAAGAAAACATTAGAAAAGAATAAATGCGCAATTTTTCAACACAAACTGCTTCAGACAGGTAGGTAGCACATTCTACAAGATTGGTAAATGTCTTTAATTTTCAGAGATAAGGAAAAATAGTACTGTTATCATAAACCTGTAGAGTTTGAACGTTTTGGGGTCCCTCGCATTTACAGACCTCCAGTCGCTGTATCAGCACATAGTAGGAGCATATGTAGCACTATTTGTCTATGTCATTAATATTACATAATACAATAAATGAATAAATGTGACCAATGTTCTAAATCCGACTAGTCATATACAGTCCTACAGTCGTATACTGCAGACCTAGTTGAATTGTAGACTTAGTTGCAGCATGGAATGGTTACAGAATGTAAATCAAAAAATTACCAGTCTCCACTGGGGTACAGCTGCTGGAGTGCATTGCTGCATCAGCCTCTGTTGGGGCATAGCTTTTTGTTGAGGAACTGGTGTTGTCTTTTCTGGTGGATCAGTTTGGATACCAACCTCTCGAGTTTCCTAATTGGGCACACACCTTCAATTGAAAAAGACAAATAATATCGGGATGTGCAAAGTTAATAATATATCAGAATGCATACTGTATCCATAGCAGGGATGTGCTCAGGAATATTTGAGTGCCGGGCAGATTGTGCGGTAGTGTGATCCACACCCTGGGAGAGGGATCTCAAGGGTGGGTACCCCCTCCCCACTGGATAATTTTGCACATGAAGTATGCTTAGGTGGTGCTATTTTTCCTATTCTGTGCCATGTATTATCCCAGATTTTGGTTATGGTAAAATTTGTTAAATTATCATCAAAAAAGTGCCGGGCGGGAAAGGTTACAATTACTGTTTGTGCTGGGCGGCATTCAAAAATGCTGGGCGCAGCCGCTAGGTGACGCCCAGTGTGAACACATCCCTGACATAGTGAATTATATAACTTCCAACATAAATTACTGAATACCACATTGCGCCCTTTACTAAATAGTCAACAGTTCACATCAATTTTGCAAACACAGAACAGTAATTATTATTATTATTATTATTATTATGGATCCTTATATAGCGCAAATACTATAACATATGTATATTCAAATGCGCTTTACATGATGAAGAATAAAACAAAAATAAGTAGAATTAAAAAAACAAAACAAATCAAGTTAAATTAAGTTAATAAAAAAGTGGATAAAAGAATCTAATAATTACATGATAAACAGTAAAAGAAAAATATAACAAGAAAACAATTAACGAAATAAAAATACATAAAATGAATTCAGATATTATAAGCATTGCAGTATAAATGAGTCTTAAGTTTGGATTTAAACAGGGTAAAACTTTCAATTTTTCTTAAAACCTCAGGGAGTGAATTCCATAAAACTGGCGAAGCATAGCTAAAAGATCTCGGCCCAAATTTTGCAGTTCTTATGTTAGGAACAGTTAAAGCAGACGGGACGAGGAACGCAACGGTCTAGAGGGAGTGTAAAGAGAAATTAAATCACAAAGGTACTGCGGTGCAATATTGTAAATACATTTAAAAGTGAGTAATAAAATCTTATAAGATATTCTTTCTCTAACTGGAAGCCAATGCAAGTTATGTAGGACGGGTTTTATATGATCATATTTGGAAGTACCCGTTACAAGTCTGGCAGCAGCATTTTGGATTTTCTGAAGTTTATCTATGAGATGTGAAGGTAAGTTACAGTATAATGAATTGCAGTAATCTATGTATGACGTAACAAATGCATGAACAAGTGATTTACATGAGGTATCATCCAAGTAACTACGAATATGCCAAAGCTTATGAATACTAAAATTTGCTTTTCTACACACATTTGCAACATGTAAGTCAAGTGAAAGACTTTTATCAAAAATAATACCCAAATTGCGAACCTTATCAACTGTATGAATTGTTGCCGCCCCCACTTGAAAAGAAAAATCAGGAAGTTTAGCCAATTGTTGCTTTGAACCTATGACTATCAATTCAGTTTTTGTATCATTTAGTTTAAGATTATTCGTTAAAAACCAGCGACGTGCTTCAGCCACACAATTTTCCATTGTAGAAATTGCCTCACCTCTGGCAGTGTCATTGCCAGCATTAAAAGCAAGATAAAATTGATTGTCATCAGCATAACCCTCACAGTTAGGAAGGTGCTTAAGCAAAACATGATACAATTGGGATAAGTATGTAATAAAAAGTATGGGGCCAGTACAGCTTCCCTGGGGAACACCGTGCTTCAAAAAGAAGTCTTTAGAAAATGTACCATTTACAAGAACTTTTTGACGCCTATTACATAAATAACTTTGAAACCACTGAAACACCAGGCCTTTGATATTTATACGATTACCCAGAGTATTGAAAAGAGTATCATAATGAACGGTATCAAAGGCTGCAGACAAATCAAGCATAATGAGAAGAGTTACCATTCCAGCGTCCATGTTTTTCATGATATCGGAATGTACCCTAAGCAAAGTGGTCTCAGTACTGTGATGCTTCCGATAGGCAGAGTTGTTTACTGGCAGGAGATTATTTTTTAATAAATGACACTCAAATTGATCCATAACAGCGCTTTCCACCAGTTTGGACAGGTAAGCCAAATTACTCACGGGTCGATAATTCTTAAATTCAAGTGAAAGTCCTTGTTTCTTTAAAATGGGAATGACAACAGCACACCTCCAACACTCGGGGAAAACTCCATTTTCCATAGACAAATTGATGATTTTTGTTATCACAGGTAGTAAAATATCAATACATTCTTTAACAATTTTAGATGGAACAGGATCAAGTATGCAATGTTTATTTGCAGACTTATTAATCAGCTTAAGAACCTCCTCAGATGATAACTTGGTAAAGTGTGAAAAATCTGGGATTACTTCACGTGAATCAACTCTGACTAAATCAGACGGCAACAGATTTTCCTTTGTACAAGTGTCGCGAATATCTGAAGTAATTCGGTCAACTTTTTGCTGGAAGTAATCGCCGAAACCATTAGCCAGACTCTTGTTGTCAATGCTTGGAGGAAACAGACTGGAATCATTTTTAGCAATTAATTTGTTGATGAGGCAAAGTAGCTTTCTTTGGTCACCACCACAATCCTGTATTTTACTGGTGTAATATTCCTTCTTCACACTCTCACATGCATTGGTGAATTGGTTTCTCGCTTTTTTGAAAGAAATGTAATCATCATGAGAACGTGAATTTAGCCACCTTTTCTCAAGTTGGCGACGATGTCTCCTAAGAACGTTTAGAGATGATGTAAACCAGGGTCTTGAGGGCTTAACTGTGATGAGTTTTGTTCTAACAGGTGCGTGTTTATCCAGAAGTGAGATTAGCGTACCGTTGTAACAATCAATAAGTGACTGTAAATCATTTTGATTGTCATTGTGTAAAGCAGAGTTAACCAGGTCCTCTTTGAATTTATCCATGTTAATACTGTTTATGCACCTAAACTTGATCAATTTGCGTTCAAAATCAACAGGAATTAGTTTGACATTCGCGTGTATGAAGCAATGGTCAGAGATGAAATGGTCAGCATGGACTGTGGCCACATCAAGGCTGCCATCTTTCAGATAGTCATAAGCAGTGGGATTAAGTCGCTGAACCGGAGAAACGGAACAATAGGTGTTTAGCCGAAAAAGTTCTTTAGCTGTGTACTGTATAATGGTAGAGTAGTTACTATGACAACACATAGTGCTAGGGTAACAATTTTCAAAAACAGCAGATAACGATAAAAGCATGCAAGACAGCAAATTCAGCATAATCTGGACAGTTCCGCGAGACACAGAATCCGATAGAAAAAGATGTCTCCAAAAATATATGCAAAAACAAAACAAAATGTCAAACGAGACAACCACAGGTAAATCAGTAATATAAAGTTATCCACAGCTTAAAAGTTTGATTAAAATTCGAATCGTAAAAGAGACAAAATGGAGCAAAATCATAGAGCAAAAGTAGGATGCAGCCTCACACGGCGCAACGTTGCTCATCCAATACAAATTGTATAATTACACTACTAGTAACAGAACTTTGCTATTGGCAGCATAAATTCATCACATCTGCTTTATGATTTACAGTATGTATAGTGTCAAGTCTGCAAGGATTCAAGAATGGTTCATTTACTAAACAAACCTAAACTAGTGATGTGCAATATTTCTATTTTTGTTTTAATTATTTCTATGTTAGTAGTATACACCTGCAGTATTATAACTTATCTACTAATACCTTACATACACTAAATGTCATAATGTTACAATGTAATATATATGTCATTATGTTACAATGGCAATGTCCCATTGATTTGTTTATGTTGTCCTTGATTTTCCGATTAAACAACGACGATAGCAAACTATCATGTTTTGCATGCATCAATTTGTGAACAGTATCCTTCACTAATTCAACAAAGGAACATGCAGAGCTAGTGTAGCTTCTTTCTGAGAAGGCTTCTGAGTTTTGACTTCTATGTGGAAAACTTACTAATATCACTTTACACTACAGTAACCAGGAAATGAGGTAGCCGCTACCGTATTTTTGAGTTACTACCAAGTTTGGGGTATTAAGCAATACACTATTTTGGGATAGAAAGAGTTTAAATTTATGCCTACATTTTTTTCTTTGCAAGTGAAGAATCATCTACAGCTAAAGTGGCTATGCGGATTGACAAGCAAGTGTAAAACCCTAGCCTATGCATATTAGACTTTAAAAAGTAAAGAGAACCCAATGCCTCACTAACTTAATTCATCTTGGAGTTGCTCAGCAGATTCGAGGTTATTTCACCATTTAAGAACCCATGCTCACACAAAAAAAAAAGGACAAAAATGAAATGGCTACGCAAATTAGTAGTCTATAAGTATAACTGAGAATGACCATGCAGGCAGATATGCAATAAATTTTTAAGTTGTCAGACTAATTTATTTGTTGCAAGGAACTCTATAATTGTGCTGGTAAACTAAAGTAGGAAATGAAAACATTTACTTTATTGAGTATAGGCCCCTGTTGCTCACGTACCACACTGCATACTAGACTGACAGTTACAAAATAAGTACGCGCAGACGCTTGATCAAAAAATGCTCTTGACAGGAATAACCACCAAATCGAGGTAGGCCCTCCATGGTGCATCATTGTATAAATCTGGGTATTGAGCTAGGCTACAGTAGTTCTACTTTTGCTCCGCTCATTAGAAGTTGCATTTGTTCCCAGTTTTATTTTCTTGTGGGGAGATCTCCCTAACAATCCATGTCCATATTACACTGATGTAGGCTAAGGCCTATTAATATTTGCAAAGCTACCGAATCATTAACCAAACACATATGATAGCGCAAACTTCCATACTGATAATGCTTACTAGGCGAATAAAAGTAGAACAGCATAAATAACACTTCAAAAAATTTTCGACCTAGGCTACAGTAAGTACAACAGCCTGCACTGCAGTAGCATGGACACGGCAAAGTTCGGACACCTAAGCCTTAAAACACCCCAAAACTATATCTCATGGTATAAATCACCTGAACTAAACTTGATATGGTTGGATCATTTTGGAGAGAAAATAACTGTAGCTTCTCAGCTTTTCGTGCAATTGGCTCTTGCTGTAGGTTGTCATGGTGAAATCGTGTATCTCTTAGGGGTGTCTGAACCTCGCAGTGTTCCAAACTTCGCAATATTGATAATACTACTACAGTACTAGCCTATGCCTCTCGGTGTATTCGTTGCCTTACTTTGTCGGCCTAGCTACTCCTAAGTAGGCCTAGCATCGATCTATTGAAAAAATATAACAAGTAAGCCTAGAGTAGACCAAGCACTTCGGCCGGTAAGCGGTATACTGTAGCCTTAATAGTAAATATATAATGTTAGTCGTTAGCATAATTTGCTGCCTACCTTCTCGTATGATCTGCCAGTAAATGCTCCGCGAAGGTAGCATTGGTTATTTTTTCGATCCCCGATCTCTGTTCCAGTAGATCGTTTTGGAGGCCCAGTCCACGTAGCACCAGCTCAAGTGCACTTTTCATGCCTGCAATTCTCTGTCCCTCTTTCGCTCACTGCTTTTGGCATCGGGACCCACAATAAAGTAACCTGTGCTTTCCACATAAACAGCGGCGGCGACCGCAATATACAAGTTACGTGTGTTATGCTAACACTGAATGAAACTGTGCTATACTTTACGTATATTTACATACAGGATTTACACTGTACAGTGGCAGTGTATTACATATACCATATCACGTGACCAAGTCAGAAAGTGGAGTAACGGTGTACCAGCGAAACCTATAAAATTGGACCGTCCACTAAAAAATTTCTAGCTGAGAGAATGACTTTATTAAAGTTTTATTTCAATGGGGATAAAATTTGCAAAGTGGTCATGTCTTTGGGACCACTTATGACGCGATTTGACCCCTACCCGACGTCTGAATAAGTTTCGTATGTATCTACCCCTGGCGTACAAGAGCCTTTTTGGTGCGGGGGGGGGGGTCTTTGTTCATCTTCTAAATCTTTAGGTTTAGAAATTTATCTATAAGGCCCAGTTCATGAACTAGCTCCCTCTTATCTATTAGAAATTCGTCTTCTGTCGTAAGCTCGAAGTGCAAATAAAGACGTTTCTTTTGAATCAAGCTTGTTCTTAACATGTATTTCATATAATTGTTCATGATTTTGCAACGCGCTTTAGATTTTTGGTTCCAAGAGTTGCATTTTAGCGCTATAGAAATATATGATTATAAGTATTATTATATTTCTTATAAATATTCACATCATTGTCGATACTACCAGCAGAATTGTGTATGCATTTTGATGATCGGTTGAATTACAGCAACATGAGAGCACTACCAGGGCCATATTTCATAAAGATTACTTACGAATCTTCTTAAACAATTCTTCGTAAGTCACCTAAGAAGTTTGAACTTGAAATAGTGCGTATCTTACGAACGATTAATTTTCTAAAGTCACGAACGATTATTTAAGAATTTATAAAAAGTTAGTTTCTTTTATAACTTTGAAAGAGGCTGAACGGTGACCTTTGACCTGCAGCGCCAACTTTGTCTGAAACTTTTTCTTGTAAACGCGCATTCTTGTTCACAAAAGGAAAAACGAAAATGGTAAGTAAATGACTAAAGCTTTCCATCTTTGCAGTTTTTTATCCAAAATAATGAAATACCCAATAAAACTGTTCACGGGTAGTTTTGTTCTTATTAAATACCATCAAAAAAAGTGTTTTTCTAGAGCAGAAAGCTGTACTAAAACTGCTCGAGTGAAGCATCCACACGGTCATTCTGTGTAGACTCTGCCTACTGTAGTGATACTGTTAGACTATGTCTACTGTAGTGTTTAGGGCTACATATTAATTATAATAGAGGCTACGTATATAGTGGTTGTACTTACGGTAACAAATAGGCTAGGCCTAATGTTAGTTAGGCTTGGGCCTAAGTAATGCTGCGCACCACTGACGAAATGAATACCGTAATCACGACTTGACAGTTGACACTAGTGATCTCTAAATTAGTCTTAGAGTGGAAATGTTCAAACCACCTCGACTTCACAACGAGACAAAATAGAGGATGTGTGAATCGTAATTACATATAGGCCCTATGCTAACTCAGTAACTGTTGTTAAAGTTGACTAGGCCTAATGAGGTAACCAATGTTGGACGATCAGTTTAGTAAAAAAAGGAACAGGCGGGACACCCAAGTTACCCTATCAAGGACCCTATAGGAGAGGGAAAAAAATTGAAGACATAAACACTCAGAACCAATTACAATGCTTAAAGTGCTTGTCCAAAGCATTCTTAAACCCATTCACACTAATTGCAAGTACTACTTTCTGAGGCAAACTGTTTGAACAAAAAGTTTGAACAATTTGGCTAGACTAGGCCGATTAGTTAGCATCCGTAAGTTGGGCTAAGCTATTCTTTTACTGTTTATATATATATTTAATTTTTTTTGTACCCATGTTTTGTTGTTGGAGATCTTAGCTCCCCTGTCGGAGATCTTAGCCCCCTGTATCGGAGACCTTAGCCCCTGTGTCGGGAAATCATGGCGCCACCCCAGTTTTAACAATAACATAGATATTTGAGGAACAAAAATGTGTGGAACTTAGAATGTTGTTGTCTTTTTATTCAGGAGCACAATGGTTTGAGGACTTTCTGAAGAGAAACCTGATTGTAGTGGAGAGAGTTGGGGAGACTCTGGGAAAAGAAAGAGCTATGTTTACAGTCGAGCGACTAGAAAAATGGTTTGGAGACTATAAGGTGTACATCAGTTCCGAGGCGGTGGAAAACTGGGAAGACATTCTTAATGATGGTAGTCGCATTTTCAACTGTGACAATAGTGGGTTTCCACTGGCAGGAAGCATGGAGAAGTGTTGGCCCCAAGAGAGACAAAGAACATCTACCAGTTGAGCAACACGGACAAAAGGCGAATCACCGTCCTGGCCTGTATGAACGCTACAGGGTTTTCTTGGAGCCTATGTTAATCTTCCCGAACAGCCGCTTCCGTTACGACCCCCTGTAGGGTGCTCCAGAGGAATGGTGCTTAGGACAATCCTCGAACGGCTGGATTAACACAGAAGTTTTTTACGAATGGATCACCAATTTGTATTGACCGAGTGTTAAGAGAAAGAACTTCACCTTCCCTATCATCCTGCTAGTTGAAGGGCATAGCTCTCACATCACCCACGAGACTGCAAACTTCTTTGCAGAAAACAAATCATCCTATATTGCCTGCCCATTCATCGCATGGACTTCAGCCGTGCGATCTGAGTCTCTTCAGAAGTATAATAACTGTAATAACTCAAGCATTCCACTTTGCCACATTCTACATTTATTTGAGTCTTATATGGGACGAGAGAAATTGCCCTTTAATATCTTTTGCCGTGAATGCTACTGTAAAAGTCAGTTCATATTCATTATAATTGAACAATTTTACAATTCACTTTAAAATTTCTATTCCAGTATCGTACATAAATTTGTAATATTCTTGCCAAATAAAAATGTAGAAAATAATAGATTTCCTTAATCTGACAGGGGCGGCGAGTGTAGGGGAGCCCCGACAGGGGAAAAAAGTTTATATATAAATGTTTATATATCTTCATGTAGGGAAATCTATCTATATAGAGGGCGAAGCCCACGAAAACATCTTTGTATATTTTTTAGAGGGGTCCCCAACGTTTTTGAAAAATCGTCGTTCGGAATTTCTAAATTTTCCAACTAGGACTATTCGTATGTTCCTGTGGATAACCTAAGTATTTGAAAGTTTCAGTTAATTGGGCGAAAATCGTCTATTTTTACCTCGTTTCACTTGTCAACTTAAATAAATTGTCTTGCGATTCTTATACTCCACCAAACGAAACTTGGTATGATTTTGAAGATAGAATTAAACTGTTTGCCAGCTTCAGTTCTGCGTTTCGTGTATTATTTTTGTTATTGGGGGGGGGGGGGGGGGGTCGACCATATTCGCTAGCTTAAAATGAGTTATATATACAAAGTCAATGCAAGCCATTCTGGGAAAACCCCTACTATTAGATCCCTCCCTAGGACAGCATCACAAATAACCCTAAACCTCCTGCTGTCAAAAAAATCTAGATACGCCACGGTATTTTTTTGTAGTTCATGCGGATAAGTTATAATTAGTTGCGTAAATAGCTACGAGTAAGTTTTCGAAGGGAAGGTAATGGGCACAAATTTATCAACAAAACCGCAAATGTACCGACCATAGGCGTACGAGGTGGGGGTGTCTGCCCCCCCCAATTCTGAAGACCTAAGACACGGGCAAAAAATCTGTGCAAATTAGGGCAAACGATAGCACCATTTTGCATATAATCCCCCATATATAAACCAAAATTTTCAAAGGGGAGGGGATACCCCCTTAGACCCCTCCCACAGGAAGTCCGGCAACAGTTCGACTTTCCGTCAAGAACAGCTCTGCCTCCTCCCCCAACCTTGCAGCAACTAGTTCTACCCTCCCTCCCACCCCAGTCAGAAATGAACTTTTTTATAGTTACCCCCATTATAGTAGCTGTGATTGCCATAACATCATCACCCCACCCCTATTATAGCCTATCCTATGTTAAGTAGGGCATATGCGTAAAGTAATATCAGCTTGAAGCATAACAATGATAACCGGTACTTCGAATGCATCTGTCGGTCTGTCCATTGATCTAGTGGGTTGGTTCTGTCCCTAAATACCCTTTCCCTTCGTAGAGTTCGTTGCTTTTCTCTTTCTAGCAGCCCAAAAGCCATACACATAGCCATCATTGGCATACACATTAAACACCTATATAGGCAATGATGTGTTTTGATTGAAATTTCCCGCCTAATTGACATGTGACACTTAAGAACATACTTAAGAATGATCCTGATCATTCTTAAAGTTAAGAACGATTTCAGGACAAAGATAAGAATTCTTCTTAAGTTGCTTTATGAAATAGAAGATAAGAATGTTCTTAACGTTAAGAACAATTACAGACTTAAGAATGATTATTCTTCTTAAGTCCAAGATAAGAAGGTTCTTAACTTTTATGAAATAGGGCCCTGATGTAATCAAACACTTGTTTGATATCACTTTACATTGATGTAGTCGTTGTCAGTGACTACGGTTGTAACATATCATATACAGTCACCATATGAATTCACCAAATCTGATATTGAAGGAGGTAACTGGAGATCTACCAGTGTGCGTACATACAAAAACAAAGAATTGATTTACATGCTATGGTCTACAGGAATCTCAGGTAATTGGAGACGTACCCTGACGTACCGTACAAGTACAATATGGCAGACAAACACGCGCATCAAGACCAACAGACGACAATTCCCTATGTATAACCATAGATGTGAACGAGACCGCGCAGCTTCTAATAGCAACATACGACACTGGCGGCTGTATACGTATGGCCTAGAATGGTGACGTAGATAATGAAAACCAATCAACGTAAAAGAAAAATAGCCAATAAGATAACGCTCGTTATTCTCAATTACAGAAGTCTGCCATAGAGGTCAGATAGGTCATCTTCCTGTCAGTCAACTATACACTTAGAAACCTAAATCAAACATGAACACTCACCAACATCATCTTTAGAAATTCACTGATTTACTGTTATATCACTGTTAAACTGTTACACTGTTGAAATCTTACACTGTTATATCACTGTTAAAATGACAACTTTCGACGTACACAAAATGGTATTTTAATTGTTACAAATTGATACGTTATAGTTTATATTTAATTAAAGTCTCAACCTGTTAGCTGATGAATTTCGGAAAACAAACTTTCGAATTAGATTCAATGTTTCTTATAATAATTGCACTCTGACCAGGTGCGTTTAACGGAGAAAAGCTGTCGCAATCGAATGAAAGGAATTGATTTCTGTTGCTCTGGTGGCGCGAACGATTACCGTAAATCACTGCGACCGCCCATGTCTGCCTCTTGTGTATTCATCTATCAGCTGTTCATAAATAGAATAGTCTAAGCATGTGGCCCGATCAAGAGTTTAATGCTGGCCTATTCGTATCGTCTACTTTTTACTATTTCACGGAGGAAACGTCTTTAATCACTGTTTTATACATTGCAATGGAAGGAAATGACATTATTTCGCAAGCTACATCGTAAAGACCGAGAGAAAGACACCTTTCAGAGAAGGGACCTAAGACATGAAAGTGAAAGTAAGCCTACGCCTAACTGCAGCCTAACTGTAAACAAAACACATAGATTTGATTGGTGCATGATCTGTCGGTCGGGGGTTGCAAATTTTGATTAAAGTTTGGAGAATCTACGTACTTGTTAAAAATTCTGGCGAACTTTATTCAGCTCAAAATTGTTAACGACGGATAACTCAATAAAAAATTATGAATATTGATTATAAAGAAAAGTTTCATAGAAAGGTGTTATTTTCACTGAGCTTTTAGTGCAATAAACTGGAAAGGTCGAACTTTAAATTTGACAAACAAGTACTGAGACTTTAATACATCATTTAACTTTGACTTTTAATTATACGTTACGTTTTGTTCCACGAAACGAATGTCCGCGTATGATCTTCCTCTGGAGTACCACGAACGGTCAAAAGAGATGCGCAGAGAAAATACAAAAGAAGAGGGACAATGAAAACAGAGCTATCACTTAACATGATATTAAATACTCCTTTTTGTTAATTAAGAAATATTAATAATTCGAGAAAATACATTCGAAAGTTTGAAACAGAAATACTGTAAACCAGGTGTAGGTTGCAGTTAATATGATGAAGGTCAAGCCTCTTATATATTTAAGGGAACGTACAAGGTATTATGTCAATATGTCAATAACACAGTGGAGTGTTAACTCAGTGGTTAACCCCGGTGCCTTTCAATCATAAGGTCTCGAGTTCCGGTCACTCCAAGTTTAATGTATGTCGTCCAGTTACAAAGTTGTTGACAATTGACAATTCATAATCATGGACATTAAATATGAATCTAAGAGACTTCGGTCAGCTTGCGGCTTTGATAAGCCAATATGGCTTCTTCGCGAGTTCCTGCTTGCAAGAGGATCTAAAATACATACAAACGGACAATTTGACAACAATTTATGAATAAGGAAGTATAATAACGTTGAAAGCAACCGCATGTCGCCTGAATCAAAATATTTAGGGCGCTCATTTGTTTTCAAGTGTGTGTTTGTAACGTTTGGGATCGGTTACTTTAATTAGTCTTCCTAGACTTTGGGAGGCTTCCTAAGGCGAATATCGTTCATCCTTGTGTAGCGTTTCCCGAGTTTACAGTGAAATTGTAGATAGAAACTTTATTGTCCATTTCAGAAAAGAGAAAACGGAAATTATTTCCCGTCGATAATAAACAAAAAACAGTAGTGAATACAAACCATACAATAAACAAACTATTTGTGAACAACTACGAGAATAAAACTAAATAAGCAGAACCAGAACAGTAACAGAGGCAGCACAGAGGGCTGCAAGTGACAGATCACACACTTGGGCCAAATCGCTTTGCACACGAGTTAAACGGAGTTAAACGGAGTTGCACACGAGTTAAGGCGGAGTGTATAGCCTAGTGGTTAGCGCCGGCGTCTCCCAGTCATGAGATCCCCGGTTCGATTCCCCGCCGACAGCAATGTGTGTCGTCTGGCAAGGGTGTTGTTCAATAACAACTTCCCGACATGGACGTTAAATGGATGTGTGCCGAGAGATTGGCTTCGGTCAGCTTGCGAGTCTACAAGCCTCCATGGCTTCTTTCGCGAGTTCCTGCTTGCGGGAAGATCACATATACATACATGCATACATACATACATACATACATACATACATACATACATACATACATACATACATACATACATACATACATACATACATACATACATACATACATACATACATACATACATACATACATACATACATACATACATACATACATACATACATACATACATACATACATACATACATACATACATACATACATACATACATACATACATACATACATACATACATACATACATACATACATACATACAAACAAGTGTATTGCCTCAGGTAAGAAAGAATTACGGAACCCGGACGTTTTAGTATGGGGCACCTGCAATCGTATCCCGGATCTGTTGAACACGATAAGACTATGAAAAGGGTGTGTGTGATCTTCTTTTATATTATTTAGTTTCTTCATCAGACTCTAGTCTCTTCATTTATGGATGAGAGTGACGGAAGGCTTGAACCAATGCAGCTAACTTCAGCTAACTTCCGAACACGTTCCAGCTCTGCCCTGTACTTCTTCGGCTTGCTGCCAAAGAAACATATAAAACTAGACGTTATGACCCTTTGGATGATTGACTGGTAGAATAATTTCATGATGGTATAATTAACTCTGCGTTGTTTTATTCTTCTAAGGAAATAAAGTCGTTGGCAGGCTTTACCCTTAACAGCATTTGTGTGAATATTCCAATTAAGTTTATTATCAATATACGTTTACAGATACTTGTTGCTTTCTACCCTCTCAACTACTTTGCCATAAACTATGACATGATCATGGACAATATTGCCTTTCCTAAAATCAAACACTAGTTCCTTAGTTTTATTTATATTTAACATGAGACTGTTACTTGTACACCAACCAACAAACTTCTGTACTTCACTAACAAAGGCAGGGCTGTCATTATTATAAAGAAGACCAGTCAGCATATTTGATAATATTGCATTGGTCACTCGATATTTACAATCATTTGTGTACAAGCAGAACAGCACTAGTGAGAGCACACATCCTTGGGGGCACCCGTTCTAATGACACACTGGTCAGATCTGAAATCACCCATTCTAACCATCTGAGGTCTACAACAAATATAATTGAGGACCCAGAGTACGATGTTGTAGTTCACTTGCATGTTTTTGTACTAATATATTGGGCTTAATAGTGTTAAATGCACTCGAGAAGTCAATGAAGATTGACCTCACAGACGTTTTGGGTTGGTCTAAGTGCTTCAAGACCCCATGCAGGTAAACAAGTATTGCGTCATCTACACCTCTTTTGCTTTGGCAGGCAAACTGATGTTCATCTATAACAACACCTTTTTCAGCTAGAAGAAGTTTTAGTACCACCCTGTCCAGACATTTCATGATATTTGACGTGAGTGATATCGGACGGTAGTCATTTAAACATGAGACCACTTTTGTTTTAGGAACCGGGGTTATGATTGACGTTTTCCATATCTCGGGAAAACGCCCTCATTCGAGTGTTCTTTGGAAGATCGGAGTGAACACTGGCGCTAGCTGAGAGCTACATGTTTTTATTAACATATTTTAAACCCCGTCTGGGCCTGCGGCTTTATTTATCTTAACACTAGACAAATATTTCCTAACATCAGTTTCATTTACAATAACTCTGTCACTACCAGTGTTAGCACAATTAAGACTATTCCTCAATTTTTTATATTAATACCTGCATTAACCAATTTATCGCTATTCACATCAAACCTACAATAAAAATCATTCAAGTCATTAACCAGTTTTTGTCCATTTCTAATCGGTCCACTGTTATGTTTCCCTTTGTAACCAGTTATACTTTGCCAGGCTGCTTTCGAATTACCCCCCTCAAATTTATCTTCCAATTTCATTCCATAGTCTTTTTTACAACTCTTAACTTCCTTTTTTATCTCCCGCTGTTTTGCCTTTACAAGATCAAAATCCCCGCTTGAGAATGCAGCTTTCTTTTTATACACTAGGGATTTCAACTTTTTTGATAGCCACGGTTTGCTATTTGGGAAAATGCGACACGATTTCTTTGGGATTATCAGATCAGCACAGAAATTGATATATTCAGTAACAGTTGTTGTACGTACATTGTCACTAATACTCGTCACTGATGGAGTTGACTTTCAAGACATTTGCATTGTACCAAACCAAGACCTTTTAGCTTTCTAGCAGCAAAAGGAGAGAGTTAATCTGAGACTTTTTCTGCCGCTTCTATGTCAGCTCTCGTCTTGGGCTATCTTTCTTCCACCAAAAATTTTCTAACATGCAATAAATAACGTTTCAAATCTCCTGTTAATTACTCCATAAATAGGTTAACTTAAACTGTACACTTAACATCCAATCATAGAGCAAGCACCTTGAAGTTAACCAGAAACACGTGAAATATTTTGTTCACGTTAGTGTGCGTGTGAATGTGTTTGTTTATTTTTTATGACATTTCCACGTCAATTGATAACCCTGTGGAAGGTGGGTGAGTGGAAATTACTCTAAATGAGGTAATTTTGTGGCTTACAAGGTTTCTTTGGAAAAGTATTATAGAATCGTGAGCATGTCGACCTAGTATACCTTGAAAATGTTATTTTGCAATTGCGCCATCTATTTAGGAACTACCATTCCGTACACTCAGTTGACTTTTGTTCAGCGATATTTTTACTAAAAAGATATAAGTGAGACCGTATAAATAACGTTATTTCAGATAAGTGTCAAAACTAGATTCGTAAATTGGAATCGAGATGAGGTTTGATTGACGTTAAGGTATCGATTTGGTTCCACCTTTACGTTTGTAGCGACAAGATTGACCTCCGCATAATGTTGGGACGTATACGTAACAATAGCTACATACATCATATGCCAGAAGAGGAATTTAGTTATTTAAAGATGAGGGCGCTCGTATACTTTTAGAAATAGGGGGCTTTGATTTCAGTGGTTTTGCGTGTCACCCATTACTCACATGACTTTTCTGAGTGGTCACCTGATCGTAGATGTACCTGGCTGTGAACGGTATCGTGTTGCAAGCTATGGCCTGGGGTGATGTACGTTTGTTTACTCATGGAGGTGTTTTTACCCCCATGGTTTACTGTACGCTGGTCAGTGTGGTGGATATTCAAGTTAATAGGTAGTTAGCACGATGTTTACGTGCATACTTTGAATACAGCCAGTTTGCAGTAACACAGTATAGAAATTGTAATTTGAAGCACGAAAGGTTGCTAAACATGGAGGCGTATCCGGAGAAAGACAAAGAACGTATGTGAACAAAAGAGATCATACATACGACAGGGGCAAGCACTTTTCCCAGACTTTCGTTAACAGGTCGTGCGACATTCACAAACCGTTAGATCTGCAGCTATTGATACATCTGCATCTCCAGATTGAGATCAATTGCTTTCGTCCATTTTGTTCGATAGTAGCTATGACTGTGAAGCAGTCGCTTGGCACAGGGAGTTGTAAGGCGGGCAAGGTTGGGGAAAGTTTGATCAAGGAGAAACATTCGGTTTTGTATTATTGCCTACACGCAGTAAAGGACGGCGAAGCCGTCAATCTACACGATTTAACAAGCCGGAATAGTTGCGGATAACCAGCGGGTATAAATATCTGTATCGGTTTATTTATACTTGTGTTTATTTCCGTTGCCAAGAGGGGATATGATATTGAACGTGGGGAGGGTGTGGGGGTGGGGGCGGAGGAGGGTCCCCTTTGTAGTGTTGAAACGATGCTACATTTTACGTCTATCTTCGTGTATCACATGTATATATATATATATAAAAAAACTATCGACACGATCAATCAGTCCTGTCTCTCACCTCCTCTCATGCACTGCTGTATTTCCTTCCCTCTGTTTACCCTGTATTTTTTAATTTGCCGACTCCCCTCCCCCCATCCCCTAAAAAATATATGTTCACAAGGATGACAATTCTAGCTAAACACGCTTGTTGTGGTGAACGTTCACTATACTTGCGGATCAAGACGGATCCCCCCCACCCCGTACTTCCCAGTTTCAGGATTCGGAAAATGGAAGATTATTCGGAGTTTTCCCAAGAGCTAAAAAAAAAGTTGTTCGTGATGGTAACGTTCAATGATCTTATAGTCAGACATAGGCCTATATGGTTCTTTTTGTCCTTCATTGACGTCGAAGTTTGAAATTAGTTAATCATGCTAGGAACGTTCGGGCAATTTTTACTAAATTTCTCATGCAGACAGCTAGTATTTTTTTTATTTTTTTTAATTCCATCCAATTTCAGTTCAAATCTCGAAGGACAATTTTTGGTTGACTAGTATCAAGTTGAGAGTTATAATTCGAGTCAGTCGTGAGTCGTGGTGAGGTGCAGCCTGGTAGCCCCATGGTGGGCTGGGTACCCCCACCCTCATCCCCGTTGCCGAATTGTTGGCATTTCGTTGGGGGCCCTTCGGAACAAGAAAAGGGATATTTAATTCTAGATTACAGTAGTTCACTGGAAATAACTGTTAATTTATTGTCATTTCTTATTCCCTTTTTGCCAATCCTCTTTGAAGAGGGTGGAGCAAGGTCTTTTACTCCCCTTTTTCCGTTCAAGTTTCGATATTTATAATTCGGGTCAAAGGGGTGAAAGGACAGGGTTTACGTGCACCGGTTAGGAGGATGGGGTGCATCTAGGGCAAGTGCTCTGTGATCGCCTTAAGGGCCCGTGGGCCGTGGCCAGGAGCCCAAAAATAAGTAAATATACATATTTATCTATATACTGTATATATGACATAAAATGCTTTGTCTTTCCCTAAAACTAAAATTTATATATGAAATAAAATACAAAGTAAGTTGTGACTGAGTTTATGTATAATTCATACCTAATTTGGCTGAAATACCTACCAATTGTTCACAAATGCCGGACTTGACCATACTTTTGATTCACAACTTTGTTGGAATCACTTCAGTCAATTTTGTTTTCACTCATTCGCGTTTGTGTTTTTGTGACACGAGTCAGTGTGTATCAGCCAAAGGCTTATAAAGTTCACTATTACTTTCTTGAGCTGTGAAAGAATGTCGACTTGCGATTTCGGTTACAATATTTCAAATACTTTACTCAGGTTAGCACAAGCCTGGCGCATCTGTAAAAGTTTGAAATACACTGTTTTTTACAGTAAAATAGCATTAGGATATTGTACTTCTAAAGGCTAAACTTCTGATATTCGACACAGCATAAAGCATGCAGAGCTTTCCTAATCCGTGAATCAACTATACGAAACCAGGGCACCCGAACAGTTCGGACTTAGACTGCTCATAATGTAGCCTAAAATAGTAAAACCTAGAGTAGCAGCTCCCTGGTCAAACTAAAAGACTACGCCTGATGCAAAGCTCGACCGTAACCTATACTGTACAGCCCACTAGTTGTGAAAAGTTCTGAACGTAAAAAAATAAACCACAGAGTTTTGTATCACACAACACACACGAAAACGCGGTATAATAATTTACCGCATACTACCGACACGGCCAAAGACGAGAAACTATGCAGGAATTTTGTCAAGGCCACCGCTACAGGTATCCAAACCCGTTTATTGCTTACTAGCCGTAAAAACGGGATTGCTAAGAAATTACTAGAAAACAGCGACGAACCGGTAGAGGGTAGTATTGATATTACTTTTGAATCAGGTGGTGTGAAGGACATAATTTACGAGGAAATTACGAGCGAGCCCACCTTTAACTTTGATAATGACGCTTACACGTAATTCCTCTTTCGCTAAAATACGTTAAGTATATGCAGGCATGCGGTTGAAACTACACTATTGCAAGGTAGGAGTTATTGTTTGAATCTCATCCCTACGCCGTTTTCATGTAACCACCCCTTCAATGGCTTATTAAGTTTGCTCGATCAGGCTTGTCCGCTCCACCCCACCCCTTCTGGCGACAGATTGCACAATGTTGATGAAGCAAGGGATATTTTGAGACAGTTGGGTACTTCTGAAAACCTTTGTCGATATACTTAGTTACCTTATTTTATCATACATTCATTAAACAAAGGTGGGAGTGCATGATGAGGTGCTAGGAGGCTAGCAAAGGGGACGAAGCAAGAATTAAGGGGAGTTGGTGTCTTCTAAGCATTCGCTTGCAGGAAATGTTCTGAAGTCATTAGTAAATTTGATATCCATAGTGGTTTTTCTGGTGTTTTATTCTTTATTTATTTACTATATATCTGTCATACCACTTGCTACATATGCATCTCTTAATAACGTATTGGCTTGCCTATAAAGCGTGGTTATTCTGTGTAGATTGTCAGATTCAAAGCACCAGATTCAAAGCACTCTGTACAATCATAACACTTGGGTAACACTCCCTCAATGATAGTTACACAAAGCCAATTATTGACACTGTATGAAACCTCTTTAAAGGAACGTTCACATGAAGGTTCAAAACTGTTATCAAATCCTATTCTGCAAATTGTGGAAGATTTATCCAAGGAAGCCGCAACACATGTTATTGAGTTGATTAGGGGATTCCCGAGTATTCATGGAAATCGTTACCAAAATGTTTCTATATTTACCAATAATATAGACTATTATGCACTTCTTGGAAGATGCATGGTCGCCTTTGTCACCATTTGTGACATTGTACACTGTGGCTGTTGCACACAATGCAGGTCATGTGTGCATAAGGGGGATATTGTCTTGGTTAATCTATTAACACGCGATGGCCTTCACAATAGTGTAACGACGTACTACATAGTCATTTTGTTCTGTTTCACCAGGTAGTTCTAAGTTTGTGACGTCACAACGAAATGCACGTTCTTTGTTTATTTATGTTCAGGATAACCACTTTTGGCTAATACCAGCAGAGCAGACAATAAAAATGATTCAGTCGTTTGCAAAGAGCTTGAAAAATGGAGAAAACTGTGCATGACATTTCGTGGGCGGATGTCTGTAAATTGCGAACAATTTTGCGGGGATGTGGAAAAGAACTTATTGTCGACAGGCATATTGGGTCATTCACGAATCGATCCGTTTACGTATTGATTAATCAAATACTTATTGGTCACCTTACATTGGGAGCAAAACTAGAGAGAGAGAGAGAGAGAGAGAGAGAGAGACGAAAACACCCTTTACACTGAACACAGGAAAATTCCTAGTGCAAGCAGCTTACTGGAAGATGATGTACTTGAATCCACTCAGGAGTGTTTTATTGAGATATTGCAAGGAAGTAACCTTTCATACAGGTTGAACGAGGTAGACATTGTAATACAAAAAGCGATGCCTTGGTAAAGGACAGCACCCACTTTAACAAAGTGTAAAAAAGGACTTTTATAGTATGTTATACGTAGGGAGGAGACTTAGAAAGCGAACGGTAGAAGCTAGCAGAAAAGAATGAGTAACATATAGAAACAAAGTTTCGTTGGTTAACTTAGTCACGTAGAAACATTATTTGTGTGTTTGATTTGCAAATATCAGCAATTCAAGTTCAGCTTTCATAGTATCATTTCCTAGATACGACTATGGTCACTATAAATTGTTGACAACTGTAAACGATCATTAGTAATCAAGTGGATATACTCACCACGGGTCCCGTTGAATCACAAATTACTATTTAGTAAATAGCTTTGAAAAGTTGTATTTCTTTACAAAAAATTGATTATCTAATTTTTACCAGAAACATTTTTGGAAAACATGTACTGACAAAGACGCTCTAAAAGGCCAACTTTCTTTCAGTTGCCACCTTGATATGCCAACTTAGACATAATAAACTAATCAAATTGAATTATTTTCCGGTATTTTTCGGTAAATGTTATTATTTGCGTAATCCTATGTTTTATAAAAGTTAAGTTTGGTAAAAATGATCTTATCACCACATAAAATATTCCTTAATTATGCCTTCTGTTTGAGATTATGGGTTTGGTAAATGTTCTTTCATTCTTAGGCAGAACCTCACAGCATGTTATTAATAATACAAACGAAGAGTGTTCCTTGACTATAATACGGAAGTTATATGCTTACAGACGCACATTAAACACAAGTATTTCTTCTTTTATATATAAAGCAGTCATCGTAAGAGAATGTATTGTAACGCTAACTCAGTCTAAGATTCTGGGGCGTCCAAATGATTCCCTGCTGAGGACTGGTGGTGGTATGGAAACAAATGCGGCTTGGATGGTCGTATGTTAGTAAACGACGAGCCTTAAATCTCGCTATTACATGCAAAAGATATAACACATAGATAAATGAGTAAAGAACAAGCGCTGTGTAGATTTCGCAATCTATTACTATAACCAGCCACGGTACAAACAATACATCGGCACGAAGCCCTCAATAATAGGTAGAAAACATGCACTTAACGATAATGGTCACAAACGAGGTCTCAATAACGAAGTAGAGTCCTATAACGATACGTACAAAAGGGTATAAAAGACAAATACAAGACAGATACAAGTACGACCACAATGGTCGGAGCCAGGGCTACTACCGAACCGAACGATTCAGATCGGGAGCGAAGACTGGTCACAAGTCTTGAGGTCTGCTTCAGCTGAGCTGGTGAGCAGACATCACGTGACCTGTAATTATTACGTAATGTAGCCTACGACAAATAGAGGGCGACATATATGATGACCAACGGCATCACACTATCCCCTTCTCAGTCCTTAACTTGTCCCCAAGTTATGAAAACAAAATAGTAAGGATCGCAAATTAGACACAAATCTAAAATCATAAACATGCTAATACAAAAAGAAATCCAAATACATGAATACTTATAAAAGCAAAGTATAGCTAATAGTGCCTGCCATGCACGAGAGCCTATACACACAATAACATTTGATATTAACTCTTAATATGGGTTCAGAACTAACTTTTGAGATAAAAACGTATCACATGTCAATCTGTACCGACTAAAAAAAAATATGTCCTAGCTCGACTGCGAAAGAAGAAAGTTACGCAATACGAGAGTAATAGAAGAGTAATATGACCTTACATGCACGTGTTCATACCCTAAAGGAATAACGCGGCTCGCGCGAAAAGTGCAATTTGGACTCATGTGAGGTCACATTCCAGATACAACTAATAATAGTAAAAACAACTTACGGTGCCGTACATAGATATAAATACATGAAAACAATCCAAGTGAATCAAAACATAACACTCTTGATGTAACACAGAGATCCAAACCACAAAATAAATTGATTGGAAGTCCGCATCAAAAGGTGAAATGTCCATAATAATAAGGTGAAATGTCCATAATATTTTCACAGTAAAGATATATAATAAAGAAACACGTTTTTTAACACAAAAGTCCTGATCTAGGGCATCTCTATGGATTAAGGGTAAGTCAACAGTTCCCTGGTCCGTGGGGGCAATTCGAATCCCTCCTTCTCCGTGGTAAGGACTGTACCATCTGGGTATTGGACAGTATGTTTTTCTTTCCTGTAAATAACTCCAAGACCAAGGTTTTTTACTTCCGCGTTGATGATGAGTGGAATCCTTGAAGTAACCATCAGGTTCCGCAGACGGGTCAGTTCTTTATCATCCAGAGTTGAATCCGACGATGCTGTTGAAGGGGTTGATGTTGAAGTGGTTGGGGAAGGTGTAGAGCTATTCTCAATGGGTGATGTCAGGGGGGTTGGCGCTCGTCTATCACTGGGTCCAAACGAAAGGTCGATAGGTCCGCAGTCTACCGTTGAGGCGGGGGCGTTCTCACACGACTGGTTGCTCGCTTCGATGAGGGCAGCTAACGGATCGAAGGGTGACGGAGGTAGATCCTCGGTGCCAAAAGCCAAAGAAATATCATTTAGCCACTCATTGTTATTCGGTGTCACAGCAGGACTCGACTTTGAATTGGCAATCTGGGGTCCAGCTGATTGTGGCACAAAAGGAGCCACCGGTCCTGGCCTCCTTAAACAAAAACGCCTACCTCGCCTACCCCTAAATTCACAGTTTGGGTGATGACTGCGAAGCTGCTTCCATGAAAAAATAATCGCCCGCACGAAAAACAATCTACTTGTGGACTACCAATACCACGCCCGAATGGAAGGTTTGCGGACATTGCTCTATCTTTCCAATAAAAACAATAAAGCAATAAATAAGCAATAAATGAAAATATGTAGCCTATGTTCTGACAACACCGGTTCTGGAAGCAGAGTGAGCGTCAGTGGAGAATCAGAGCTTCACCCACTAATAGAGCGAACGTTTACCAGTCCCGGGTCAAAACTAAATATAAGTCTACTTGTTGCTTACGTAACGCTTACGTAACTACGAGGCCTCACCAACTCTGTTGGTCTCAACACTCTCTCCAGATGCTAAGCACAATTTAAGACGATCGTGGTGAACGACATTCGGCCTCGATCGTTCCGACTGTTTTATACGATAAGTTACATCGGATAACTTATTTACTATTAAATATGGGCTTTCCCAATATCTTTGCAACTTAGGAGACAGTCCCTTTTTCTTACTGGGGTTATGCAGCCAAACTTTATCACCGACGTTATAATTTTTGGCACTGCTACGCCTATCATAGGACTTCTTCTGCCTTTCAATTGACGCATTTGTTCGATTTTAGACATTTCATGAACTGTCCTAAGTTTTTCTTCCAATTTACTTACATAGCTAATACTTGAACTAATTCCAACATGGGGAGGGGGTACCAGGCGATCAACTGGGAGATTGATCTCCCTTCCTAACATCATTACACTGGGTGTCTCTCCCGTGGTCTCGTGCACAGAGGAGCGGTACGCCGTGGTAACATGGGGTAACCATTCATCCCAATCACGTTGGTTTTCCGAAACAACGGCCGATAACATTGCCTCTAAGGTTCTGTTAAAACGCTCCACCATGCCATTAGATTGGGGGTGAAAGGCTGTGGTACGAGTTTTATCAATACCAAGGAGCTGTGCTAATTCTTTAAACAAATTTGACTCGAAATTTCGGCCCTGGTCAGTATGCAACTGTAGGGGAACACCGAACCTCAACACAAACTGTTCTACAAAGACTCTGGCCACAGTAACTGCCTCCTGGTTTGGGATCGCATAAGCCTCGGTCCACTTAGTAAAGTAGTCCGCTACACACAAAATATATCTATTTCCCGTGTCGGTAACTGGCAAGGGTCCCAATATATCCATGGCCACTCTTTCCATGGGGGCTCCTACCACGTACTTTTGCATACGTGCTCTATGAGATTTAATTGGACCCTTCCTTGAAGAGCATTTTTCACATTGCCGACACCATCTCTCTATATCCTTATGATATCCAGCCCAGTAAAATCTAGATTGGACTCTCCTCATAGTTTTCTTAACACCTAGGTGACCAGCTGTGGCGTTACTATGTAACAAAGACATTACCTCATTACGCATGCTTCTAGCCACCACTAATTTCCAGGAGATCTCATTCCCCGAGTCAGATTCCCATTTTCGATAAAGAATACCATTTATGCTGCCCTCGCAAACGCGTCTAGATATGCGACACTAGACAGCTAGCTAACCAGCGAAATGATGAGAAAAAGACAGGAGTACGTTTCTGTAAACTGTATTGAAATTCCTCACTCATGTTATCGCGGTAAAACTGAAATAAAAGGATATGATAAACTTGAATAATAATGATGCTGAATACAACACTATGAATGTTTTAAATGAAAGATTATAACGGTGAACTTCGAACTTGCCATAGGCCAAAATGAAGCTCAGCACAGTACAATAATTTACACTGAATAACTATAATGTGTGTCAAAAAGGATGAGAGTCGAATAACTCTGGGGTTCAATTAATTCTCTTAACTTGTCTTAAGAAGAATTAATAACAAAGTTTACTAAAGAACAAACAGAGTATCAAATGAGCAAAAACTAATATTATGATTAATTAGTAACAACAATCCATCTCAACGAACGGAAATTACGTAACGTAAGTATTACGCAACTCTGATAGGAACATGAATATGTGAGCATAAACATAGTAGAACAGGGGTTAAGGTAATTAAAACCCAAGTGTAACTAAATGAATATTAACTTATTCAAGTCACAAGTAAATATATATACAGTAGTTATGGAGTCACCCATATTTAATAAACAACAAATTATGTGCAAACCTGCAATCAAGGTAAACACTTCTTAATTGGAAACAAATAGATTAATTATGTCTAATTAACAATCTCAATTAACTGACATGTGCATGGTAAGCAAAGTTGTACAATAATTAACCTAACAAAGAGAGAAGACAAAGAGAAAAACTTACAGATTATAATTGAGCCAGGTCGAAAACGTTAGCTAATGAAACTGTGTACGATATGTAAGGCGGATGCGGTGTTGCCTACTACAATGCTGAAAACAGAATGATGTCTATAACGAAAAACAACACAGGTCTCTGAGAAATGAAATAAGTGTGAATATCCCATTACCATGAGACCCTCCACATGTGTGGTCAAGGAGAAAAGTTGATCAACAACTCTTCCATCCTGACTTGCCCCCTGCTGACCTTTCATAACAGAGCTGTGCTATGAGGTAACAGTTAGCTCAAACTGATCTGACCAAAGAGCAGGCAGCAGAGCGAAAGATAAGAAGAGTCACAGGTGGCTTGCTTAATGAAGTATAAACAATAACATGAGTAGTACAGTGTAAACTGAATCCCTGTGAAAATGAATAAGTACTGAAAACAGGACTACCTGCCCGATAGGCGATAAAAAAAAACATTTACTTGAATGGCAAAACACCATTTCTGAGACATAAGACCTTCCACATACCCCAGTAAGTTTTGAAAGTCTTGTTCTCAGCTGAAATCAGCGACCACTGCGGCTTTTCTTTGGAAATAACCATCCAGCCTATGATTCGACTTATGTCGTTATCACCCTGCTGCGCCTTCTTAATGTCTTCTACAGACCACTGGTCCACCCAAGCACCATCTAGCTCTAGCCTGGGAGCAACTATCTCTGGCACAACCTGTCCATTATCTTTTCCACTTTGAGTTGGACTTTCTACTGATGTAGCTGGTTCCATCCCCTTCTCAGCATCTGTCCTAATTTCGTCCAACCTATCAGTTTGACTACCACCCTGTTTAGTTTTACTACGGGTTACAACCGTACATACGTGGGTGTCAAGGGTACCCCCACTTTCACTGAGTTGTTGTCCAGTAAGATACCCCCCAGTATCTTCTACTGTACTTAATTCCGTTTCTTCTAAACGGAGGTAATACCTACAATCTACGCACGGGCGTCGGGAAAGCGCATCTGCATTCCCGTGTTTACTTCCTGGACGGTGCTGAATTTCGTAGTTATAAGTGCCCAGCATTTCAAGCCATCGCGCAATCTGCCCCTCGGGTTGTTTAAAATTAAGTAACCACCTCAAAGCACCATGGTCAGTTCGCACAAGAAACTCAGCACCGTACAGATAATGGTGAAAGTGTTTAATTGATGCTACTATAGCGTACAACTCTTTTCTTGTTACGCAATACCTTCGTTCAGCCTTACTAAACGATTTACTAAAATATGCGATTACTCTTTCTTCTCCTCCCTGGATTTGAGAGAGAACACTACCCAAGCTTTCATTGCTTGCATCTGTGTCAAGAATATACTTATCACTAGGGGTGGGGAAGGCTAATATAGGAGTAGAGGTTAGGGCTACCTTCAAGGCGTTAAATGCTTCTTCGCATTCCTCATTCCACAGAAATCGTTTTCCCTTTTCTGTCAAACGATGTAAAGGACGTGCAATAAGAGTGAAGTTTTTAACAAACTTCCCGTAATAAGAACATAAACCTACGAATCCTCTCACGTCACTAACACAATTTGGCCTTGGCCAATTTTTAACAACAGCCACCTTTGACGGATCAGTCGAAACTCCGTCCTTGCTAACTACGTGTCCAAGAAACTCCACTTTTTGTTTGAAAAGAAAACACTTCTTAGGCGACAGTTTCAATCCCGCTAATTTGAACCTCGTAAAAACATCATCTATGGCAGCAATGTGTTCCTCAAAATTCTTTCCAAAAATAATTACATCGTCTAGATAGACTAAACATGTTTGCCACTGCAAACCAGATAAAATTTTCTCCATCAACCTTTCAAAGGTGGCTGGTGCATTGCAAAGCCCGAACGGCATGACACAACATTGATATAGACCACTGTGGGTGATAAAAGCGGTCTTTTCCCTATCAGGTTCGTCCATTTCGACCTGCCAGTAGCCACTCGCTAGATCGAGGGTCGTAAACCAAGTGGAGCCATTAAGACTATCTAAGGAGTCATCGATTCTATGGAAAGGGTAGCTATCTTTAGTCGTACTATCGTTAAGCCTACGATAATCTACACAAAAACGAGTTGATCTATCTTTCTTTTTAACTAATACAACTGGAGACGCCCATGGGCTAGATGAAGGTTCAATCACCCCTCGCCTTAACATATCTGAAACCTCGTTAGCCGCATCCTCTCTTTTATTCAGAGGCAGTCTCCTAGCATTTTGTTTAATAGGGAACACCTCTTTAGTCGGGTTTTGTGTTTCACAATATCAGTCCTTCCTAAATCCTCCTTACATTTTGCAAAAATACTCTCATGCTTCAGAAGAAGCCTCCTAACTAAAGCTTTTTGATTTTCATCAAGTGATCCTTCCAAAGAGTTGTACAGCCCTAAAATGTGCTGTGGTAAGTCAGTGACTCCCCAGCCCTCATTGGAAGTGTCACCCTCCGTGTTTTGTACCGATAAAACTTCCTCTACAGGATCACACGTGGCCGCCGTAACTCCTTCATACACCGTGACCGGCACTGAATCTACATTAATCATGCGGATTGGTACTACGTGACTCTGGGGATTAACCACAGCTTTAGCTACCATAATCGAGTGTTTCTTTACAAAACTTTCACAAGGCTCTACAATAAACTCTGTTCCGTCTAATTTATTGACAAGTTTTCCTGGTACTACAATTTCCTGGCCTGGACTTATGCAGATTGTCTCAGCTACCGTGATTCTATTCACTACGTTACTAGGGGCATTCAATCTCTCGTTGCCGAAACATTGAACCATAATATTCCCAATTTTTATCTGACCAAGGCCTAGGTCTATTTGGCACTTGTATTTTGCGAGGAAATCACACCCTAATATGAAATCAGGAGATATGTCTGCAACCCACACCGGGTGGCTCGCCGAAAAATCTCCCATCTTCAATGAAAAATTACCACAACCGAACACGGTATACTTCGATCATCGGCCATAACCAAGTCCTCTCCAGTTCTCTCTAACTTTGGCCGTGCACTCTGAACAATTTCCTGATACATACTACGTTTCACCACACAAATATTTGCACCCGTATCAATCAAGCTATCTAAAGTCCTACCATGGATTTGTATTCTTGCGTACAATCCATCTCTATTATTCTTTTCACTAAGTGACGTAACAAAGGGCCTTTTGGGACCACTAGGCGACTCATGGCCCGCTGAACCGGCTTTTGCTAGTTTCCGAGTTATGACTTGTCCCATTGTTATCAGATACTTTTGGTTTTGGACAATCACGAGCAAAATGCCCAACTTCTTTGCAGTTGTAACATTTGTTGTCCCTGATCATATTCCTACTCTCTCTCTTACGAGGCTTTTCCAAATTCCCATGACTCTTCTCTAACGATTTAAAACATTCCTGGATTTTAGCTACCATTTTCTCTACAACTTGGTCTAAATTACTCTGTACCTCTTTCGCCAGTTTCTGGTCAGTATCAGGGGGCCTGACACAGCTCTAAGTAACCTTCTACTATTTCTCTGATTTTCAGCCTGTTGAAACGTTTCAAATTCAATTGCTGTTTTTACTGCGCTGTCCAAACATTTTGGGCGAGACTGATATATTCCCCATCGTATGTCAGTATCAGCCAGCGCATCAATAAAATGATCTTTTGCCAAGGTCTCTTGTAGATCATACTTAGCTTCAGGGTAGGCTAATTTAACCAATCTCCGGACTGACTGCGCTAATTCTAGAAGGTTTTCACCTTTCTTTCTTTGTTTATTCCTTAACCGAGCACGGAATAATTCTGTTTGATTTTGTGACCCAAAACGCTTGGACAGGGCGGCAACAAGCGAATCGTAATTACGACGCATCGAGGTATCAAGGTCGCCTAATACTGAGAGCGCTTCACCTCTTAAGGAAGTGGCAAGATACATTCCTTTAGAAAGGGGACCCCATCTATTCATTTCTGCTATCAATTCAAACTGTACAATGTAATCATTCCACTCACTACTCCCATCAAACGGGGCGTACTTCCGTTCTCTTTGGGTATATACGGGAATCTGAGAGGGGTACAGGCAAATCATTAGAATTGTACCTAACTGGCAGGGAAAATTCCCCCAACTGCACATTTCTATCCGAGTTGTTGATAACTTGCCTATCATTCAGTTGATCATCTTCAATTTTCCTATAACTTCTACCAGCCTCCCTATTCACATAATGGCCAGCTCCATGGCGACTTACGGAGGGACGGTGGTCCAAGTCGTAACCATAATTATTACATTTACGCCATTCGCCTACACTAGGATAACGTTTCTTATCGTCTGCTCTATCTAACCACTCTAGAACTGACATAGAATTACCTGCACCACTGATCAAATATTTATCTCTATACACTGTATCCTCACTAGGGTAACGGATCCTAGAGAGGGAATCACCTCTCGAAATTCCACTTGGCCCCGGGCCAGTTACACCACCCCGTGGCATACTGTCAGTCCCAGACTGACGAATTTCGTAACGCGCAGCCCTTGGCTGCAAGTCCTCCATCCCATATTGGGTCGCATTTCTTGTATCAATTTCCCTGGAACCTCGTCCAGGTACGCCCCCTAATGGCATATGATCAGCCCTAGACTGATATAAATTGTACCCTGCAGTCCCTGACTGCGAATGCCTGACCCCCATATGGGCGGGACTTGACGTGTCCCTTTCTCTATCCGATAAACCATCACCAAAATTGATCAACGGTGCATTCTCCCTATTAGACACAGTTCTACTGAAACCATTTCCCAGATCAAGTTTAACTACACTATTTGAAATAAAATTACGAGGGCATTCATAGGGGGCACATTTGCCCTCCTCTCACTCACACCATCGTCCACATGCCGGGGCTGCTGGTTTCTTTCTCTCTCCTCAAAATCACGAGAAACCCTCAACCTGTCACCCGTCACAGAGGGAGACCTAGCAGCCCCGACGTTTGCTTCGCTATAACGCTTAGGCCCATTTAAGTAATGACTACAAGAATTTGAAAAATACTCACGTGGTAGCGTACTGCCATCCAAGCCGCCGTCACTGGGGACGCACTCATCTACCACCATCCAATCCTGATTACACAAAACATTCCCATTCTGAATCTCGCTAAGTGTGGGTTCTTCGCGAACTCTGTTTTCAAACTGTGAGCCCGAACAGGGTGCAACACTCTGTTCCCTACAGGAAACCAGTTCCTGCCTTGACACACAGGTGTCCGAATCAAAGCTAATTAAATCATTCATGCTCAACAGAAAACAGAATCCCACCGCTGCCACCAATGTAACGCTAACTCAGTCTAAGATTCTGGGGCGTCCAAATTATTCCCTGCCGAGGACTGGTGGTGGTATGGAAACAAATGCGGCTTGGATGGTTGTATGTTAGTAAACGACGAGCTTTAAATCTCGCTATTACATGAAAAAGATATAACACATAGATAAACGAGTAAAGAACAAGCGCTGTGTAGATTTCGCAATCTATTACTATAACCAGCCACGGTACAAACAATACATCGGCACGAAGTCCTCAATAATAGGTAGAAAACATGCACTTAACGATAATGGTCACAAACGAGGTCTCAATAACGAAGTAGAGTCCTATAACGATACGTACAAAAGTGTATAAAAGACGAATACAAGACAGATACAAGTACGACCACAATGATCGGAGCCAGGGCTACTACCGAACCGAACGATTCAGATCTGGAGCGAAGACTGGTCACAAGTCTTGAGGTCTGCTTCAGCTGAGCTGGTGAGCAGACATCACGTGACCTGTAATTATTACGTAATGTAGCCTACGACAAATAGAGGGCGACATATATGATGACCAACGGCATCACACTATCTTCGTTCCTTCTTAGAACATCGTGCAGTCTATAAGGTATGTAATGTTAAAGCGAATACCGCAGTAGCTGCATGGTACGGCTTTCCGTGTAAACGGATCTGACTAAAACAAAAGCCCTTGCTACACTACCAGCCACGCAAGGTTAGTTATACAGACAAGGAGGTAATTAAGGACAAAGGTGAGTAAAAATATCCGGTTATTGTTTATTACTTTCCGGGTAATTGTCGATATTACGGTATGAATTACACGATTTATGCAAATAACCTTCAACGCCTGTTCCATGAGTTTTCCCAGCGTGTAATAGCTTATCTAGATATACATGGCTCACTATAACCACAATATATAACGGGAAATAACTACTTGTTATCTAGTTTGAATTTCTTCCTGAGTATCAAGTCTTCTTTCAACCAATTTATTCTGAGAATCGCGAGGATAGGCGGATTTTTTTGGGAATCATGAATATGGTGATACAATGTAACGTAATAAATTGGCGTGTATTAATCTTGCAATGTGAGTACAACAGCTTGCATATGAGTACATTTCAAGTCCAATTCCCCATGGTATAAGTATCCGCGTACGAGTGAGTACAAGGCTCTTAGCACGAGTACGAGCTCGCATGCTTTCTGGTCATTTCGCCCAACAACCATTTCGCCCAACTGCCATTTCGTCCAACTAGCATGGTCATTTCGCCCAACCAGCCTGGTCATTTTGCCCAACCAGCATGGTCATTTCGGTCGACCAGGTTGGTTGGGCGAAATGACCAAAACAGAGCCCTATTCAAACTGCGATGGATGAAGTGAAAAGGCATCCAGCATACCTCGACGATATGTGAGTTTACGTTTACATAGTTGTCCATTGGTAAAGCTGAAGGTTGTATGCTATAGTATATTAGATAAACTGGAAGAACGACAAGCGGAATCAATTGTGACGTAGATAATTAACAAATAATCAAGGAGTGTTAGCTCAGTGGTTAACGCCGGTGCCTTTCAATCAAAAGGTCCCGAATTCGAGTCACTCCAAGATTAATGTATGTCATCCAGTTACAGAGTTGTTGAAAATTGACAATTCATAATCATGAACATTATAATGAATATGAATCTAAGAGATTGACTTTGGCCAGCTTGCGGCTCTGATAAGCCAATGATGGCTTCTTCGACAAGAGTCGAGAGTCGACAATTTTTATTGTTCCGGTTAAGTCACCCATGCGCCTTTTCGAAAGAGAAAGAGAAACACTTCAGAACATTTCCCTCAAGCGAATACTTAGAAGACACCCAACCTCCCATTAATTCTTGCTTCGGCCTCTTTGCTCGCCTGCTAGCACCTCATCCTGCCCTCCCACCTCTGTTTAATGAATGTATGATAAAACAAGGTAACTAATTATATCGACAAAGCAAAGTTTTTCAGAAGTACCCAACCATCTAAGGAACCGTCACCGTGCTTCAGCAACATTGTGCAAGCTTTCGCCAGGATGGGGCGGGGGGGGGGGGGAGGGGGAGGGGGGTGCGGACAAGTCTGATCGAGATCCTGCACTTCACTAAAAAGTTTCTACACACAAGCCCTTAGTTACATGGGTTCCTATACTAGGGGTCTCCCTCCCTCTGCTTGAGTCGAAGCCTCATCTCATGTTTACAAAGTCTAGCTTATCAATAGTGTAGTTTCAACCGCATGCCTGCATACACTTAACGGTACTTTAGCGAACGTGTAAGCTGGCGTCATTATCAAAATTAAACAACTAAATTCCTTTTCTGACATATGATGTGTGTAGCTATTGTTACGCTACGTCCCAACGATAAGCGGAGGTCAATGTTGTCGCTCCAAACGTAAAGGTGGAACCAAATCGATACCTTAACGTCAATCAAACTTCATCTCAATTCCAATTCACGAAACTAGTTTTGACAATTATCTGGAATAACGTTATTTATACGGTCTCATATATATCTTTTTAGTAAAAATATCGCTGCACGAAAGTCAACTGGTGTGTACGGAATGGCAGTTCCTAAATAGATGGCGCAATTGCAAAATAAAATTTTCAATGTATATACTAAGTTGACATGCTCACGATTCTGTTATACTTTTCCAATGAAACCTTGTAAGCCACAAAATTACCTCATTGAGAGTAATATCCACTCACCCACCTACCACAGGGTTATCAATTGACATGGAAACGTCAAGGGAAACACAGAAACATACATACACACACGCACATTTGGTGGAAAAAAGAGTAGCCCAAGACGAGAGCTGACATAGAAGTGGCAGAAAAAGTATCGGATTAACTTTCTCCTTTTGCTGCTAGAAATATAAAAGGTCTTGGTTTGGTACAATGCAAGAGTCTTGAAAGTCAACTCCATCAGATACCACCAGTGACGAGTATTAGTGAGAATGTACGTACAATTTCACTGTAAACTCGGGAAACGCTACACAAGGATGAACCATATTCGCCTAAGGAAGCCTCCTAAAGTCTTGGAATACTAATTAAAAGAAACAGACCCCAAAACGTTACAAACACCCACTTGAAAACAAAAAATGAGCGCCCTCATTCCTTGGTTCAGGCGACATGCGGTTGCTATTCACGTTATTATACTTCCTTATTCGTAATTTGTTGTCAGTCTGTCTGTCTGTGTGTCTGTCTGTGTGTGTGTCTGTCTGTCTGTCTGTATGTATTTATGTATGTATGTATGCGTGTATGCATGTGTGCATGTGTGTGTGTATGTATGTGTGTGTGTGTGCGGTGTATGTATGTGTGTATTTTAGATCCTCCTGCAAGCAGGAACTCGCCAAGAAGCCATCCTTGGCTTATCAAAGCCGCAAGCTGACCGAAGTCAGTCTCTTAGATTCATATTTAACGTCCATGATTTTCAATTGTCAATTGTCAACAATTCTGTAACTCGACAACATACATTAATCTTGGAGTGACTCGAACTCGAGACCTTATGATTGAAAGGCACAGGCGTTAACCACTGAACTCACACTCCACCGTGTTATTGATAAATTGACATAAATACCTTACACGTTCACTTAAATATAAGAGAGTCTGGAACTTCATCATATTTACAGCAATCTTGACCTGGTTTACAGTATTTCTGTTTCAAACTTTAGAGGGTATTTTCTCGAATTATTAATATTTCTTAATAAAATAAAGGAGGGGTTAATATCATGTTAAGTGATAGCTCTGTTTTTCTTTGTCTTTTCTTCTTTTGTTTTTTCTCTGTGCATCTGTTTTGACAGTTCGTGGTACTTCAGAGGAACATCATACACGAACATTGTTTCGTGGAACAAAACGTAACTTATCAGTAAGAGCAAAATGTTAATGGATGTATTAAAGTCTCATAACCTGTTTGCTGAAATCTTTCCAGTTTACTGCACTAAAAGCTCAGTTAAAATGACACCATTCTATGCAATTTTTATATCAATATTCATTACTTTTATTGAGTTATCTGTCGTTAACAAGTCTGAGCTGAATAAAGATCGCCAGTTTTTTTTAACAAGTACGTACTAGATTCTCCAAACTTCAATCAAAATTTGCAACCCCCGCCCGACAGATCATGCGCCAATCATAGCTATCTGTTTTGTACACCGTTAGGCTACTGTGAGGACAAGGCCTACTTTCACTTTCGTCGTTAGCCTGTCTTAGGTAGCTTCTCTTGAACGGTGTCTTTCTCTCGGTCTAACCGATATAGCTTGCGAAATTGTGTAATTTCCTTGTGTCATTTCCTTGTGAAATGTGTGAAGAAGCGGTTTCAGACGTTACCTCTGTATAATTGTAAGAAAAGGAATAGGACTGAGTTGAAATCTTGATCGGGCCGCATGTGTAGACTATTTATGAATAGCTGATCGATGAATATACAAGATGTTGACATGGGCAGTCGAAGTGATTTTACGGTAAATCGTTCGCGCCATAAGGGCAACAGAAATAAATTCCTTTCTTTTGATTGCGACAGCTTTTCTCCATTAAACCCACCTGGGCAGAGTGCATTTAGTATAAGAAACATTGAATCTAATTCGGAGGTTGGTTTTCCGAAATTTATCAGCAAACAGGTTGAGACTTTAATTAAATAAAAACTATAACCTATCACTTTTGTTACAATGAGAATACCATTTCTGTGTGTGTCGAAAGTCGTCATTTTAACAGTGATATAACAGTGCACCAGTTTAACAGTGATATAACAAACAGTATAACAGTGAATTTATAAAGATGATGTTGGTGAGTGTTCATGTTTGATTTAGGTTTCTAAGTGTATAGTTGACTGACAGGAAGATGACCTATCTAACCTCTATGGCAAACTTCTGTAATTAAGAATAACGAGCGTTTGGCTATATTCCTTTTACGTTAATTGGTTTTCATTATCTACGTCACGATACTAAGCCATACGTATACAGCCGCCAGTGTCGTATGTTGCTATTAGAAGCTGCTCGGTCTCGTTCACGTCTTATATGGTTATACTTTGTAAATTGTCGTCTGCTGGTCTTAAGGTAGCATACGCCCATTAAAAGCCCCATTGACTTACACACTAAATCACAAAAGTAATATGGTCTCTAAGTCTAGATAGAAGTTTTCACTAGCTAAACGCTACCCATCGCCGGATAGCTGGCAAGTTGGCCTTTCATGGCACTATCAATTTTTTGTATCATGACCATGTAGATTTTTTGCTATCCGAGCCGGAAGTTTTCGTCACTTGTAAACAAACCTCTTCACTCAGTGGTAAACAAATTTCCTACGCTGCTCCTGGGAGGCCTAAAGGGGTCTAAAATTGCCTCAGTTTACCCAATTTTCTCACCACATGTACTTCCATTCATGCTCTTCAACATGCAAACCACAAAAAAACTAGATTATGATTGATAACAGGTCACAAAAGATGTTCTCCTGCTGCCTTTTGGCACTTTTCCTGAAGGAGAACAATCGAGCGGATTGATATAGACTCTAATAGGAGTATGCCACCTTGATGCGCGTGTGTGTCAGCCATCTTGTACTTGTACGGTACCAGAGTACGTCTCAAATGACCTGAGATGCATGTCGACCATAGCATGTAGATTAATTCTTTTTTGTTGCATGTACACACAATGATAGTTCTCAACTTACCTCCGTCGATATATTGGTTAATTCATATATCAGCTTAATATCTGGTCTCTAGATGGTGACTTTATATCATATTTTACAATCGTATAGTCACTGACAACGACTACATCTATGTAAAGTGATATCAAACGAGTACTTGATTACATCTGGTAGTGTTCTCATGTTTCTGTAATTCAACCGATCATCAAAATGCATACACATTTCAGCTGGTAGGACAGACAATGATGTGATTATTCATAATAGATATAATAATACTATGTTTACATTGCGCTAAAATGCAACTCTTGAAGAACAAAAATCTAAAGCGCTTTACAAAATCAATTATACTAAATACATGTTAAGAAAAAGCTTAATTAAAAAGAAACGACTTTATTTGCAATAAAAGCTTACGACAGAAGTCGAATTTCTTATAGATAAGAGATAGCTAGTTCCAATGAGCAGGACGTTATATGAATTTCTAAACTTAAAGATTTAGAAGATGAACAGAGAAACTTTAAAATTGAGCTTGTTAATTTCGACACTGATATTGTTATCGTCACTGATAAGTTATTTTGTTTGAAGGAGCATCTTACGTGATGACCTGGCTGGACTTCAACTTAAGTAAATGTTCAAGTTATTTCGACGACGAAACTAGTTTTGTGATGTGTATCCTGCATTTGTGGTGATATTTGGTATTTACTTCCTTCTACTCAAATGTTGACTAAGTCCAACAACCATGCGTTGTCGACACACGCAAAAGCATACGTTTTCTTCGAAGCGGGGGGGGGGGGTGGGGGGTTGCTAGACAGGAGCTCTCATTAACTTTACCCCAGGGGTACGCCAGGGGTAGATACAAACGATATACGAAACTTTATTCAGACCTCTGGTAGGGGTCAAATCGCGTCAAAAGTGATGGGTCCCAAAGACATGCCCACTTTGCAAAGTTTACACCCATTGAAATAAAACTTTAAAAGACCCATCTAACCAGTGCAGGGTTACATCTTTCCCGGCCCCTAACTCCCCAACGCAAATATACATAAGAAAACTACAAAAATGTAGAGAAGAAAACAATACCATAACTCTAAAGATACTAACTCTAAAAAGGATAGAAGATAATGATGTCCTTCAAGTGCATGAAAATACAATAATAGTTAAGGGACTCTACACATTAACGACCGGCAACGTGCCGTTCATATGGTGACAATTATCTTAGAGGATTCGTGTAGTGTCATGTCAATCCGTCTGTAGTCACAAGGATTATGTCAATTTAAAACAAGTTTAGAATTTTGTTAAGTGCGCAGCCTATGAATAAACTCAATCACAAGTATCACCATACCTTTCTCTCAGGAATTCACACACACACATATATATATATATAGTATGTACTGTATATGTACTACTATATATATATGTACTACAATATATATATGTACTACTATATATGTTATGTACTGCTATATATAGTATGTACTACATATGTATATACTGTATATATATACTACATATGTAGTTTATATAGTAGTACATATAAATAATAGTACATATATATATATAGTAGTACATAAATATAGCACGGTAGTACATACGCAGTACATAACATAAAAAAAAAACTTAAATGTTTTTTAATTGCCTCCAACTTCAAATCAGCTAAAGAAATCGATTGGATCTTTCGTATTACTGTAAGTCTCACTTCACCGGCCTCAACAAAGACTTAGGACCCCTTAACAACTATCAGTTCTACAAACATATGTAATCCGTTCTTTGCTCCTCAATTCGCTTCCTGTATAGTCATGGTTTATTTGGTTTAATTCCATCAATGCAACTTACACTTATCTAGCGTTATACTTTCATTGTGTTACATTTTGTACTTTTCATTCGACTGCCAAGTATTGCTGACGAAAGTTACCGGGGGACCGAAATTTCCAATATATTTTCTAAAATTGTACTCCTTATTTGTCAATTATGAGTCATATCTTATTTCTCTGGTTTGCTATATATATATATATATATATATATATATATATATATATATATATATATCCATCCATCCATCCATCCATCCATCCATCCATCCATCCATCCATCCATCCATCCATCCATCCATCCATCCATCCATCCATCCATCCATCCATCCATCCATCCATCCATCCATCCATCCATCCATCCATCCATCCATCCATCCATCCATCCATCCATCCATCCATCCATCCATCCATCCATCCATCCATCCATCCATCCATCCATCCATCCATCCATCCATCCATCCATCCATCCATCCATCCATCCATCCATCCATCTATATATATATATATATATGTATATATATATATATATATATATATATATGTATATATATATATATATATATATATGTAACCCCTCCTTCCCTTCGGTAAAGGTAATTAGGACAATTGGTGAGCAATATGTGTATCAAGTGGGCCTAGGCTTCAAGACAGGATAAAATTGTCTCCATGTCCGAATTGTTCAATGCTGATATTCAATACAACTGCTGAGTCAGTTCTACACAGGTTACAATGAGAGACACAAAACACAAAGAAATGTACCATGAACTACTTATATTTCCAATCCTCCAATTATGGGAAATGGGGATGTTATAAGGCTATCAATGGCACAAAACAATAAAAAGTATCTACATTACAAAATATGTCAACTCGACCACACTCTTCAATATTAAATCTTGCAGTTATATAACATACTAGTTACTGTGGTACTGAACACTGTACATCAACATGCAGCACAGGTGGTATAGACAATATTAACAATAATAAGGTTACAGTGTGCACTGGACTATACACTGAACATTTAGAACTTAGAAAACTTAAACATATTTTCTATGGCCATGACAAAGGTTACAATAAAAGGAATACTTAAACTTATCTGGTTTTACACTGGTGCTCTCGCAAACTGCTCGCTTTCTTGTTTCAACGCGGAAAGTTCATTTTCGCGAATTAGGGTTCCGGTGTACATCAGTGTGCTCCATAAATGACTTGGTAATATGCTGCAGTCCAGCGATTCACAAAACGATATGACAATTTAACAAAATAGTTAGGGTTATAGACTATAGTGACGTCTACAGCTCGGTGGTAGCATCCGGTTCCTTAGGTAAATACAAAGTACAGGTAGGCTCCAAGAACAGCAATTAAGTAAAATATGAAAAGTCCATGGTAACCATCTCGGCAAGATCCAGAACAGTGGCCTAAAAGATACTAATATGACATTCTCATCATAATTTAAGAATATAACTTTACATGATGGACATCTTCAAAACTCCCTATTTATACAACACTTTTTCCTTTAATAAAAATATCGTAAGTACAATAGATCAAGCAAGAGAAGTCTTGCTCTCCCTAGATGAAGAAACAATCTCTAAATATATAAAGATACAATGTTACCAGAACTATGTGACAACAAGTGACAACAACTCCAGGCCACATGGCTTCCCCACATCATATTGGTTACTTCTAGCAAAAATTCCGTTGACCAACTAATAATATGACCAATCAGTAATTACATGATGGATTAGTCCTTATAAATATTCATGTCACCATGTGCCTTCCCTTCCCCAGCACTGGGCTATTTTGTAACCTTTTCCCACCAATACACTATAAATACTATTGTTCTAGGTATAAACCACAAGCGCTATTGTCTAGCAGGCTCAGTTTATCTCAGGAGAGAAAAGTAGCAAAAGATACATACAAAAAGGCTTTGTGAAAGTAAAATAACCATCACTAATCTGCAATATACTCAGCAGAGACAGGAAGTGTCTGTTTACTCTTTTTAATTAAAATTATCTACACTATTGACAGAAATTGCTTCAACTAGCAAGTGAAAACAACTAACGCACTATGTCATGACACCAGGGTTACATATATATATATATCTATATATATATCTATATATATATATATATATAAAATCTTTAAAATCACGACGGAATCGGATTAAATTAATCCGACACGGATTACAAATAATCCGATTTTCCAAAAGTTTTGTTAATCCAGCAAAATTCAATCAGTCGCTTAGACTTCAGTGCCATGCCGACACTCTTCTCTATTAAAAGATTCAATTCATGCTACTCCTTGTAAATTTCGGTGATCATGCCACTAAAGAAAAACTAGTTTTGCTTGAAAGTTCTGCATAACCAAATATTGGCTGTTTTACTATAACATAGTTAACTAAAAATTTTTATGTTTGGTGACGAAATTCAAATATCAAGTACCATTGGACAGAATAGTCCTACTGTGCGGTCACAGCAATAGGATGGTACACTGTACTAACTTAAATCTCTGTCATGCATGTATATTACTGACTGTGGAACGTTGACAAAGGACTTTCAGCTGCAAACTATGTTTTACAGACGGTAAACCTAATAACATCAGTTACTTTAGAAACCTCAACTAACGTCATACAGCCATCATGATCACTGTTGAAGATCAGTATCACATCAGGAGTACCGTTGAATTCTGATTTAAAGATTGGTTCGTCGATCTGAGTTTATTGAATTACTGTAAATGAGCTATAAAAGGGTCATAAAAACCCATTACTTTTTCCTATCAATGCTATCATTGGTGAGAAAAGAAATTATTTAAGAGATCAACGTGCCATGAAACAGTTACAGTGCGTCACTTATTTGATATTAGTGTCACAAAACATTTTCATTTTCATGGAGACTGCTGGTACATTAGAATGTTTATCTTAGAAATGGTGTAAACACTGTATTCTAGTCAATGCAAATCGAACATATGGTTTCACTCTGTTTATCCGTGACCATAAATGATGTTGGCATACAACAGTGGTTTCAATATGATTTTCAATATGTTTCTTCTCTCCTCTGCAGAGCTAACCAAAGAAAAGGTATCTACGAACAATATAATAGAGTATAGATTACGATATCCTCATATATACAACGTAACGAAAACTAACGAGAACTAAAATCACACTAAAGCTTCGTTTATCAAGGCTCAACAGAAAACCCTAAAATATCTTGTTAATTCAAATGGCTTATCTCTTATTACGAAAGGTTAATATGAAACAAAATTGTTTGCAAACTCCTTATCCACTATACGGCCTGTGTTAAAGAATGTGTAAAATTTAGTGGGCCTGACGTTTCGATCCTGGCAGTATCTTCTTCAAAGGGTTGAATGACAAGTAACATTAACATAAGGGACAAATACACGCATGGCAGAATACAAACAGGTTAAAGAGCAGGGTGAACACCAAAGAGATAGAGAATTAGTAGACAAGGGATGGAGAGAAGAAACAAACAAACAAACAAGGGGAAGAGGACAGGTAGGAGATAAACTGTGGAGGGAAAGAGAGAGGATTAAATAAAAAGCTTATTATAGGTTGATAAAACTAAAAGTATTTGACATATGGACCATCTTTGTATGACATAAAAGCAATGTACTAGACTTTTCAGATACCGTAAGAATCATTTACTGATCAAAATCTGTCTACAAATTGAAGAGCATATTCCAAGTAATGGTAGACTATAATTATGGTTTGCCACAATCTGACGGTACCAAATTCGATTGTTGAGAAATTAAAGATATGCTCGAATGTCAGGAGATGGAAAAAAGTAAAACATCAATAAAGAAAGTTATTAAAAATGTTAAACTTCAAATGAAAACTTTAAACATAGCGCTAAACGTGAAGTAACCGACTTATTTCATATTCGGCAAAACGACAGATAACTCAGAGACAAATATGACAAAAGATTTCAAATATAAGAGATTTCCTTAACGAAAGGAAAAGTAAAAATTGCGACGGGAAGTTCAAACTCAATCACATCTAGTATTGGGTACCACAGTCGCTAAGTTCCTTTGTGTCGACGAAGAAAATACAGTTATCAATTTTTTGGATATCTCACTAGGGATAAAACTGGTCCACCGTCATTTACGTTCAAGGATTAATGATCTATTTCTCCACTAGACCGTAGGTATACATCTTTCCCACCTGGGATGTTACAATAATGAGTTTTTCCGCAGTATCCATTTGTAATGTAGTCACACAACGGGAACTGTCATCTATCCGTCTAGTTGATAGTAACTGTCTCCCATCCTGGCTATACTGCGTCAAGATACGCTTTACATGTCCAGGGCCCCGTTCCACAAAGACTAACTTACGCTTGATCTTGAGATCAAACTTAAGTTCGATTCTCATGCGATTGATCGTAGCGTAAGTTCGATCGTTAAGTAGCGTTCCACAAAATCAAACTTACGCTACGCATGATTTTAATTAATATTTGGTTAGTGGACGAGGCTACTGTGACCTTTCGTGACCTCAAATCACTTGTGTCTCCGAAGTTTTGACACGGCGAACAACCTGTCGGCGCATTACATGTCATCAAAATGGTGAGTAAATATCAGATAAATGTGTCAGAATAAACATTTAACCACAATCTTTACAAGAATAACCTTTACCATATTTTATTGCACTGGTTCGTTGTGTGCTACGACTCAAAAACATTGAAAGATCCTCCGTAGACCGCATTTTATCTGCCAACTTGGTAGTCTTTGCGTACGTTAAATTAGTTTAATACATGCAGTCAGTGTTATATGTAGGCTATGTACTAGAGCCTAGAGGAATACACAGGACAACGTTAGGCCTGTCTACGTCTTTTCTTAAGTTTAGGCCTAGCAGTAGCACAAATTTATATTAGCAAATGACTACAGTATAAAGGATAAACTACATAAGTATACGCCTGTATTATTACACGGACGACTTATTATTACAAGACTATACAAGTATACTTAGGCCTATAACGGTACCCGGCTAATGATTACAAGTGGGATCATTGACTGATATTGATAAATTGTCACAATTTCGTAGTAAGGAACTCTGTATGAAGTCCAGACTAAAGAGAGAGGTATAGTTATTGGACTTGCACCCTTAAGTTATACTTATAGGCTTAATTCTGAACAAAAGTGAAAGTCACCTTGCTTCCGACTAAGGCCTTGCTAGCCTAATTTTTTTAAAGTCCACAAAACAAAAGTAAAAGCAGTAATAGCCTACTGTAAGTCTACAGGGCCTAACCTACACACACTAACGTCTGATTTGTATACCCATGGAGCTTATAAACAGATAGCTCCATGGTATACACTATGTTTCTTTTGGCTGAACTTAAGCTGACCGGGAGTTTACATCCTTAGTACCTGTAAAATGATTTATTTTGGATTGTTTCAGTCTAGGCCTAAATCATTGTTAAATCGGAAGTTGTCTTTTTGAAAGGCAACACTGCAGGTAAACAGGGTTTTTGTTATTATGGACCTTCCTTGCTAGGTGTACACAAAGCAAGCAACTTTATCCTAGACGAGGCCAGAGTAGCTAAGTCGGGCTGGGACTCTACTACAAAATACAAACACGTTTAAAGCCGATCGTAATTCAAGGGACATGGCTTGAGAAGCTATTACAATTAAAGCTGTTCAATGGGATGAGCAGCCGTGTGTGCTGCTTGCCTATAGCCATTGACTGTTGGAACTCAAAAGAGAGGTCACAGGGTTTAGCCTGGTATTGGCAAGGCTGGCTCATTAAGTTTAGAGCACAGTGTTCTTGAGTCGTTAATGATAACTTGACAATTTTCACAGTAACCATTTTTCCTAGTCTAACTCAAAAGAAAGAAATCCAGGAAAAAAAATTTTCCCAGCAAGAAATGTTTATTCTTTGCCAGTTTGTCAAAGAAAATCGTGATAAATTGTTTGGTCGAGCTGGACATTGCTTTCTGAACTAAAAATGAAGTGGTCAGATTTGAAGATTTTGGCCAAAAAATATCAAAGAGCTAAACATGCAACAGGTAAATAGCATTTATTGGCACCTCACATCCATCACATTTTCTTGACACATAGTAAAATCCAAATTGATAAACATTGTTCATATCATTTTATTATAGGTGGAGGGCCAGCAGCTGTATACAGCCCTGTTTACGAGGCCCTGCTCTGGGGACATCAAAGACCGACCCTTTGACTGCTTTTTAAGCGAGTCATCACAGGTACAATTTATTTTTGATATACATGTTAACAGACCCAATTTGATGTTGAGTACAAGAAGCCTATGGTTTTTGGTGGAGGTTAAAGGTCATTTGTGATCACCAGAAGTCAAATTGTGAAAGCCTAGAAAAACTTACAGCACTCCAACTTAATATCATGCACAATATGTTTTTGGTACCCTTGATGAATAATTTTGAAAAAGATAAAGGGCATTAAAAGGAAAAATAGTTACCTTTTTCCAAAGTGAAAAAATCCTTTCACAGAATTTTAAATTATGTGCAATTATTCTATTGTTACGTCTTATAAAGGGGACGGCATCCATAATGGAAGGGTTAAAGGAGTATCTTGTAATTGATCAATTGTTTTCATTTGCTCTATTCACAGGATTCACATGCACCAACAGAAATGTCACCAAACAGGCAGTCAACCCATGCCCCAACAGTTCATTCCAGGCTAAAGAAGCCAGTTATACTGTCTCACTGTTTTAATTACACAGCCTACACTATAGTGTACTCTTCTACGTGGAATATAGGCCTATTGGTTTTTTTTACTAATGTAGCTTTATTGCATATACAAGTGAACTACTACTTGAATAGGAAAACCATCTGAGAGGGAGTTGTAGATAATATTAATGATCAAGGATTGTACACTGCCTTTCCAACCATCTTTGAGTTGAATGTAATTTCTGAACCGTTCATTATGTAACAGCATTGTAGGTCAACTTTAGATACTAATTTTTAGCTTGTAAACTATCTGCCTTAGATATTAAATTTCTATCGGGTGTATACTACTGGAACTAAATTGATGGTCAACGTAACTTAAATTTTCTGCCCTTTTGCTAAGATCATGTGTAGTATCTGTTCTCTTTTGAGGGGAATGGTTATGCACACCTGACGATGATCACACAGTCACAGTCCCGATGCAAAGAGATTAGGGTTGAGAGCGGATCAGTCGTTCGGTAGTTTGGTGTTCGTGCCCAGGTTCTTTCCTGGGCGACTTTTTCTTAAAAAGTATATAACTTAATTAAATTCAAAATGCGATTTTAAGTTGTTATGTTAGAATGTCAGAACTTTTTTTTATTTGCTCGAATGCATGTGGTATATGAAAATGCAAAATGTTTGGTTGACATGACATTCATATTCTTTGCTGACACTATATACAGCCAAAACTAATTTGCCTCTTTTTAAGTAAACAAGGATAGGGGAAGAGTTTTGGTTCTATTAGCATGCCATCGCCAAGCAGACATCAAAATTTGCTCTTGAGCTGGCTGTTGACATGCTCAATCTTGGCTGGTGTCCTTGTCTGAGCACTGCAATTAAAGAATAACTATAAATTTGAAGACAGCTGTTTATTTCATTGTTCACTATTAAGTAATTTATGTCTATTTTTGTCCGTATGGTGAACTACAATATACAGTAACAACTGATACTATTGAGTTTGCGATTTTGTGTGTGTGCTTTTTGGACAAATCGAAAGCGGTATATAAATAGATACCATATAGATATGATACCATACCTCGATATATTTTGGTTTTTATAAGCTTACTTATTGAATGAGGTCTCTTCGAGTTCTGAATAGGCGTCATCAACCACGGCTGTATTTGATAAATATAGTCCCCAAGAAGTATCCCTTGAAGTTGGTGGTCCTCAAACTGTCTCCCAACAAGGCTTTCACATAATATCCTACTGTCATGGCCATCGTGCTACAACATTGATGATTTTGTATTTTGCACTACAAATTAACTGTACATTGATTGCATGTCTACCTGTACAGCTAACAAATACATACTCATCCGGCCCATAGTTACTACCGTGGATTCCAGTCAATGTCCTATATACTGTACCCACAACCTGTGGAAATCCTGCTACCAAAAAATAAATCTCTCGAGCCTTGGTCACAGAGGCTGGAGTGGTTAGGAACTGAATTTCATCATTTCGGATTTGAACCAATGCTCTTGTAACCCTCCTCAATGCCCGTGAGGCAGATGACTTGCTGCATCCGTGTAAAGAGGCACACCCTGCTAAGGCACTTTTTGATCGTAATTCATGAAATCTTAGTGCATTGATAACCTGCAAACTGGCCGACAGAGCCCTACTTCTGTTGGTGGGATGTTCTAACTTGGCCAAACTCATACAGCCTAGCCTAGTAAACCTTTATCTTTGGTATCATTGTAAAGTTCAAAAGGCTGCCGTCTGTCTCTAAAAATTCTCTCTCTTGGTAGAATTCGACGATAAATTCGACGATTACGTTGTTGACCAGCTTGCTGATACAAATATAACGCCATTTGTGCACAAGTATATAAAATTTACATTTTATTACATCTACATGTAGACAGTAAGAAGCTAAACAAATTGTATATCAATTGCTTACCATAGCAAAGTATCATACTTACGATTGATCTGGATCACTACTTAAAGTTACGCATGATCGGATCGAACTTACGCTTCATATCAAGCGTAAGTTTCTTTGTGGAACGGAGATAAGTTTGATATCAAACTTACGCTCGATCAGCTGACTTACGCACGATCGATCAAACTTAAGATCAAGCGTAACTCTTTGTGGAACGGGGCCCTGATATTTCGGCTCGCCATAACATGTAGATATAATCGCTCTTGTCGGTACACACATTAAAAGGAACCCAGTCAGCTTCATCTAAATCTGGTTTTGTGAATTCATATCTCATCTTACTCTCTGATCCATCGATGTCGACTGCAAACGCTCTCTTACCGTAATAGTCACAGATCAGGAAACTTTGACCTTGTATAGTGATATCAGAAGATGCAGTGAATACATCTGGAAGAGTCGTCGTGTGACTGTAATTCAACTGACCATCAAATACATATAAATGTCTGCTGTTGGTACCTACTACGATTTTATCTTTGACAGAGTCACTTGCTACACAGAACACCTCCCGACGTTGTGGCCAACTGCTGATGACGTCACTTATTTTCTGACTGTGGTATGAACCATTACGAACATCGTAAATCCCGATTTCATCAGGAATGCAAACTGTTACAACTTTGAACTTTGATAAAGGACAGCAGAAACGACACAGAGTAAATCCCAGTTCTCTTTCCATCTGATCCTGTCGTAGTATTTTCCCTTTTCTGTTGATAACAGAAATGTGTGAGTATTCTTCAGGTTCACAGGCACCAGTGATAACGATGTTGCCATCCCCACTGCAAGCCATACCATTTATCCACCATCCGTTATCCCTGAATCCATTTATATCAACAACAGACTCTTCGTTATCAGCAATTATCACGTTATCAGGGATAACTTTTGTAATATCACAAACACTAAAGTCAGATAAAGATTCTAACTGTGGATATTCCTTCTTCATTTCTTCTATCAGAGGTTCACAGGCTGCTCTAATATCAGGGATACACTGAGAGTATGTCCACTCGTCCTTAGAAGCAAAGATAGATGAAGTCGTTGCTGTGAAGTTCTGGTAACGGTTTATAATCTTGTCACAATAATCTGACATTTCCATTAGTTGGTTGTTATACTCTTTCCTACGTTTTTCTTTGATTGTTGTCAAATTTCTTAAATTTTCAGCTAATTGTTTGAGCTTTCTGTGCAGTTCACTATCAATTTCGTCGCATTTTACGTTAAACTTTCCACATTCGTCATCGTATCTGCTCTTAGTAGTTTTCCTAATTTCACGATATTTCTCTTTCAACTTGTTTAATTCTTCATTATAATTTAAATCGATTAGCTTGTTTTCCTCTTTTCTGTTGTATTCTATGTCCTTTAAGCCTTGTTCACGCTCAGCAGAACTTTTTCCCATTTCATGTTGGACTTTGCTAACCTGTTTATCGTACTGATGTTGCAATGTATTTGTCATTTTCTGGTCATTTTCATTAAGCATTTTTGATGTACTATCAATCTGCTGTGGTAAGCTTAATAACTTACTTTTGTATTGATCTATTTCAGCAAGTTTTGACTCCAGCAATTTTCTTTCACTCTCTGCTAGTTCAGTGACGTCATGTAGTTTATGGCCTTTGTGCTTACCGTAGGTACATGCGATACAAACAGGTACATTTCCGCAAGTACAACAGCACAACATGGCTGCATGTTTGACATGTGTTTGACACCTGGGATCTTCAGATATTGCCGACAATTTCTCCAGTGTTAAGTTCTTTGATTCAATGTGATCCAATTTCAGACTGTGTGGTATGTGTTCCTTGAACATTTTATTGCTGACGTGAACAATGTAACATTGATCACATAAAAAATCTTCGCACTTAAAGCAGTATGCTGAAACTGTCGTACTCTTTGAACAACTGACACACTTTTTCAAGTCTTTATTTTCGTATGAATTTTGTAGTTGTATAAACTCAAGCATACTTTTCATATGAAAATCAGTCTTGAATCCAAGCTCTCCATTTGTTGGTACCAAGCATTCATGTTTACACATTGGACATTTAAATGTCCCATCGTGGCTTGCTCGAACGATCTCTTTCAAACAGTTCCTGCAGTATCGGTGAAGACACGGTAACAGCTTTGGTTCTGTGAAGTGATCCAAGCAAACAGGGCACATGAAAAAACTCTCGGTCAAGTCCTTCAGAAGAGTTAATGAAGCCATTTTAGTGGAATTCGTTATTTCGTTAACCTAGATGTAGAAAGTAAATGACAAAACACGCACATTGTAAACAGTTTGCTGTAAAATTATTTCATCCTTAAAATTTGTATTTTAGTTCAGGAACCATCATGAAACTTTAGAATGAACTTTGACTTGCAAAGTTTATGGTCAGAAAGAGGATCTGACATTTGTAAGTTATCTGCCTCATTTTTCTTCTTTAGACAAATTATAGTGAACCGCCGGCTTCTTACAATATTGAAATTATAAAAACTTTAGGCTACAAGAAATACATAATAAATACATAATTAGAAAACAACCTGTGCGCCACATTAGTATAGCGACGTGATTTCGAGGAGCATCTCCCGATATTATGATATTCTGGTCTCTGTGTGTTTCACTTAAAGTATGTTATTATATTCCATGAACTTTAACTTGATTTTAGTTAAAGTATCTTAGTTAAAAGTTGATATTTTAAATCAAACTGTTCCATATATTTCTTTTAATGGTTTGGTGAAAAATATGAAGAAGGATCATATGGTAAGCATCATTTTGATTTGATTGTGAATTTGACTCCTATTTTTATCTGTAGTTTATATTTTATTTTGTACCTAAAGAGAACTTGAGGCAAACAGGTGTAGTATAACAGAATTCACACTGATGAAGTTTTCCACATTTCAATATATCGATAATACGAATATTAAGGTAGATTTCAAACCAAATAGCACCGCATCCCTTTTGGTAAATTGGAACCCTATCTAAATCTTAGTTCGTGTTTACAATAAAGTGCTATAAAAATATAATATTTTGGGGGGGTCAGGAAAAGGCTTCAATAACGAAAACCTAACTGTACAAACTCGAAAATTCTGTAGGAGTCCAAATTTCACCATGATGCTAAACATATTTCCTTCTTCCATCAAAGGTAACGTTACCCTTGAACTATCATGTTCATTAAATAATTTATATTGTCTTGCATGATACAAGTTCTTTATTTTGTTAGCGAATGCTGAACTATTTTGACAATAACGCAAAATGTAAGGTTTTCTTTAACACAAATGTGTATCCATTTTGGTTTCAAAGATCACAGGCTTGCTTTATAAGTAGTCCATAATCTATTATCCATACAGTTGTCACCCTCTGAGCGTTTGCCAACTTGTTGTTGGACAGAGCAACTAATTCAAAATAAACATCTTCATCAAATTTCAATGGGTATTTTCCTATTATGTTACGGTAACTATCATTCCTTTGAAGCGAATTCTATATTTAAACTTAACATAAATATTAAACTTACATATAGATATTGTCAATATTAGATTACACATTTATATGGCTCCAACATCAACACTTTAGTGTCGGTGGATAAACAATTTCATTTTCACATTTATAGTTTACAGACTTCACGGCTCTACGTATACAAATAGGGCCTATATGTGTTCTTTAGAATGTCATTTTTCTTTCTATTACGTTTAAGAAATAACCAAAAAGAGGTTTATTCTCATAGTAAATTGCTGTAGCTACCTGCAGGATTGTACTAAAGGTAAACTACTCATGTACAATATAGCAATAGAAATGCTTGTGTAAGGTTGCTAGTTACAACTGGAAAGTACCCTATATGGGTCAGTTTGGCCAGTATGAAGTTCTCGCAATGGAGGCAATCTAACCTTACATTTTACAGCTGTGTTTGTTTACCGCCTGGTAAAAAATCCCATTAAGCCAAATCAGATATGAATTTTGAGCCGTTTAAGTCGTATGTTATATAAAACGGAAAACCTCTGCTGCAGAAATAATCTATAGTAACTAGTCAAAATTCGTTGGAGTGAAAATTATTAAAATCCATCAAGCTATTAAAAGTCGTTTCCTGTAACAAACGTAAGTAGGCCTAGTCTGCAGCAGGTATAGTCCACAGCGTAGCTAGTCAAAAATCGTGGAATAAAAAATTAGTACTTCAGAAACTGTTTTGAGGCACACTAACTTCAAAGAATGTTCAATCCATATTTTGAAGCCAAGAATTTACCTGGATTTTACTTTGGATGTATCTCGTAACGGTTGGTTTTGTAACTTCTTTGTCAGGTTTCAGTCACAATGATCAAGTCCCGAGTCATAGCAGCCCTGGTTAATTCGCTACATTATTCTGTACGTTGCTTGTATCTCAGTGTACTGCTGTCGAATTGTGTCACCGATAGCATACGCACGTACTCCATTATATATAGAGAATATCAAACAGAGGGCGATGTCTCGGCCAATTGAAAGACATCATGCACGTTCGTCTACGTTGGTGTGGAAACAAATCAAGGTACGTGTGTCTTTGATACATTCAACACAGTTTTCCCTTATTTTACATTCTATATACTAAGGTCTCAAAGGTCCCTGGGAAATTATTTACAAATTTTAATTACTCAAAATCCAGTCACTTTTGGCAATAGGAACTTATGCATTGTTGCAAAGGTATTGAAAGAGGTTTCCATTTTTTTGGTTAAATAATATACGGTTAGCAAATATCCAAATGTGTCATTCAAGATACACTGTAACTTACTTTGCCAATTTGAAATGATTTTGATGAAATGGTGAAGAATTTTGATAGCTTGATGAGTTCAAGAGATGTTATTTTATAAGTAAAATATTATTTGATGTTTGAATGTGAGGGATTTGACTAATTTTTTGGACGTTTTGTTAAATTTTCATTAGCGAATAATTTTTTTATCGGCTACCAAATTTAGGGTTTTAAATCTAGGAAATGGTCTCCATGCTGGTAAAGGGCTCTTCTGGAGTGATAAATAGAGGCTGTTGTGCATCCACATCATCTTTGAAACCTCAGTCGTTGCTATAACTGGAATAACTGGGTCTCATAAAAGGATGATTAGTATGTGCATAAATTATAACTTTTACAAACAATACCCAAAAATGAGAAACAAGTTGCTTTGACTTCAGATTTCTTATTCAAACTTTAAAACCAGTTCACCCCCTCCCCCCCCCCCCTCAATCATCTGTACAACCAGGTTGCCAACCTCCTCCTCCTAATACCCCCGCCTTTCCTTCAATCACATTAATTCCTCCCCATAGCTACATATATGTAAAGTAAAAGCATATGCTTATTGTAAATAGATGTATAACCACTAGTCCCAATCAAAGTTACGACAGAAAAGTAGGACAATTTCCAACCAAAATTACCTCTCTGCTGTGCTCTCCACTATGCACCCCTCCAACCCCTGCACTTTCCAGCTTACCTCCTTGGTGATAGAATTGAGGCTGATTTACAGTATTAAACACAGTCATTGCCTTTATGTAATATAGTAAAAAAAAATGGCTCCATGATAACGTTCAGGTCAAATGCTGGATATTACAGCTGAACTTATGTGATCGCACAGACGTAAATGTATGTAACAAACTGCGCAAAATATTCAGTTACTACATTTATTGAATATTGATTTCGTTACTACTATATTAAGCTAAAATTTGTATACCTCAAATGCATATATAGAGGTCTGCTAGTATCCATTTTCCAGTAAATAGAATTATCATCATTTTGTTGAATAAGTATACCTTTCACCTTTATTAATTGCAGAGGTATTAATTACTGTCACTCGTCTCTGTAAATCCAGGAAACAAACATTAAAAAGCAGACCCAACCAAATATATCTGTCTTATTCTCCACCGCCTCACCTTAACCCTTTCCTTGTACTAGTGCTTATAATTCGTTAAATCAGTTTGAGCACTGGTTCAATTTTGATATTCAGGTACTATTATAATGTACTGTGCAATGTCTTGTGGAGCAATAGTCGTAACACTTAGGGTAACATATTCATCAATTCACCTTAACCACAAAAGGGGATGAAACACAAATAACAGTGATTACCAGAATATATTCTATTGAAGTTTATTGCTAGGTTCATTTCAAACCGATACCCAGCTTATTGCTGAAGTATTGAATTAGAATTTATAGTACACTAGCAACCAGTAGTGTGAATAACGATAAATAACACGAGAAATAATGTTTTCATTGACAAAGTGGTAGCATGTATCTCTACCCATCGAACATACCCAGAGAGGGGAGAGAGTTAAGCTGGCATGGATCAGGCAAACATTTATTGTGATAAGATATATTCACTGCTGAGGACAATTTAGAACAAATGACAAAGTTAAAAGGCTGGGCTGGGCAGCATGAGGACTTTCAATCTGTTTATAATTTATTTACAAAAACTGTAATGACAAGTTTTCTGTTTAAAACAATCATGCAGTTATGATAAGCCTGATTCGATTCCTGCAGATGTGGGTCGAAAGTACAGTGGCTTAATATCATTGATGGTTAATATCTTAAGTGTTAACAAAACCGTTAGGATTTAATTTAAGGAAAGGCATGAAATACAGAAAGAAAACGGGGAATAAGTAATTAGTAACAATCAAGTGTAAGCCATTGAATATATCAAAGAAGCAAATGTTGACACAATAGACTTGAAAATGATGAATCCAAGTTACTTTTAGTCAAATCATCACATCAGTAATTAACAACACGTAGACTAATGGTTCTACCATTACTCATAGAATTTAGGATTTATGATATACAGTCCTTATAGAAAGGGATCAGACAATAAATATACCACGTGACTTACAGTACACATAATTACCTTTGTTTGGAATCATTGGCTAAAATAAGCGCAGGAGTATTACCACAAGTGCTCACTTTGTATCATTTGCTGGCTATGGTAAAGTGTTGTATACATCTACGGATGTTTTTTTTTGTATGCCCCAGAAGTATTTTACATGTTCATTACTCTGATAATTCTGACAAATCCTTACTCTGACAATTGTCGTGTACATAAAAGGCATCGAAAATAGACTAACTATCAGTCAGTAAAGAATTAAATGTTTCAATTGTTGGTGATAATCGCCATCAGTACTAATTTTAAAGTGTAAATTGAATAGTTACTGACAAACTTTTTCCAAAAGTCCTTTTCCACAAGATATTTCAAGACGTAAAAAAGAATTATCAGAGGCAATAATGTAAACAAATGTGATGCCGTATGTGCAACACGAAAGAAGAGTCAAAACCTATTGCTTGTTCTGCTCCAATTTATTATTGGGGTCATAGGCCCATCACTGGATATTAAAGCCAGTAAAGAATATAAACAACGTTAGAGAGGACGTTAAAGAGGACGGTGGTACAACGGCCACCCCACGGATTCTTTAGCTCTGAGAACTGATATAAAATATGAAAAGAAATCATAAGTTCAATCAACAGTTAAGATCAAATACCTCCTTACATAATATATAGGTCTATGAAACAACTTTAAAATATCTCATGAATAGTAAATGGCTATCATACATGGTAATTTAACGCATGAATCACACCTGCAAGGATTAATAAAATAAACACTTTAGAATTAAACAAGTAGTGGAAGTAACACTTAGGTTATGACACGTCTGCCTCTAGTAACAAATTAAATATAACACAACGTACCTATACAGCTCGATTAACCCTCGACTGATACGAACACTTAATAACTACATCTCATGACCATAAACTGTGAGTTACCGGTAACTTAATTCGAGGTTTAGGAATCTTAAGATAAACAACTGAAAAATGCAGTTAATTAACCTCCGAGATGTTCATTGAGGACATACTATAACATCGTTACATAATTTAAGATATTCAGAATAATATTTAGTACAAGAAATATATACTGAATCAATCATCTCAACGGTGCATGGGCGCTGCCATTTTGAATACAATATATAATGCATACAATTCTAACGATACACTGGGCCGACATCTTAATAGGTGGCGCTCTTGACCAAGAAATTAGCAAGTTAGTACTACATAGACAGTGTAAGGCATTTACAAACAGGCCCTCAATACAATACTTTAGACTAAAAGAACTAGCAAACATGCTATAATCATAACATTTCAAGCACTTACTAAGGAATCTGAGTGGTTTAGAAAACAATCAATTAAGTATTAAATTAAACATAATGCGTACAAACTCTCCGTAAGCGATCGTTTACTATTAACCTACAAGCCGATTACACAATACGTATACAACACAATACGTATACAACAGAGAACGTAACGTTGCAAATACTAGCCTAACGAACACACATTTGAATTACAATTTGGCTCCATTTCACGTGAGAAAAAAACATTTTTTTACTTAACATCGACATTGGATACGAAGTTAATGTGAATAATTACCTTTACAGCTCTCACATCTCGAAGTCGATTGTATATATATATATATAAATGAAAATCGTAATGAGTTGGAAAATCACTGAAGAACAGTGAAAAAACTTCCAGCCTTCACCGGGATTCGAACCCGGGCCTCCCGCTTTGTACGCGGACACCCTAACCAACTAGGCTATGGACGCTGATTGTATGTCCAGAGGTTCGAAACCGGTAATGAAGGTCGTAATTTCACTGTAGGCGTTTGTCACCTGTATCGAACGATGCAACACTAGTTCTGTTTTCGGTGACATATTTGCCTTACTCTAGAGATCAAACATGATGCTAACCAATTCGAAATCATTTGTGATTCCTAAAGCCGGATCTCGAAAGAGATACTTTGAACAGACTTTATGTTAGTGAAATGGAGGTAAACGACAAAGGCCAATGAATATATATAAATGAATATCGTAATGAGTTGGAAAATCAGGAACAGTGAAAAAACTTCCAGCCTCCACCGGGATTCGAAGCCGGGCCTCCCGATTTGTACGCGGACACCCTACCAACTAGGCTATGGACGCTGATTGTATGTCCAGAGGTTCAAAACCGGTAAGGAAGGTCGTAATTGCTCTTAGTCGATAAGCATGAGTGAATTTAGAAAGTAAGTAGGGATTAAATTACAATTTCTGCATTGTTCATCTTCAAGGATTCTTATAAGTTAGATTATGCCAACAATGTTGTATATAGGATAAACTGCCCAGACTGTGATTCCTTTTAAGTCGGAGAAACCAATAGACGGCTTAAGGATAGATTCATAGAACATCTGATGAGCTCTTTTGGTGGTCAGAAAGGCGCTATTAACCTTCATTGTACTGCGCACAAACATAATCTTCCTACTTTTGTTGACCATTGTGTCGCTATTCGTAATGAATCCCAGTGGTTCAGGAGGAATATTAAAGAGAGTCTCCTAATAAAAGACTTAAATGCTGACTTGAATAGAAACGTAGCGAGCTACGGGATGGAGCTATTTTAGTCCATACTTACTTTGCTGGTTTGTTTACAAATTCACTCATGCTTATCACTTTTGTCGTCTTCGGATGTATATTAGCCCTTGTATTTAATTGATCTTGTACAATTGCCTGACGATGGAGTGGTGACCACTCCGAAATATAGCAGTATGTCGTTGTTAAAGATATTCGCTTGTTCATCTTTTATATATAAATAAATAAATATATATATACTGATACTGAAACTGATAGTATAGATTTTATACTGAACATTGCTGTCTTTCAAGTGCCAAATGATTTTGCTGAGTGCTGTGTCGCCAGCGTAAAAAAAAATGAAAAAATAAGAAAATTCTTTTATATTTTATGTGTTGACTCGGTAAATATTTATTGGATAAAGCTGATTAGAAATTAAGAAGTAAGACTTTGTACACTCAAAGAGATTTTAAATATGATGTAATCTGCGGTTATTTTTAACCTGTCGATTTATGGTCTAATGGACTATTCCAATAATTAATTAATAATTATTAATCTGGATAATTGGATTGGATAATTTTTTTAATTGGATAATTGGAACACTTTACACTGCCGTGCTTTGAGATTAATGACTGTGGAACATTGACAAAGAACGTTTTAGCTGTTTAACAGACGGTAAACCTAATAACATCAGTTACTTTAGAAACCTCAACTTCCATAACCACCATAATCACTGTTGAAGATCATCATCACATCAGGAGTACCGTTGAATTCTGATTTAAAGATTGGGTCGTCGATCTGAGTTTATTGAATTACTGTAAATGAGCTATAAGAGGGTCATAAAAACCCATAACCTTTGCCTATCAATGCTACCGTTGGTGAGAAAAGAAATTATTTAAAAGATCAACGTGCCATGATACAGTTGCAGTTATTTGATATTATTGTCACAAAACCTATGAAACCTATTCAATTGACGAACCTCTCGTGTATCCTGTGAAAATATATTGAGCAAATCAGCATGTTTTGATGGAGACTGCTGGTACATTAGAATATTTGTCTTAGAAATGGTGTAACACTATATTCTAGTCAATGCAAATCGAACATTTGGTTTCACTATGTTTATCCGTGACCATAAATGATGTTGGCCTACTATAGTGGTTTTCAATATAGTTGTCAATATGTTTCTTCTCTCCTCTGCAAAGCTAACCAAAGAAAAAGTATCTACGAACGATATATTAAATTATGCATCACGCAATCCTCACATACACAAGGTAATGTTTTTTTAAATCGCATTAATTCTCAGGAGAAAACCCTAAAATATCTTGTAATGTCAAATGGCTTATCTCTGATAATGAAAGGTTAACATAAAACAATACTGTTAGCAAACTCCTTAAACACTAAAGAGCCTGTGTAAGAGAATGTGTTAAAGTAAGTAGGCCTGACGTTTCGATCCTAGCAAGTAGCAGTAACAGATGGGACAAATACACGCATGACAGAATATAAACACGTTAAAGAGCAGGATAAACGGACAAGAGATAGATGAAAGAGAATAAGTAGGCAAGGGATGGAGAGAAGAAACAAACAAACAAGGGGAAGAGGAGAGGTTCGAAATAAACTGTGGAGGGACAAAGTGGGGATTAAATAAAAAGCCTATTATACGTTAATTAAAATAAAAGTCTTTGACATATAGATAAACTTTGTATGACATAGAAGCAGTGCACTAGACTTTTCAGATACCGTAAGAAACATTTACTGATCGAAATCTGTCCACAAATTGAAGAGCATAATCTAGGTAAAAGTAGCCAATAAATTTGGTTTGCCATAGTCTGACGGTACCAAACTCGACTGTTGAGAAATTAAATATATGCTCGAATGTCAGGGGATGGAAAAAATGTAAACCATCAATAAAGAAAGTTAGTAAAATGTTAAAGTTCAAATGAAAACTTTAAACATAGCGCTAAACGTGAAGTGACCGACTTATTTAATATTCGGCAAAACTACAGATAACTCAGAGACAAAGATGAAAAAAGTTTTCAAATATAAGAGATTTCCTTTATGAAAAGGAAATTAAAAATTGCGACGGAAATTTTAAACTGGTTCACATCTAGCATTGGGTACCACAGTCTCTAAGTTCCTTTCTCGACGAAGCAAAAAACTGTTATCAATTGTTTGGATATTTCACTAGGGATGAAAAGGGGTCCATTGTCATTTACGTTCAAGGATTAGTAATCTATTTCTCCACTAGACCGTAGGTATACAGCTTTCCCATCTGGGATGTTGCAATGAGGAGTTTTTCCGCAGTATCCATTTGTAATGTGGTCACACAACGGGAAATGTCATCTATCCGTCTAGTTGATAGTAACTGTCTCCCATCCTGGCTATACTGCGTCAAGATACGCTTTACATGTCCTGATATTTCGGCTCGCCATAACATGTAGATAAACTCGCTCTTGTCTGTACACACACTAAAAGGAACCCAGTCAGCTTCATCTAGATCTGGCTTTGTGAATTCATATCTCATCTTACTCTCTGATCCATCGATCTCGACTGCAAACGCTCTCTTACCGAAAAAGTCACAGATCAGGAAACTTTGACCTTGTTTAGTGATATCAAAAGATGCAGTGAATACATCTGGAAGTGTCGTCGTGTGACAGTAATTCAACTGACCATCAAATACATATAAATCTCTACTGTTGGTACCTACTATGATTTTATCTTTGACAGAGTCACTTGCTACACAGTACACAAGCCGACCTTCTGGCCAGCTGGTGATGACGTCACTTATTTTCTGACTGTGGTATGAACCATTACGAACGTCGTAAATCCCTATCTCATCGGTCATACAAACTGTTACAACTTTGAACTTTGATAAAGGACAGCAGAAACGATACGGAGTAGATCCCATTTCTCTTTCCATCCGATCTTGTCGTTGTATTTTCCCTTTTCTGTTGATAACAGAAATATGTGAGTATTCTTCAGGTTCACAGGCACCAGTGATGACGATGTTGCCATCGCCACTGCAAGCCATACCATTTATCCACCATCCGTTATCCCTGAATCCATTAATATCAACAACAGACTCTTCGTTATCAGTAATTATCACGTTATCAGGGATAACTTTTGTAATATCACGAACACTAAAGTCAGATAAAGATTCTAACTGTGGATATTCCTTCTTCATTTCTTCTATCAGAGGTTCACAGGCTGCTCTAATATCAGGGATACACTGGGAATCTTTCCACTCGTCCTTAGAAGCAAGGATAGAAGAAGTCGTTGCTGTGAAGTTCTTGTAACGGTTAATAATCTTGTCACAATAATCTGACATTTCCATTAGTTTGTTGTTATACTCTTTCCTACGTCTTTCTTTGATTGCTGTCAAATTTCTCAAATCATCAGCTAATTTTTTTAGCTTTCTTTTAAGTTCACTATCAAGTTCGTCGCATTTTACGTTTAACTCTCCACATTCATCATCGTATTTGCTCTTAGTAGTTTTCCTGATTTCACGATATTTCTCTTTCAACTTGTTTAATTCTTTTTGATAATTTAAATCGATTAGCTTGTTTTCCTCTTTCCTGTTGTATTCTATGTCCTTGTGGCCTCGTTCACGCTCAGCAGAACTTTTTCCCATTTCATGTTGGACTTTGCTAACCTGTTTATCGTACTGATGTTGCAATGTATTTGTCTTTTTCTGGTCATTTTCATTAAGCATTTTTGCGATACTATCAATCTGCTGTGGTAAGCTTAATAACTTACTTTTGTATTGATCTATTTCAGCAAGTTTTGACTCCAGCAATTTTCTTTCACTCTCTGCTAGTTCAGTGACGTCATGCAGTTCATGGCCTTTGTGCTTACCGTAGGTACACGCGACGCAAACAGGTACATTTCCGCAAGAACAACAGCACAACAATGCTGCATGTTTGACATGTGTTTGACACCTGGGATCTTCAGATATTGCCGACAATTTCTCCAGTGTTAAGTTCTTAGATTCAATGTGATCCAATTTCAGACAGTGTGGTTTGTGTTCTTTGAACATTTTATTGCTGACGTGAACAATGTAACATTGATCGCATAAAAAATCTTCGCACTTAAAGCAGTATGCTGAAACTGTCGTACACTTTGAACAACTGACACACTTTTTCAAGTCTTTATTTTCGTATGAATTTTGTAGTTGTATAAACTCAAGCATACTTTTCATATGAAAATCAGTCTTGAATCCAAGCTCTCCATTTGTTGGTACCAAGCATTCATGTTTACACATTGGACATTGAAATGTCCCATCGTGGCTTGCTCGAACGATCTCTTTCAAACAGTTTCTGCAGTATCGGTGAAGACACGGTAATAGCTTTGGTTCTCTGAAGTTTTCCAAGCAAATAGAGCACATGAAAAAACTCTCGGTCAAGTCCTTCAGAAGAGTTAATGAGGCCATTTTATTGGAATTCGTTATTTCGTAAACCTACATGTAGAAAGAAAAGAAAAAACACGCACATTGTAAACAGATTTCACACCAAATATACTACGTTACCTGAAGTATGGTTAGCACCGCAACCCTTTTGGTAAATTGGAACCCTATCTAAATCATAGTTCGTGTTAACAATAAAGTCCTATGGAAAATTTACAATTTTATCGTCAGGAAAAACCTATTTGTACAAACCCGAAAACCCGAAAACAAACCATACTGTAGGAATCCAAATTTCACTATGATGCTAAACAGAGTTTATTCTTCAACCAGTCATCCCTTGAACTATCCCTTACGCTAATGCTATTTATTTTTCTTAGCGAATGCTCAACTATTTTGGCAATAAAGCACATGTAAGGTTTTCTTTTACACAAATATATATCCATTTTGGTTTCGAAGATCATAGGCTTGCCATAAAAATAGTCCATAGGGTATTATCCATACCGTTGTCACCCTCTGAGCGTTTGCCCTTTGCCATCTTGTTGTTGGACAGGGCAATTAAAATTCAAAATAAAACATCTTCATCAAACGTCAATGGGTACTATCCTATTATGTCACGGTAACTATGAAGTGCATTAGATATTTAAACTTAACATAAATATTAAACTTACATATCGATATTGTCAATATTAAGCTAGACATTTATATGGTTCGAATGTGAACATTTTAGTATCGGTGGATTGTCAGACAATATCATTTTCACATTAATAGTTAACAGACTTCACGGCTCTAGGAAAAACGTAGGGCCTTTAAGTGTTCTTTAGAATGTCATTATTCTACTTCATTAGGTTAAAGAGGTTTATTATCATATTAAATTGCTTTAGCTACATGTAGGATTGTGCTGAAGTTAACCTGCTCATGTACAATATAACAATGGAAGCTGGTGTAAGGTTGCAAGTAACCACTGGAAAGTACCCTATATGGGTCAGTTCGGCCAGTATGAAATTCTCGCAATGGAAGTAATCTAACCTTACATTTTACAGCTGTGTGTGTTAACCGACTAGTAAAAAACTTCTGTAAAGCCAAATCAGATACAAATTTCGAGTGATTCAAGTCGTTTGTTTTATTAAATGGAAAACCTCTGCAGCAGAAATAATCTACAGTAACTAGTCAAAATCCGTTGGAGTGAGAATTAGTAAAATCCATCAAGCTATTAAAAGTCGTTTGCTGTAACAGACGTACGTAGGCCTAGTCTGTAGCAGGAACAATCGACAGTATAGCTAGTCATAATTCGTTGGAAAAAAATTAACTGTTTAACTGTTTTGAGGCACGCTAACTACAAAGAATGTTCAATATAGATATTGAAGCCAAGGATTTACCTGGATTTCACTTTGTATGTATCTCGTAAAGGTTGGTTTTGTAACTTCTTTGTCAGGTTTCAGTCAAAACGATCAAGTCCCGAGTAATAGCAGCAAGTATTGGTTAATGCGTTACATTATTCTGTACGTTGCTTGCCTCTCAGTGTACAAGCGCTAGATATGTGTTACACGTACACCACAATGCACCGTGACACAATGGAAATTTAAGTACACATTGCAACATATAGGGGAATTCCTTGTAATGGCAGCGTACACAAATGCTGCTGTCGATATGTGTCACCAACAGCATACGCACGTAAACCATTCTATATATAGAATATCAAACAGAAGGCGATGTCTCGGCCTCATGCGCGTACGCCTACGTTGGTGTGGAAACAAATCAAGGTACGTGTTGGGTCTTTGATGCAAAACACAGTTTCCCCTTTATTGTATCTTATTTTTATACAAAGGTCTCAAAGGTCTCTGGGAAACTATTTACAAATTTTAATTACTCAAAATCCAGTCACTTTTGTCAATAGGAACCTATGCACTGATGTGTAGGTATTGAATGAGCTCCCCCCCCCCCCCCCCACAAAAAAACTTGTTTTTATTACAATTCAGCTAATTACGTATGAAAATATGCAAATTCAGTCATCCAAGATAGACTTTCTTTGCCAATTTGAAATGATTTTGATAAAATCGTCAAGAATTTTGAAAGCTGGATAATTGTACAAGACATGTTATTTTATAAGTAAAATATAATTTGATGTTTGAATGTGATGGATATGACTAACTTTTTGACGTTTTGTTAAGTTTTCATTCGCGAATAAATTATATTTTTTACAGGCTACCAAATTTAGGGTTTATATCGAAGTCATGGTCTCCATGCTCTTCAGAACTCTTCTGGAGTGATAAGTAGAGGCTGTTGTGCACCCACATCATCTTGACACCTCAGTTGTTGCTGTAACTGCCGTTAGGGGTAATTAGTTTGTGCATAAATTATAACTTGTAAAATGAGAAACAAGTTGCTTTGACTTCAAATTTCTTATTCAAACTTTTCAAACCAGTTCATTCCCCCACCTCAATCATATCTATTACCAGGTTGCCAACCTCCCTCCTTATACCCCACCCCTCCCTCACCCACATGAATTCCTCCCCGTAGCTACATCTATGTAATGTAAAAGCATATTCTTATTGTAAATATATGTTTAGCCACTAGTCCCAATCAAAGTTACGACAGAAAAGTAGGACAATTTTCAACCAACTTTACCCCATTGCAGTACTCTGCACTATGTCCCACACCCCTCCCCAACCCCCTGCACTTTCCAGCTTACCTCCTTGGTATTGAGAAGCTTTGTAATATAATCTCATAAAGATGTACAGTACAACAGCATATTCACAGTAAAAAGACCATTAGTCATTAGTCCCTCCATCAAGGTTTTTACCAATTGTAACCCTACTTGAAGTCTCCCCCCATTTTTTTCTGTGGTGGTGGTGGGGGCCCTACAGATAACGGGGCCTTTCATGGTCGTTGCTCACCACCAGTTCAAGACATCTGTTTTGGGTGTGGGAGGGGGTTGGGGGGAGAATGGGCAGGTCTTGTTTTGTTTCCAGTTCATTTAAATGCCTTGTATGCAAATTAGGAAGAGTCCATATGGCCTTTGTGGGTGAGCCTTATCAATGTCCAACGGCTGGATAGTCTATGAAATGGAGATCCAAAGCCTCCTCCGTTTCAGAAATTTACAAGCAATAGTCTGTGCGCAGGATCGGTTTATAATGTGCCAATGCGCTCCGGTACGTTTGGTTGATCGAAATTCGAATCGTTTTTGCTAAATTGTTTGTATGTAATCCACATTTTCAAATTGACCGGTTCTAAAAATGTAACTATCTTGCGGGTACGGTGAGGCATTCGAGAGAAACATTTTTAATATGATGTTACAAATTTCCTGTTATGTCTTAGCTAGTTTGTAACTGAGAGGTTCAGTTGATTTAAGTTTCTTACCGGGCTCACGAATTTTTTGAAAAAATAGGTTAAAAATGTCAAAAATGTAAACTTATCTTTGGACCAAAAATTCCACATGACCTACTCAGAAAAAGGTTGGTAATTGATGCAGGCTGTTTTCTGTACAAAATAAAGCTATAGGAAGTTCTGTTGTGTATCCTTATTCCAAGTTATGATTTCCCCCCCCCCCTCCAAAAAAAAAAAATGTTAGGCAGCATGCCAATTCGATTGGTTGGTAAAATAAAATGACCTCATTTTACCAATTAGTCTGCAACGCCTGCCACATATTTTTCTTGTTTGATGGTCTTTGTGTGAATGCTATATGATTAACTACACTGTAGACATGAACATATTTCCAGACAGTGTTAACGCAAAGAGCCTAGTGGTGTTAAAATGCTATGGAGGCTAATTCTCGAGCCTAAGGTCGATTTCCGACCGTGGCAGGTCGATTACGTAATCACAAAACTTTCCTAGCTATAGCGTGCTAATAAGAGCCAATAAAGCAGATCTTTATAGGAGATGTGAAGCCTTTTCTGCTTGGAAAATACCATTTAGCAGTACGCTCTTCAGTTTAGACAGAAGCAACACAAATGCTTGAAACATTTCTTCAACCTGAAAATCGATTTATTTGTCACCAATTGAATTCGCCATTTTATTTGAAGTCCGACAGTTCCCGCCTGTTTCGTGACGTAAGCGAGACACATATTGCATTTCGACACATTGAAACCTTCGGAGCTTAACATTTCCTACGCTCCGTTCACGATAACTGAGGCAAGATGTTGCCAAATTTTTCAAGAGGAACTTCAGTTTTCTGAAAGAGAACATCATAGTTACCTCCCTACGTGAACAATTTCCGAAAGCACTAGACTTAGTGTACAATTCATATTGATAGACGGGAATTAATTAATTTAAAATCTGGCTCGCAGACGTCATTTTTATAGCTCCCTTGTTATATAATGGCCGCCAACACAGTAGGTATGAACAAATCATAAGAAAATTCCTGAAAATTCTGTGAAAGGTAGTTTAGACTAGTTATTTCAAAGGTGTAAGAATATTAGTCTCTGCTAAGAGATCACTGCAAAACCCCATGGTTTATTTATCTTCTAAGTATAATTTGTTGATTGGATATTTGTAAATTAGCCTCGTTATTGATGGCTGGAATATACATCACTATTAGCCACGAGAACCGTGACCAGTTTTGTAATCAAACTGTCGGGAAAGACTGCTTGATCGTATAACTATATACTATCAATTGATTTTGAGAAAAATGTAATTATCTCTAATCATAGTCCTGTCCTATTCATTTTATTCTCATTAAACTGACCACAAAACCTTGTACAAAGCATACAAGTCTTTTTACATGTAAACAAGGGCCAGATGTTCCATATAGATTCCTCCGGCAGATACTTAAAATTCATACAACAAACATTGATACGCCGATGTCAGAAAACATTGTAAGTTTAGGCTTCCCAATGCGTTCGGAATTGAATACTTGATTTCTATTAAATTGCTGACTAACATAACCTTGGCTTTGTTCCGTTTTTTCCGCGTCATTTTAGTAGAAAGTTAACCGGAGAAGACAAAAATGCAGACTGGAACAGAGATGCCAAATTTTGAAAATCATTTAGAGGTTTAAGAAAATGAACACTGTTTTGTGGTATTTTTATTGACACTTTTCATAAAACGTTACATTACGATTACTCAAAACATACTGAAAAACTTCTAGGAAAATACTAACATGCTTTTTCTATATATACATTAAAATAAGAGAATAAGGAATAATAAACAGAAAAGTGCAAAAAGAAGAAACTCAGCAACAGAAACAAAGCAAAGTAGAATCAGAGAAAGTGTACACCCCCCCCCCAAAAAAAATAAGGATATTTTATCAAGCATTACTTGCAAGTTAGATTCCTGAAAATTAAGTTGATTTCTTCTTAAATTAATAGAAATGTCTTCATCGATTCTTCAAAACTGCATATGGACCCTATTTATTTGGGAATAATTGAATGTTTCAAAGTTGTTAACAGTTTGTGATTGCATCAGGCAACATCTTATATTGTATGATGTGATCATGGCAACTGAGCTAAAACAGTCTGTCTTTCCTTGTTACATTCAAATCATCTATCAACATAGAGAACTTACATTTCTACAGAAAGTGGCATTTTGATGACTCTTCAAATAAAACAGCTGCTCAAACTTTCAAAATGCAGTGCACATTAATGAAGAAGAGATGAGGTACAGGGGGAAAAGATTTACATTTATTACCTAGAATGATACCGTTAGCATGCACATGTTATGTTAAGTATGGGCTGAATTCCTTAGCTGCGGGTGGGGGGTATGGAGGTCTCTCTCCTACCTTGACAAAAGTGTAAATGTGAAAGGGATGCATTCTGAGGCATAGTTAGATTATAATTAAGGTTATATAACTAATAAGTATTATAAGTATTGATAATGCTGATAAAAAATCATGTAAAAATTATATATTTTGTACAGAAGAGGGCACCCCCCTTGAGCATGTCACTAAATGTTACATGCGGTAATAACGTTATACATCAGCCATCGGTCATGTCAAAGTCAATGTAACATTTCATATTTTTAACCGAACGACTTCATCTGACAAGGTTGAGATTGGCGACTATTTAATATTTGGTGAACCACAGTCCATGGGTTCATTTCAACATATTGATACAAACATACGACTATTCGACATAATAATACTTCCATTTAGTACCTCGTGTAACATAAAGATTACATACATTGTATAGACCAAGAAAAATTTATATTAAATGATAGGATGATATTTGTAGAATCAAAATTATGAAACATGAAGAAAAGGTTACTGACATCGGTGAAATGATCTGGCAATTGAATCACAAAAGTAAGGAATAAATCATAACATAATTTCAGAATCCTATTATTGAAATATTGAAACAAAAGGGGTAGAAAATTGAATGAATCATCCAGGTTTTAATTCTTGTGTTGTTTCAATCGAGTTGATATTCCGTTAACTTAACAAGTTTAACTTTCGTAATTAAGGCGTCATCTTCATGTGAGTTTTAACATGCTGCGAGCTGATATAACGAGCTGCAGTGAACCCATTCTTAGCTGAAATTACTGACCCATTTACAGCAGATTTTATCCAAACAGTATACCTACAGAGACTTTCATATTTGCGCACTGCGCCCGTGAAACTCCTAACCGTAAGTTGTTCCGTTTTGATTGCGTTATGTCTGAAACTCATCGCTTCAACCTTCCTTTTAACATTCGTTTCCGTGTTTTTGCCCTTATGTATTTGCTGTCACTTACTGCAATGATGTCCACACCTTAGTCATAAATGCTCTTATTAATAGAGTTGCTTAAAACGTATTTTGCGGAGTTATCATTTCGTGTGTGAAATAAATATATATTATTCTGTGTTTGATCATTTACAAATGATTATTTGAAGGTAGATGAGGGTTTCTGTAATGGAAACGTTTTTCAATAATCACTGACTACAATTTAAGAAGACTATTCTCTTAATTCTTCACAACATTGCCTATAACCCGTACGTGTACAGTTTCGCTGATGTAGATGATGCTACCAAAAGTTTCTCCTCATCATACGTTCTGCTTATAGTCAGACGAAAAACCATGTCATTTATTGGTTTAGTTGTTGCCAGCTGTTTGCCATCCCGATTGTATTGTACGATTACTCCGTTAACGTGACCGCGGATAGATGCTCGCCACAATACGTAGATGAAATCGTTTACGTCTGTACAAACACTGATAGGTATGAATTGGCATCCTTCCAAATCTGGTTTTGTGAATTCATACATCAGTTTACTCTCTGTTCCCTCCATGTTGATTGCGTATGCCCTCTTACATTTATTGTCACCACATACCAGGATATTACCTCTATGTAAAATGATATCTTGCAACCCACTGATTACATCTGGTAGCTTTATGGTGTGAATGTAATTCAACTTATTATCAAATACATACACATATCTGCTGTTAGTGCCGACAAAGACGTGCTTGCTATCAGGATCGGTCGTCACACTCCACACCAATCGATCTGCTGGAAATTTGGATATCTTTTTGCCTCTGTACGATTTATCACGGACATCGTAAATACCGATTTCATCGGGATAACAGACGGTTACAACTTTAAACTTTGACAACGAACAACAGAAACGATATGGGGTAGACGTCTTGGCAGACTTAATCTGTTTTTGTGTTAGTATGGCTCGTCTTCTGTTCATGACAGTAATATGGGAGTGCTCAGGTAATGACTCGCCAGTGATGACGATGTTACCATCCCTGGTGCTTGTAATACCACTCATTTTCCAACCTTTAGTTTTGAAGTCCTCAACAATTAAAACAGAGTCTGGATGATCAGCGATTATTACGTCATTGGTAATGGATTTTGCTAAATCACTGAGATTAACATCCGATAACAATTCTATTTCTGGAAAGTCCTTTTTCATTTCTTCTATCAGAGTTTCGCTGGCTGCTCTAATATCAGGGATACACTGAGCATATGTCCACTTGTCTTTAGAAGCGAAAATAGATGAAGTCGTAACTGTGAAGTTTTCATATCGCTTAACAATCTGGTCACAATAATCTGATAGTTTCTTTAGTTCATCTTCGTTCCTTCTGGGAAGTTGTTCTGTAGCGCTTGTGAAATTCTCTACATTGGCTTCTAAACGTCTAAGTTTTCTACGGAGTTCGTCCTCAATTTCATCATACCTTTCTTTTAAATCTTCTGTTTCGTTGTCATATTTTGTATCTGTTGCTTTCTGTTGGCCAGCATATTTTTCTTTCAATTGGGCCAATTCTCGTTCGAAAAGAAGCCTCGTTTGTCCCTGTTCTTGTCTTCTTCGGTGTTCTATAGCCCGTAAGCTGCTTCCTTTGCTATCGGCAACTTCGGCAAGTTGTTTATTAATCTTATCTACCTGCGGTTTTTGCTGATCGATAAAATCTTTTGTCATTTTGGCGAGGTTTTCCTTCGTATTTCGGGTAATGTTACTGATTTTATTTGAAAAGTCGTATAATTTAGGTTTTTGTATCTCTAATTCAGCAAGTTTCTTTTCGAGCAATTGTCTTTCACTTTGAGCTAACTCAGTTACGTCATGTAGGTCATGACCTTTGTGTTTACTGTATGTACAAATCACACAAACTGGTACATTTCCGCAACTACTGCAACATAATATGGCGCTCTCTTTCACATGTGTATGGCACCTAGGATCTTCCGTTAGTGCTGCTAATTTATCCAGTGTTAGGTGATTATCTTCAATACTTTCCAATTTCAGAGTATGTGGTTGATGATCTATAAACATTTTATTGATGATGTGAATCTCGTAGCATTCTTCACACAAAAAATCGCAACACTTAAAGCAGTATGCTGAAACTATCGTGTTCTTTGAACAGCTGATGCATTTCTTTAAATCTTGACTTTCAAAACATTTTTGCAATTGTATAAACTCTAGTATACTCTTCATATGAAAGTCAGTCTTGAAATCGTCAACCCCATTCTCTGGTATGTCATAATCCTGTTTACACAATGGACACTTAACCGCCCCATCTTGGCTGATTTCAACGACAGTTTGCAAACATTCTCTACAGTATCGATGAAGACATGGCAGCAGCTTTGGTTCCTTAAAGTGATCCAAGCAAATCGGACACTGGAAGAAATTATCTTCCATGTCCCTAAGAGGGGTAGCAGAGGCCATCGTTCTGGTAGATGCGATTTCTGGAGTACAGAGCAAAATAAACGCGGTGGATAAATATTATTGTAGCGATTATAGTAATTTTTTTAACAAATTTCCCAAACTTAGATTCATCATTTAACACTGATGACAACATATGTTAGCCTCATGTACAGATTGCACATATAGTATGCCTACCTTCACTGTTCGATTTCTATGTATATAGAGGATCCACTGGTAACGGCCAATACACTTCATTCGGTATTACCTTTGCTTTCCGTGCTTGACTAATATTAAGGGCCGGTCACACTACAGCGATATCGGATCGGAAACTGATCCGATATAAAATCGCTCCTATAAATCGGATCGGGGAACAGGTCACACTACAGCGATATTTAAACGGAGTGCGTATTCTACGTAGCAACCTGTATGCGCGCGTACGTCTGAACTTCAATGCAACTCAGTTAAGTGAGAAACATGGCAGACAACGAAATGGACGAAGATATGCTCCTCTATCAGTTATGGAAGAAGAACCGTGAGAGATGTCCCCGATTGTGGGTACATGCTATAAATGAAAAGCGCGAGGAGCTCGGCGAGTACCACACTCTGGTAAGAGAACTCTCTAGCCACGAAGACAAGTTCCAAAATTACTTCAGGATGAACGAGAACCAGTTTGAGCACATTTTGGACCTCGTACAAGATGACCTCAAAAGACAGGTGACAGTGACACAGCTCAGAAAACCAATTTCTGCTCGTCAAAGATTAGCGATTTGTCTCAGGTAAGCAAGCGTTGATATTGCAGTAATGAAGTCTACCAATAACCACTTGCCGTTTTCAAAATAATTGACAATCTTCACCGTAGCGTAATCTTTTCATGCGACACGAGGGAAGGAAGGAAGTAAAGGTCTTAAAAGAGGGGAGATTGAACAGGGCAACAAGGAGGGCTGGGAGATCTTGGAATTCGGAGTCTACGCCTACACCGGATGAATTGGCAGGCCTCTTTAAAAATAAATGTGATACACCATTGTAAACAGCTGATCTGGCACTGTGCCACACCTTGCTACCGCGCCCAAGTAAAAGAAAAGTGGGGGGCATGCAGGAAATGTGTGGAATGTTTGAAACTGACATGGGGCGGCGCCTTAGGGCGTCAAGCAAAAGCTATGACCGCCAGGGAAAGATCTCATCTAGCTGAAATACATCTATTAAACAGTTGGCTATCGACTATTGAACACATGTAATCTTTGTTTAAATCACTGGACCCATATTTCATGTTCCTTGATTAGTCAAATGACACCTGATAATTTGTTGAGACTAATTCTTAAATAAAAAATTGATATGCTTACAAGAATACGACAAAGTTTCATATCAAATTCATTCGCTTTATTTTCATTCTCTTCATGACTTTTCCACTTGTTTCAACTTTTATACCGTGTTTGCATTAACTTGGCATTTCAAAATCATAAATTATCAAAGGGTGGATCTCATACATTTAAATTGCAATTGAAATGTGCAAAATGTTCATGCTTGGGTATTAAAATAAAATGCCCACATATATCAATGTGGCATTGTCTAATGTTCTGGCTACTTAGAGAGAGGTGCAAAAGGATACATTGTTGTTGACCATGTGCCTTTCTAGGACTTCCTGTAAATTAACATTTAACATTTGGTAAAAGAAATAATACAACACTCTCTTCAACCGGCCAGAATTAATTAATTTCAACCAGAAATCAAAATCAGATTCCCTGCCTTATGAAAAGTAACATTCACCTCTGATATGTAGTTTGGAACTTGTTACTATTATTGATCAACAAGGGTGTTACCTAGGTAATCAGACTTACTCAGCCAATGGAAGAATTGAAGGCTGATAAGAGCAAAATTTCTTTTACAGTAATACAGGACAGTACAAATTCCTCTCAGTTAAAATAGTAGCAAGTCTGACACCCGTCTCAAAATTCCTAAGAGACCTTAATGGAGACCTGAAGTTAACCTTTAACCTCTCAGCCACATGCTACTGAAAGAATGAACCACAAACCAATAATTTCAAATTTGTATTGTAATGGTTGCAAAATTTGTGCTTCCTTCAAGAATATGTAAACAATATGATGAACCAATCAATTAAAAGATGATGGCCCTTTTATAGTTCCTCTTGAACCCAGAATTAAAAAAATCCTGTGAAACAGAACTTCTCTTGAGAACACGCATATGAAGACTGCCAGAAGCCTAAAATTGCCTGAATTGACACAATTTTTGCACAACATGTACTTCCATTCATGCTCTTAAACATGAAAGCTACAAAACCAGACCCTGATTGATAACATATCAAAAAAGATGTTCTCCTACTGCAGTTTGGCACTTTTCCTGAAGGAGAACATTCTCACGGATTGATATAGACTCTAATAGGAGTATGCCATTCTAAGAGCACTGCTGTCTGTAAAGGAAAATAACTATGGGATGCCAAAAGGGAAAGTATGAGTTCTTAAATAAATGGATTTCCACTCCACTACATAAATTTGCCAATCATTTCGGGACTGACCTATTTAATAGAAATATAAAAATACAAAATGGCAAAAATGGAATAAATAAATCATCATTATAAGAAAGATGATATCGATCGGCTTCTTCAAATTCATCTGATGATATTTTTGATGCAATTAATGGATTTGACTGTATTCTGATCTTTTCAAGGCTCTAAGGGTTGATCTAACATTTTTATTTCTGCTCTGTGAATTATCTGATGAATTTCAAATTTAATTTCTGATTGGAGGTGCATAGGGAAATTACGCACTGTGCATGCCATTGATTTGAAGAAGTGATCGATATCATCTTCCTTAGTCAGAAGTTGCCTTTTCTCTTTAAAATATTCGAGGATGATCTGTCTCCAGATTCTGCTCCTTCCTTTTACGGGTAGGCACCTTTGGAGATAGAATGCAGGGAGAGTGGATTGGTGAAGTACCCCCACATGCTTCCTCTAATGCCATATCCAGTTCTGCGGACGTGGATTGAGTATCTGAAGGAAGATGATCCACAGATCTGCTTTCTTCCAAGTTACCACACGTTCTAAATGTAAATTAAAAAATAACATAAAATAAAATAAAACATATTCAATGACAATCATCCATTGAAAATCAAAAGGGATTATAAAATGCAAAACAGTAGAGTATAATTGTGCCAAGAACCATCCAAAATACCAACCTACAGTTCTTTTATTATCTTTGTCAACAAGCAAATTTCAACTAAAATCTGGTTTTACCCAATTCCATAGAAATTGAAACACCACAGAAAATGTTGCAATTATAACCAAGGTTTTTGCAAGAAAACGTGAAGGTGATAACATATAACCTTAACAAGAACTTTAATTTGAAGTTTGTCAAGCTGAGTCTACTAACTACTTTGCAGATTCCATGAACCAAATACAAAATGAGAGCTACAAACACTTGTTTACAATGATAATATAGATTCATTAAGTCAATATTGAATAATCATTATTGCTCTTCTCTTTGATAATGCATAGCAATGACTTACTCTCGTTGTTTAAGGAAAGGCAATAAGAACTGCAGGACATCAGCGTATCGGTATTTTTTTATTTTCCTGTTTTCGTCCCCAGACTTGTGGCCCTTCATTTTTTTATGATAGTTATTGAAGGCATCTCTAAGGTTCATCCACCTTTTCTGCGCTGCCTCCCCTATTTGAAAAGAATAAATAGATATTTTACTTGAAAGTAACATATTTAGAACAATGAATTTCTGTATTTTTGTCTTTCCATTGGTAGGTTTTTGGCTACAGGAGACTCGTACAAGTCGTTTGCATATAGTTACAGGGTTGGAAAATCCACCATAGTTGGCATAGTTCCGGAGACGTGCGAAATACTCTGGAGAAAGTTACAACCACTGTACATGCCCGTTCCAAAGAGAAAGGATTGGGAGACAACAGACGAAGGATTTCTCAATAGATGGCAATTCCCAAACTGCATTGGTGCAATTGATGGCAAGCATGTGGTTATCCAGGCACCACCAAATTCAGGATCTGTGTTCTTTAACTACAAACACACTTTTTGTGTAGTTCTCATGGCTATAGTAGACCACATGTACTGTTTCACTGTAATCGATGTTGGTGCTTTTGGGTCATGTAGTGATGGAGGGATTTTTGCCAGGAGCCAAATAGGACGGCAAATGGACAGCAATGAGCTGAATATACCTCCATACCAACAGCTCCCTGGAGCTCCTGAAATAGGAAAGCTACCTTTTGTTGCTGTAGGTGATGAAGCTTTCCCATTAAAAATTAATTTAATGAGGCCTTATCCTGGACAGCACCTATGTGAAGGGAAGAGAATTTACAATTATCGCCTTTCACGGGCCAGGAGGGTCGTGGAGAATGCCTTCGGAATCCTTGCAGCCCGTTGGAGGATCTACCAGCGAAGGATTCAGCTACAACCACAGAATGTGGATAAAATTATTAAAGCAACCTGTGCCTTGCACAACTTTCTACAGAAAACTTCACAATCCGCACAGATGACACAACAAATGAGACTGTAAATGCTCAGGAGAGTGCAGTCAGTTTGCAAGACATGCAAATGAAAGGTTGCCATGCTAGCCATGAGGCTATTAATACAAGACAGAAGTTTCAGCATTATTTTAATTCAGAAACTGGTTCTGTACCATGGCAGAGGACATCATGCTTTGGCAACGTTTAATGCAAGTAATGTTGAAATTGTGTTATTTTCACTGTCATATATCACCATTTACAAATTTGACTTTATCCTTAATTGAAGGAAGGTGTGGTGAGGTGGGATAGAAGAGTTTATCTTTCTTTTTTGTTCTTTTTTTTCTTGAGTTACACTAGATTTCAATTCTGTCAATAGATATTAAACTGATTACACTTTTGGATTCTTACTCATTCTTTCCTCTGTCCTGCTCAAAGAATAACACTGGCAAGAACATGTAGGCCTATTTGAGAATGTATTTTGAGAGATAACACTCTCCAAGCGCTGGGTCAACCGAGCATAGACTTCCCTGCTTTATTCGTCCTGCACTGCCAGCCTAGCCTGTTGGAATTGGCTGCACAAAATATTACCTGACATAAAACAACAGAAAGGGCTAGGGGCCTAGGCCTATTACTAGTGTATTATGCCCTACGCCTACTAGTCTAGTAGTAGCATGGACACTGCAAAGTTCTGACACCTAAGCCTTAAAACACCACAAAACTATAACTTACTATAACTTATAACTAAACTTAACAAATATGTGTGTTCATACTGTACTGCACACAGGTCATTTTGGAGAGCAAATAACTGTAGTTTCGTAGTTTTTCGTGAAATTGGCTCTTGCTTGTAGGTTGTCATGGTGAAATTGTGTATTTCTTAGGGGTAGAATATACAGTTTAAACATTTAATGAGAGCCACTTCCACGAAAAGCTACAAACTTCACTTCGAGTTGACTTGGCTAGTAGTATTAAAGCTAATTGTAAGAACTGCAGAGCCCACTTTACCATCACACTAACTGCGTTTTGTCGTAAAAGTAGATCAACCAAGCGTGACAGGATTTTAATGCCGCCATCTCTGAAATTTTTTCCTAGGCAGAGTAATTTGGAAAACAAGTTTTCACTAATCCTTCAATAAAACAGTGACTTTGCCTACCATAACCACAAGCTTAGAATAATTACTTCATGAAAGGTTGCGAGTGATGTCGAATTTTAGTATCGTTCTCCGATTGAGAGCAGCAGCAAACATATGCAGTGTTGTTGGTCGCCCCGAGGATGAAGGTCGAAATGTATATAGGCCTATTAATATAATACTAATGGCATAGCTGTCGCAATACAATACAATAAAGCCTATTCCTAGGTACTACAAAAGACTACACTAAAATGCATCATATGCTAGTTCATTTTGTGGGTTTTTCATACACGAAACCATGTACTTACCACTCATACCGACATTTCCCCCAGTTGAGTCCCATATATCTCTCTTCCGGGTAGAATCCTTAAAATTCTTGTCTGTTTTATCGTATAGTTCAGTATAATTCAACCAATTTCTCATTTCCTCGTCCGCCATAATGATTGGTAACTAGTTCGGAACTTCGGGCACTTACAAAATTGTGACGTCAATATAAACAAAGGCGCTGATTGGACAAAACTGCGCAAATCGGATAGTCGTCCGATATGTGACCGTTCTAATAGGAAACCCACTGTTCCGATTTTTTCTGTAAAAATCGGAATCGGATTCCGATCCGATATCGCTGTAGTGTGACCGGCCCTTTATATTCAATCTATATATAACGAACTACCTTTAACCTTTGTCATGTAGTCGTAAGACCATGGGCGTCTTGTCGTAAACAAATATGTTAACAAATTTCTAAAATTTGGATTACTTCCATATATCAGTATATCATTTTAACACTAATGACAACACATATTATTCTCATGTACAGATTGCATATATCATATTACTACCTTTGGCGGTTCGTTTTCTATGTATATAGAGGATCCACTGGTAACGGCCAGTACCACCCAATCCGAAAAGGTGTGAGCTAATATATGTTATTAACGTGTAACATATTATGCATTTATATGCCAGGGTGTTATAACACACTAACACGTGTTATGTTTTGGGAGCATGCGAGAGCTAGATATGTTAAATATATAATACAGTAAATCGTAGTGGTATTATAATTTTTTCTTGTTTTCTATATATATATATATATATTTTTATATAATATGAAATATTTTTATATTTTTTATTTTTTTATTTTTTTTTTATTTTTTTATTTTTTTAATTTTTTTTTTAACACAGGCCGCAATAAAATGTGCCTCTAGCATAACACGTGTTATCATGTTATAACACAAATGCATATAAATGCGCAATATATTCAAGTCGAAAACGCTATTATAAGCAACTGTACAATTCGGTTAGGGTGCCAGTACACTCATTCGGTATTAATTTTTCTTTCTGTGCTTGACTAATTCTATATTCAATTTATATATAACGAACTACCTTTAACCTATGTCATGTAGTCGTAAGACCATGGGCGTCTTGTCGTAAACAAATATGTTAACAAATTTCCTAAATTTTGAATTACTTCCATATATCAGTATATCATTTTAACACTAATGACAACACATGTTATTCTCATATACAGATTGCACATACGACTACTTTTCACTGTTTGTTTCCTATGTATATAGAGGATCCACTGGTAACGGCAAATACACTTCATTCGGTATTCATTTTGATTTCCGTGTTTGACTAATTCTATATTCAACCTTAATTCTATCTTTAACCTATGTAATGTAGTCGTTAGACCATGGGCGTCTTGTCGTAAACAATTCTGTTAACAAATTTCCTAAATTTTCAATTACTTCCATATATCGTTTTAACACTGACGAAAACATACCATAGCCTCATGTACATATTGCACATAAAGTATGCTTACCTTTCACTGTTCGTTGTCTACGTATATAGATGATCCACTGTAACGGCCAGTAAACTTCCTTCGGTGTAAATTTTCTTCCGTGCTTGACAAATTCTATATTCAATCTATATATATATAACTCACTACGCTTAACCTATGTCATGTTTTCTTTAGACCATGGGCATCATGTCGTTAACAATTCTGTCAACAAAGTTCCCAAGAAAACATATCATAGTCTCATGAACAGATTGCGCAAATATCTTATGCCTACCTTTTCACTATTCGTTTCTATGTATATATAGGACGCACTGGTAACGGCCAGTATACTTCCTTCGGTATTACGTTTTTATCTATATGCTATCTATATATAAATCACTATGTCATGAGTCGTATGACCGTGAGCGTAAAACAGAATTCAAAGTTGAACAAAAATTCGCAAATAGCACTATACAGAGTATTCAAAAGTCCATGACGGTCGCCATGGCATTATTCTTTCCGACCTTTGTGTCACATTCCAATTTGCACTCTACCATACTGATGTTTGTTGATATAACCCCCAAAAAAATCAAAGATCACTAGTAATAGAATTGCAAATGCCCAAAACTGACAAATTATACCATATATGATTTTAAACGTTGTCTGTGTAGCCATCACGAACAGAAATATGAACCTTTTGAGTTATCATTACACCAGAAGGTAGGTCTTGTTTTGTTTCCCCGTCATTTAAATTCCTTGTATGCAAATTAGGAAGAGTCCATATGGCCTATGTGGGTGAACCTTATCCATGTCCAACGGCTAGATAGTCCATAAAAAGGAGATCCAAAGCCTCCTCCGATTCAGAAATTTACATGCAATAGTACGTGTGCAGGATCGGTATATAGTGTGCCAATGCGCTCCGGTACGTTTGGTTGAGCGAAATTCGAATCGTTTTTGCTAAATTGTTTGTATGTAATCCAGTTTTTCAAATTGGCCGGTACTAAAAATGTAACCATCTTGCGGGTAGGGTGAGGCATTCGAGAGAAACAGTTTTTAAAAATTTTAAAAACTTCCTGTTATGTCTTAGCTTGTTTGTAACTGAGAGGTTCAGTTGATTTAAGTTTTTTACTGGGCTCACGAATTTCTTAAAAAAAGGTTAAAAATGTCAAAAATGTAAACTTATCTTTGAACCAAAAGAGTCCACATGACCCACTCAGAAAAAGGTTGTTTATTGATGCAGGTTGTTTTCTGTACAAAATAAAGCTATAGGAAGTTCTGCTGTGTATTCTTATCTCAAGTTATGATTTCCCACCCCCCCCCCCCCAGTTTGTTCGGCAGCATGCTAATTCGATGGGTTGGTAAAATAAAATGACCTCATTTTACCACTTAGTCTGCAACGCCTGCCGCATATTTTTTCTTGTTTGATGGTCTTTGTGTGAATGCTATATGATTAACTACACTGTAGACATGAACATATTTCCACACAGTGTTAACACAAAGGTGTTAAAAATGCTATACAGGCTAATTGTAGAGCCTGAGGTCGATTTACGACCGTGGCAGGTCGATTACGTAATCACAAAACTGTCCTAGCTATAGCGTGCTAATTGGAGCCAATAAAGCAGATCTTTAAAGGAGATATGAAGCCTAGCCCAAGTTTCTGCTCAGAGAATACCATTTAGCAGTACGCTCTTCAGTTTAGACAGAAACAACACAAATGCTTGAAACATTTTTTTCAACCTTAAAATCGATTTATTTGTTACCCATTAAATTCGCCAGTTTATTTGAATTCCAACAGTTCCCGCCTGTTTCGTGACGTAAGCGAGACACATATTGCATTTCGAAACATTGAAACCTTCGGAGCTTAACATTTCCTACGTGCCGTTAACGATAACTGAGGGAAGATGTTGCCAAATTTTTCTTCCGAAATACTTTCCGGACTCGGGAATTTAAAAATAAAAAAAGGGAGAACATGGATGCATAAGGACTTGAATGCTAGCAATTCGAGCCTGAATACATAGTGGATGAACTGAGACAACGAGACTTAGAGCTTGCTACACAGAAATGGTAGTTATGCTAGTACTACCAAAACTAGTAACAGATCTGCGAACGAGGAACAATCCTAGTGCTTTTGGGCTTTTTTGCGGTATCTTTCTCTGGAAACCTTTTCCCGTCAGGAATAACATATAACTTAGTTTTCCCTTCCCTGCGCCTTCCTCTTCTCTCCTGTTTACACAACCAAATGCTTGGCACTCCGGCATTTTGCACCAACGTCCGAACAATTTCCGAGAGCACTAGATTTAGTGTACAACTCATATTGAGAGAGGGGATTTTATTAATTTAAGATCTGGCTCGCTGACGTCATTTTTCTAGCACCTTCATTATATAATAGCCACCAACACAGTAGGTGTGAAAAATTCATTAGAAAATTCCTAAAAATTCCGTGAAAGGTAGTTTAGACTAGTTATTTCACAGAGGGTGTAAGAATATAAGTCTCTGCTAAGAGGTCACTGTAAAACCCCAGGGTTTATTTCTCTTCTAAGTATAGGTTGTTGATTGGATATTTGTAAATTAGCCTCGTTATTGATGGCTGGAATATACATCACTATTAGCCACGAGAACCGTGACCAGTCTTGTAATCAAACTGTCGGGAAAGACTGCTTGATCGTATAACTATATACTATCAATAGATTTTGAGAAAAATGCAATAATCTTTAATCATAGTCCTGTCCTATTCATGTGATTCTCATTAAACTGATCACAAAACCTTGTACAAAGCATATTAGTCTTTTTACATGTTAACAGAGGCCGGAAATAAGGAGAAATGAACATCATGTTCCAAGCTTATCCCCATTCTCGCCCTTTCTTCTCCAATTTTACAGATATTTCATAGAGATTCCTTCGGCAGATACTTAAAATTCATACAAAACACATTGATACGCCGATGTCAGAAAACATTGAAAGTTTAGGCAAGAAGTCCAGATCCCTGGTTTAAGGTTCCCAATGCGTTCGGAATGGAATACTTGGTTTCTATTAAAATTGCTAACTAACATAACCTGAACCTTGGCTTTGTTCCGTTTTTCCGCGTCATTATAGTAGAAAGTTACCCGGAGAAGACAAAAATGCAGACTGGAACAGAGATGCCAAATTTTGAAAATCAGTTAGAGTTTTAAGAAAATGAACACTGTTTTGTGGTATTTTTATTGACACTTTCCATAGACGTTACATTACGATTACTCAAAACATACTGAAAGACTTCTAGGAAAACACTAATTTTTTTTTTTTATATACATTAAAATAAGAGAATAAGGAATAATAAACAGAAAAGTTCAAAAAGAAGAAACTCAGCAACAGAAACAAAGCGAAGTAGAATCAGAGAAAGTGTACCCCCCCCCCTCAAAAAAAGGAAGGATATTTTATCAAGCATTACTTGCAAGTTAGATTCCTGAAAATAGAAATGTCTTCATCGCTTCTTCAAAACTGCTTATGGACCCTATTTATTTGGGAATATTTGAATGTTTTCAAAGTTGTTGACAGTTTGTGATTGCATCTGGCAATATCTTATATTGTGTGCTGTGAACATGGCAACTGATCTAAAGTAGTCTGTCTTTCCTTGTCACATTCATATCATCTATCAACATAGAGATCTTACATTTCTAGGTAAAGTGGCATTTTGATGACTCTTCAAATAAAACAGCTGCTCAAACTTTCAAAGTGTATGGTACATAAAGTTATGAAGCAGATATGGGATACAGGGGAAAAAGATTTACATTTATTACTTAGAATGATACCGGTAGCATGCACATGTTTTTAAAGGTGGGGTGAGGAGAATTTAAACTTTTCCCGACTGGAAAAGGTATGGGCTGAATTCCTCAACTGGGGTTGGGTGGGTGGGTGGGGGGGGGGGGTTGGGTATGAAGGTCTCTTCTCTACCTTGAGAAAAGTGTAAATGTGAAAGGATGCATTCTGAGGCATAGTTAGATTATAATTAAGGTTATATAAGTAATAAGTATTATTAGTGTTAATAATGCTGATAAATAATAATGCAAAAATTATATATTTTGTACAGAAGAGGGAATGCCCCCCCCCCCCTTGATCATGTCAATAAATGTTACATGCGGTAATAACGTTATACATCAGCCGTCGGTCATGTCAAAGTCAATGTAACATTTCATAATATTAACCGAACGACTTCATCTGACAAAGGTTGAGATTGGCGACCATTTAATGATTGGTGAACCACGGTCCATGTGTCCATTTCAACATACTGATACAAACATACGATTATTCCACATAATAATACTTCCATTTAAATTAGTACCTCGTGTAACTTAAAGATTACATACATTGTATAGACCAAGAAAAATTTATATTATTGATAGGATGATATTTGTAGAATCAAAGTTATGAAACATGAAGAAAAGGGTACTGACATCGGTGAAAAGATCTGGCAATTGAATCACAAAAGTGAAGAATAAATCATCACATTAATTTCAGAATCCTATTATTAAAATATTGAAACAAATGGGGTAGAATATTAAATAAATTATCCAGTTTTTAATTCTTGTGTTGTTTCAATCGAGTTGATATTCCGTTAACTTAACAAGTTTAACTTTCGTAATTATAACTCTGTTTGGCGTGGCGTCACCTTCATGTGAGTTTTAACATGTTGTGAGCTGATATAACGAGCTGCAGTGAACCCATTCTTAGCTGAAATTACTGACCCATTTTCAGCATATCCAATCAAAACAGTATACCTACAGAGACTTTCATATTTTCGCATTGCGCCCGTGAAACTCTGAAATTCATCGCTTCAACCTTCGTTTTAACATTCGTTTCCGTGTTTTTGCCCTTATGTATTTGCTGTCACTTACTGCAATGATGTCAACACCTTAGTCATAAATGCTCTTATTAATAGATTTGCTTAAAACGTATTTTGCGGAGTTATCATTTCGTATGTGAAATAAATATATATTATTCTGTGTTTGATCATTTACAAATGATTATTTGAAGGTAGATGAGGGTTTCTGTAATGGAAACGTTTTTCAATAATCGCTGACTACAATTTAAGAAGACTATTTTCTTAATTCTTCATCAGATTGCCTACAACCCGTACGTGTACAGTTTCGCTGATGTAGATGATGCTACCAATAGTTTCTCCTCATCATACGTTCTGCTTATAGTCAGACGAAAAACTATGTCATTTATTGGTTTTGTTGTTGCTAGCTGTTTGCCATCCTGATTGTATTGTACGATTACTCCATTAACGTTACCGCGGATAGATGCTCGCCACAATACGTAGATGAAATCGTTTACGTCTGTACAAACACTGATAGGTATGAATTGGCATCCTTCCAAATCTGGTTTTGTGAATTCATACATCAGTTTACTCTCTGTTCCCTCCATGTTGATTGCGTATGCTCTCTTACATTTATTGTCACCACATACCAGGATATTACCTCTATGTACAGTGATATCTTGCAACCCACTGATTACATCTGGTAGCTTTATGGTGTGAATGTAATTCAACTTATTATCAAATACATACACATATCTGCTGTTAGTGCCAACAAAGACGTGCTTGCTATCAGGATCGGTCGTCACACTCCACACCAATCGATCTGCTGGAAATTGGGATATCTTTTTGCCTCTGTACGATTTATCACGGACATCGTAAATACCGATTTCATCGGGATAACAGACGGTTACAACTTTAAACGTTGACAACGAACAACAGAAACGATATGGGGTAGACGTCTTGGCAGACTTAATCTGTTTTTGTGTTAGTATGTCTCGTCTTCTGTTCATGACAGTAATATGGGAGTGCTCAGGTAAAGACTCGCCAGTGATGACGATGTTACCATCCCTGGTGCTTGTAATACCACTCATTTTCCAACCTTTAGTTTTGAAGTCCTCAACAATTAAAACAGACTCTGGATGATCAGCGATTATTACGTCATTGGTAATGGATTTTGCTAAATCACTGAGATTAACATCCGATAACGATTCTATTTCTGGAAAGTCCTTTTTCATTTCTTCTATCAGAGTTTCGCTGGCTGCTCTAATATCAGGGATACACTGAGCATATGTCCACTTGTCTTTAGAAGCGAAAATAGATGAAGTCGTAACTATAAAGTTATCATACCGCTTTACAATCTGGTCACAATAATCTGATAGTTTCTTTAGTTCATCTTCGTTCCTTCTGGGAAGTTGTTCTGTAGCGGTTGTGAAATTCTTTACACTGGCTTCTAAACGTCTAAGTTTTCTACGGAGTTCGTCCTCAATTTCATCATACCTTTCTTTTAAATCTTCTGTTTCGTTGTCATATTTTGTATCTGTTGCTTTATGTTGGTCAGCATATTTTACTTTCAATTGGGCCAATTCTCGTTCGAAAAGAAGCCTCGTTTGTCCCTGTTCTTGTCTTCTTCGGTGTTCTATAGCCCGTAAGCTGCTTCCTTTGCTATCGGCAATTTCGGCAAGTTGTTTATTAATCTTATCTACCTGCGGTTTCTGCTGATCGATCAAATCTGTTCTCATTTTGGCGAGGTTTTCCTTCGTATTTCGGGTAATGTTACTGATTTTATTTGAAAAGTCGTATAATTTAGGTTTTTGTATCTCTAATTCAGCCAGTTTCTGTTCGAGCAATTGTCTTTCACTTTGAGCTAACTCAGTTACGTCATGTAGGTCATGACCTTTGTGTTTACTGTATGTACAAATCACACAAACTGGTACATTTCCGCAACTACTGCAACATAATATGGCGCTCTCTTTCACATGTGTATGGCACCTAGGATCTTCCGTAAGTGCTGCTAATTTATCCAGTGTTAGGTGATTATCTTCAATACTTTCCAATTTCAGAGTATGTGGTTGATGATCTATAAACATTTTATTGATGATGTGAATCTCGTAGCATTCTTCACACAAAAAATCGCAACATTTAAAGCAGTATGCTGAAGCTATCGTGTTCTTTGAACAGCTGATGCATTTCTTTAAATCTTGACTTTCAAAACATTTTTGCAATTGTATAAACTCTAGTATACTCTTCATATGAAAGTCAGTCTTGAAATCGTCAACCCCATTCTCTGGTATGTCATAATCCTGTTTACACATTGGACACTTAACCGCCCCATCTTGGCTGATTTCAACGACACTTTGCAAACATTCTCTACAGTATCGATGCAGACATGGCAGCAGCTTTGGTTCCTTAAAGTGATCCAAGCAAATCGGACACTGGAAGAAATTATCTTCCATGTCCCTAAGAGGGGTAGCAGAGGCCATCGTTCTGGTAGATGCGATTTCTGGAGTACAGAGCATAATAAACGCGGTGGATAAATGTTATTGTAGTGATTATAGTATTTTTTCAACAACTTTCCCAAATTTAGATTCATCATTTAACACTGATGACAACATATGTTAGCCTCATGTACAGATTGCACATATCTTATTCTTACCTTTCACTGTAAGTTTTCTATGTTTAAGAGGATCCACTGGTAACGGCCAATCCACTTCATTCGGTATTACCTTTGCTTTCCGTGCTTGACTAATGTTATATTCAATCTATATATAACTCACTACCTTTAACCTATGTCATGTAGTCGTAAGACCATGGGCGTCTTGTCGTAAACAATTTTGTTAACAAGTTCCCTAAATTTTGAATTACTTCCATATATCAGTATATCGATTTAACACTGATGACAACATACCATAGCCTCATGTACAGATTGCACATATAGTATGCCTACCTTTCACTGTTCGATTTCTATGTATATAGAGGATCCACTGGTAACGGCCAATACACTTCATTCGGTATTCATTTTGATTTCCGTGTTGGACTAATTCTATATTCAATCTATATATAACTCACTACCTTAACCTATGCCATGTAGTCGTTAGACCATGGGCGTTTTGTCGTAAACATTTCTTATAACAAATTTCCTAAATTTTAAATTACTTCCATATATCAGTATATCGTTTTAACACAGTTGAAAACATATCATAGTCTCATGTACATATTGCACATATATTATGCCTACCTTTCACTGTTCGTTGTCTACGTATATAGATGATCCACTGTAACGGCCAGTAAACTTCCTTCGGTGTAAATTTTCTTCCGTGCTTGACAAATTCTATACTCAATCTATATATCACTCAGTACGTTTAACCTATGTCATGTATTCGTTAGACCATGGGTATCATGTCGTTAACAATTCTGTCAACAAATTTCCTAAGAAAACATATCATAGTCTCATGTACAGATCGCAAATATCTTATGCCTACCTTTCCACTGTTCGTTTTCAATGTATATAGAGGATCCACTGGTAATGACCAGTATACTTCCTTCGGTATTACGCTTTGATCTATATGCTATCTATATATAAATAACTATGTCATAAGTCGTATGACCGTGAGCGTAGAACAGAATTCAAAGTTGAACAAAATTCTCAAATAGCACTATACAGAGTATTCAAAAATCCATGACGGTCGCCATGGTGCTATTCTTTCCGACCTTTGTGTCACATTCTAATTTGCACTCTACCATACTGATATTTGTTGATGTTACAAAAAGAAAGCAAAGGTCACTAGTAATAGAATTGCAGGTGCCAAAAACTGACAAATTATATCATATATGATTTTAAACGTTGTCTATGTAGCCATCACGAACAGAAATATGGAACCTTTTGAGTTATCATTACACCAGAAGGTAGGTCTTGTTTTGTTTTCCCGTCATTTAAATTCCTTGTATGCAAATTAGGAAGAGTCCATATGGCCTATGGGGTGAGCCTTATCCATGTCCAACGGCTGGATAGTCCATAAAAAGGAGATCCAAAGCCTTCTCTGATTCAGAAATTTTTATGCAATAGTACGTGTGCAGGATCGGTATATAGTGTGCCAATGCGCTCCGGTACGTTTGGTTGAGCGAAATTCGAATCGTTTTTGCTAAATTGTTTGTATGAAATCCAGTTTTTCAAATTGGCCGGTTCTAAAAATGTAACCATCTTGCGGGTAAGGTGAGGCATTCGAGAGAAACATTTTTTAAATGATTTTAAAAATTTCCTGTTATGTCTTAGCTTGTTTGTAACTGAGAGGTTCAGTTGATTTAAGTTTCTTACTGGGCTCACGATTTTCTTGAAAAAAGGTTAAAAATGTCAAAAAACTTATCTTCTAAAAAGTCCACATGACCCCCTCAGGAAAAGATTGTTAATTGATGCAGGCTGTTCTCTGTACAAAATAAAGCTGCAGGAAGTTCTGTTGTGTATTCTTATCTCAAGTTATGATTTCCCACCCCAACCCCCCAAAAAAATTGTTCGGCAGCATGCTAATTCGATTGGTTGGTAAAATAAAATGACCGCATTTTACCAATTAGTCTGCAACGCCTACCACATATTTTTTCTTGTTTGATGGTCTTTTTGTGAACGCTATATGATTAACTACACTGTAGACATGAACATATTTCCACACAGTGTTAACGCAAAGATCCTAATGGTGTTAAAATGCTATACGGGCTAATTGTCGAGCCTGAGGTCGATTTACGACCGTGGCATGTCGATTACGTAATCACAAAATTTAAAGGAGGTATGAAGCCTAGCCTTTTCTGCTTTGAGAACACCATTTAGCAGTACGCTCTTCAGTTTAGACAGAAACAACACAAATGCTTGAAACATATTTTCAACCTTAAAATCGATTTATTTGTTACCCATTAAATTCGCCATTTTATTTGAATTCCAACAGTTCCCGCCTGTTTCGTGACGTAAGCGAGACACATATTGCATTTCGAAATATTGAAACCTTCGGAGCTTAACATTTCCTACGCGCCGTTAACGATAACTGAGGGAAGATGTTGCCAAATTTTTCTTCCGAAATACTTTCCGGACTCGGGAATTTAAAAATAAAAAAAAGGAGAGCATGGATGCATAAGGACTTTAATGCTAGCAATTCGAGCCTGAATACATAGTGGATGAACTGAGACAACGAGACTTAGAGCTTGCTACACAGAAAATGGTAGTTATGCTAGTACTACCAAAACTAGTAACAGATCTACGAACGAGGGACAATCCTAGTGCTTTTGGGCTTTTTTTTGCGGTATCTTTCTCTGGAAACCTTTTCCCGTCAGGAATAACATCTAACTTAGTTTCCCCTTCCCTGCGCCTTCCTCTTCTCTCCTGTTTACACAACCAAATGCTTGGCACTCCGGCATTTTGCACCAACGTCCGAACAATTTCCGAGAGCACTAGACTTAGTGTACAACTCATATTGAGAGAAGGGATTTTATTAACTTAAGATCTGGTTCGCTGACGTCATTTTTCTAGCGCCTTCATTATATAATAGCCACCAACACAGTAGGTGTGAAAAATTCATTAGAAAATTCCTGAAAATTCCGTGAAAGGTAGTTTAGATTAGTTATTTCACAGAGGGTGTAAGAATATAAGTCTCTGCTAAGAGGTCACTGTAAAACCCCAGGGTTTATTTCTCTTCTAAGTATAGGTTGTTGATTGGATATTTGTAAATTAGCCTCGTTATTGATGTCTGGAATATACATCACTATTAGCCACGAGAACCGTGACCAGTCTTGTAATCGAACTGTCGGGAAAGACTGCTTGATCGTATAACTATATACTATCAATAGATTTTGAGAAAAATGCAATAATCTCTAATCATAGTCCTGTCCTATTCATGTGATTCTCATTAAACTGATCACAAAACCTTGTATAGAGGCATATTAGTCTTTTTACATGTTAACAGAGGCCGGAAATAATTTTCCAAGCTTATCCCCATTCTTCATAGAGATTCCTTCTGGCGATACTTAAAATTCATACAAAACACATTGATACGCCGATGTCAGAAAATATTGCAAGTTTAGGCAAGAAGTCCAGATCCCTGGTTTAAGGTTCCCAATGCATTCGGAATGGAATACTTGGTTTCTATTAAAATTGCTAACTAACATAACCTGAACCTTGGCTTTGTTCCGTTTTTCCGCGTCATTATAGTAGAATGTTACCCGGAGAAGACAAAAATGCAGACTGGAACAGAGATGCCAAATTTTGAAAATCATTTAGAGGTTTAAGAAAATGAACACTGTTTTGTGGTATTTTTATTGACACTTTTCATAAAACGTTACATTACGATTACTCAAAACATACTGCAATACTTCTAGAAAAACACTAAAATGTTTTTTTTTTTAATATATATGCATTAAAATAAGAGAATAAGGAATAATAAACAGAAAAGTGCAAAGAGAAGAAACTCAGCAACAGAAACAAAGCGAAGTAGAATCAGAGAAAGTGTACCCCCCCCCCCCCAAAAAAAAAGTAAGGATATTTTATCAAGCATTACTTGCAAGTTAGATTCCTGAAACTTAAGTTGATTTCTTATTAAATTAATAGAAATGTCTTCATCGCTTCTTCAAAACTGCATATGGACCCTATTTTTTGGGAATATTTGAATGTTTTCAAAGTTGTTGACAGTTTGTGAATGCATCTGGCAACATCTTATAGTGTATGATGTGATCATGGCAACTGAGCTAAAACAGTCTGTCTTAACTTGTCACATTCAAATCATCTATCAACATAGAGACCTTACATTTCTACAGAAAGTGGCATTTTGATGACTCTTCAAATAAAACAGCTGCTCAAACTTTCAAAATGTAGAGTACATAAATGAAGAAGATATGAGGTACAGGGGGAAAAGATTTACATTTATTACCTAGAATGATACCAGTAGCATGCACATGTTTTTAAAAGTGGATTGAGAATAATTCCAATTTTTCCCGACTGGTAAAGGTATGGGCTGAATTCCTTAGCTGGGGGTAGGGGCGAGGGGTATGGAGGTCTCTCCCCTACCTTGAGAAAAGTGTCAATGTGAAATGCAGCATTCTGAGGCATAGTTAGATAAGTAATAAGTATTATTAGTATTAATAATGCTGATAAATAATAATGTAGACATGATATATTTTGTACAGAAGAGGGGCATGCTCTCCCCCACCTACCTCTCCTCTCCCCCCCCCCTTGAGCATGTCACTCTGTAATAACGTTAAACATCAGTCATCGATCATGTCAAAGTCAATGTAACATTTGATCATTTTAACCGAACGACTTCATCTGACAAGGTTGAGATTGGCGACCATTTAATATTTGGTGAACCACAATCCATGTGTCCATTTCAACATATTGATGCAAACATACGACTATTCAACATAATAATACTTCCATTTAAATTAGTACCTAGTGCAACTTAAAGATGACATACATTGTATAGACCAAGAAAATTTATATTAATTGATAGGATGATATTTGTAGAATCAAAGTTATGAAATATGAAGAAAAGGGTACTGACATTGGTGAAATGATCCGGCAATTGAATCACAAAAGTAAAGAATAAATCATGACATTAATTTCAGAATCCTTTTATTAAAATATTGAAACAAAAGGGGTAGAATATTGAATTAGTCATCCAGGTTTTAATTCTTGTGTTGTTTTCATCGAGTTGATATTCCGTTAACGTAACAAGTTTAACTTTCTTATTCAAAACTCTGTTTAGCGAGGCGTCATCTTTATGTGAGTTTTAACATGTTGCAAGTTGACATTACGAGCTGCAGTGAACCCATTCTTAGCTGAAAGTACTGACCCATTTTCAACGAATCCAATCCAAACAGTATACCTACAGAGAGTTTCATATTTTCGCACTGCGCCCGTGGAACTCCTAACCGTAAGTTGTTCCGTTTTGATTACGTTATGTCTGAAACTCATCGCTTCATCCTTCGTTTTTAAATTCGTTTCCGAGTTTTTGCCCTTATTTAATTGCTGTCACTTACTGCAATGATGTCAACACCTTAGTCATACATGCTCTTATTAATAGATTTGCTTAAAACGTATTTTGCGGAGTTATCATTTCGTGTGTGAAATAAATAAATATTATTCTGTGTTTGATCATTTACAAATGATTATTTGACGGTAGATGAGGGTTTTTGTAATGGAAACGTTTTTCAATAATCGCTGACTACAATTTAAGAAGACTATTCTCTTAATTCTTCACAACATTGCCTATAACCCGTACATGTACAGTTTCGCTGATGTAGATGATGCTACTAACAGTTTCTCCTCATCATCCGTTCTGCTTATAGTCAGACGAAAAACCATGTCATTTATTGGTTTTGTTGTTGCCAGCTGTTTGCCATCCTGATTGTATTGTACGATTACTCCGTTAACGTTACCGCGGATAGATGCTCGCCACAATACGTAGATGAAATCGTTTACGTCTGTACAAACACTGATAGGTATGAATTGGCATCCTTCCAAATCTGGTTTTGTGAATTCATACATCAGTGTACTCTCTGTTCCCGCCATGTAGATTGCGTATGCTCTCTTACATTTATTGTCACTACATACCAGGAGATTACCTCTATGTACAGTGATATCTTGCAAACCACTGATTACATCTGGTAGCTTTATGGTGTGAATGTAATTCAACTTATTATCAAATACATACACATATCTGCTGTTAGTGCCAACAAAGACGTGCTTGCTATCAGGATCGGTCGTCACACTCCACACCAATAGATCTGCTGGAAATATGTTTTTGCGTTTGTACGATTTATCACGGACATCGTAAATACCGATTTCATCGGGATAACAGACGGTTACAACTTTAAACTTTGATAACGAACAACAGAAACGATATGGGGTAGACGTCTTGGCAGACTTAATCTGCTTTTGTGTTAGTATGTCTCGTCTTCTGTTCATGACAGTAATATGGGAGTGCTCAGGTGATGACTCGCCAGTGATGACGATGTTACCATCCCTGGTGCTCGTAATACCACTCATTTTCCAACCTTTAGCTTTGATGTCCTCAACAATGAAAACAGACTCTGGATGATCAGCGATTATGACGTCATTGGTAATGGATTTTGCTAAATCACTGAGATTAACATCCGATAACGATTCTATTTCTGGAAAGTCCTTTTTCATTTCTTCTATCAGAGGTTCGCTGGCTGCTCTAATACCAGGGATACACTGAGCATATGTCCACTTGTCTTTAGAAGCGAAAATAGATGAAGTCGTAACTGTGAAGTTTTCATATCGCTTAACAATCTGGTCACAATAATCTGATAGTTTCTTTAGTTCATCTTCGTTTCTTCTGGGAAGTTGTTCTGTAGCGGTTGTGAAATTCTTTACATTGGCTTCTAATCTTCTAAGTTTTCTACGGAGTTCGTCCTCAATTTCATCATACCTTTCTTTTAAATCTTCTGCTTCGTTGTCATATTTTGTATCTGTTGCTTTCCTGTAGACATCATATTTTACTTTCAATTCTTCCAATTCTTGTTCGAAAAGAAGACTCATTCGTTTGTGTTGACATCTTCTTCGGTTTTCTATATCCTCTAAGTCTCGTCCTTTGCCATCGGTAATTCCGGCAAGTTGTTTATTAATCTTATCTACCTGCGGTTTCTGCTGATCGATCAAATCTGTTGTCATTTTGGCGAGGTTTTCCTTCGTATTTCGGGTAATGTTACTGATTTTATTTGAAAAGTCGTATAATTTAGGTTTTTGTATCTCTAATTCAGCCAGTTTCTGTTCGAGCAATTGTCTTTCACTTTGAGCTAACTCAGTTACGTCATGTAGGTCATGACCTTTGTGTTTACTGTATGTACAAATCACACAAACTGGTACATTTCCGCAACTACTGCAACATAATATGGCGCTCTCTTTCACATGTGTATGGCACCTAGGATCTTCCGTAAGTGCTGCTAATTTATCCAGTGTTAGGTGATTATCTTCAATACTTTCCAATTTCAGAGTATGTGGTTGATGATCTATAAACATTTTATTGATGATGTGAATCTCGTAGCATTCTTCACACAAAAAATCGCAACATTTAAAGCAGTAGGCTGAAACTATCGTGTTCTTTGAACAGCTGATGCATTTCTTTAAATCTTGACTTTCAAAACATTTTTGCAATTGTATAAACTCTAGTATACTCTTCATATGAAAGTCAGTCTTGAAATCGTCAACCCCATTCTCTGGTACGTCATAATCCTGTTTACACATTGGACACTTAACCGCCCCATCTTGGCTGATTTCAACGACAGTTTGCAAACATTCTCTACAGTATCGATGCAGACATGGCAGCAGCTTTGGTTCCTTAAAGTGATCCAAGCAAATCGGACACTGGAAGAAATTATCTTCCATGTCCCTAAGAGGGGTAGCAGAGGCCATCGTTCTGGTAGATGCGATTTCTGGAGTACAGAGCAAAATAAGCGCGGTGGATAAATATTATTGTAGTGATTATAGTAATTTTTTCAACAAATTTCCCAAATTTAGATTCATCATTTAACACTGATGACAACATATGTGAGCCTCATGTACAGATTGCACATATCTTATTCTTACCTTTCACTGTAAGTTTTCTATGTTTAAGAGGATCCACTGGTAACGGCCAATACACTTCATTCGGTATTACCTTTGCTTTCCGTGCTTGACTAATGTTATATTCAATCTATATATAACTCACTACCTTTAACCTATGTCATGTAGTCGTAAGACCATGGGCGTCTTGTCGTAAACAATTTTGTTAACAAGTTCCCTAAATTTTGAATTACTTCCATATATCAGTATATCGATTTAACACTGATGAAAACATACCATAGCCTCATGTACAGATTGCACATATAGTATGCCTACCTTTCACTGTTCGATTTCTATGTATATAGAGGATCCACTGGTAACGGCCAATACACTTTATTCGGTATTCATTTTGCTTTCCGTGTTTGACTAATTCTATATGCAATCTATATATAACTCACTACCTTTAACCTATGTCATGTAGTCGTTAGACCATGGGCGTCTTGTCGTTATCAAATCTGTTACCAAATTTCCTAAATTTTGAATTACCTCCATATATCAGTATATCGTTTTAACACAGTTGAAAACATATCATAGTCTCATGAACAGATTGCACATATATTATGCCTACCATTCACTGTTCGTTGTCTACGTATATAGATGATCCACTGTAACGGCCAGTAAACTTCCTTCGGTGTAAATTTTCTTCCGTGCTTGACAAATTCTATACTCAATATATATATATATATATATATCACTCAGTACGTTTAACCTATGTCATGTATTCGTTAGACCATGGGCAGCATGTCGTTAACAATTCTGTCAACAAGTTTCCTAAGAAAACATATCATAGCCTCATGTACAGATCGCAAATATCTTATGCCTACCTTTCCACTGTTCGTTTTCTATGTATATAGAGGATCCACTGGTAACGGCCAGTTTACTTCCTTCGGTATTACGTTTTGATCTATATGCTATCTATATATAAATAACTATGTCATGAGTCGTATGACCGTGAACGTAGAACAGAATTCAAAGTTGAACAAAATTCGCAAATAGCACTATACAGAGTATTCAAAAGTCCATGACGGTCGTCATGGTGCTATTCTTCCCGACCTTTGTGTCACATTCTAATTTGCACTCTACCATACTGATGTTTGTTGATATAACCCCCCAAAAAAATCAAAGATCACTAGTAATAGAATTGCAAGTGCCCAAAACTGACAAATTATACCATATATGATTTTAAACGTTGTCTGTGTAGCCATCACGAACAGAAATATGGAAAATTTTTAGTTATCATTACACCAAAAGGTAAATTCGTAGGGACAAAAAAGAATTGTTCGCAAAAACAATAAAATGGGTTCTTGGTTTGGCCTATTACCTTTGAGACCTTTACGTTCATACCAATATCATTACTGAACATTTTTCAAAAGTTCAATTACAGAATTCGGTTTTCTAATAAAGTAGCGATCTTTGCTGTTTTTATATGTATGTAAAACGGCATTACAGTGGGGTTGGTTTATATATAATGCTTCAGTATTTGCGTTTGAGTTTTACACACCATGCCCGCTTAGGAATGGAACGAAATGCAGATGTTAACCTTTACTAGAGCTATGGCAAGAACGGTACGACGACAAATAACTAGTACGTCTTGAATCCTTCTTTGACAAAAGAGACGTTAATTTTCACAAGACCTGTTATGTTGGATTGAATTTAAATAGAATATTTCAGTTTACTTTTATTCTGGTCTGTTGCAATTAAACATTTTCGGCTCATTTTCGACCTGCTAAAATCTGTCATTTCATCTCTTTTTATTTCTTGCATTTCTTGCAGTAGGCTGTACAAAGAGATATGAACATCAACCTGGGTCATACTTCTAAATGCATATTAAACTGAATTTACGACGAAGATTAACGAATGTTTCCTTACCTTATCTCATCTTCTTGGACAATTTTCGTAGTTTTCTTTTTCTCTTTATAATAATCTAATGAGGAGTCTAACTACTAGTTATATGTATTACCCGATTGATACCTTGACCCCACCCCAAGCTAGTGTGGCTCTGATTGAGTGCATGGAACCCGTTATATTTCCATCCCTTTCGCTCACACTGGCACATGGGTTAACGGAAAAAATAAAAGATGAAATAATGTATGGATGCACGACCCGGTAGTGTGGACACCCGGACTATCGATAAACAGGGAAATGGTCAAACGTATAGTCACAATATAAGAACAAACAGCAACAACAGCCAGGAAGGTCTCACTACATTACATTACAAGTAGCAATCGTTTGGCAGGCATGGACAAATACAACTGGTAACTACGAACATTTTTAAGATGTGTTTATAAAAAGTTAATAGGGCCTATAAGTTGTTTTCAATATTTAATGGTTTATCGTTATTTCATAAAGTTTCATCTTGTCTCTGATAAACCTGATTGCGCTAAATGCTAATACTGTTTTTGTGTTTGTTGATATCGAAATTTCAATGAAGTACACCCATCGCTAAAGCTGTTGCTAGATCACATATAAATAAAATAAAAAATCCTTGAATCACGATTACAGTTTGAATATGATTATTAATTAAACCACCGTGGAATCAGCCCTCGACAGATGTAGACGTAAAAATATTAAATAAAAGTCATTCACTACAGGTCATGCTTACATAACTACAAGATATTGATTTGATGTGATTTTAAAAACTGTATTTTAACCATCGTCGCTTAATATTGTTAGTATGTATAGTAATAGGTAAGTTTGAGACAAAGTGTACCTTTTAAGCAGCTTCAAACTAAAGAAATGATGAATGGCAAAAAGAAACCAACGGGTTAAGGGGAATCCACAGAAGCTATCACTATGTAAGGTCCTCATGAACAAAAGACAAATCACAAAGGAAAAAAAGAAAAAGGAAACATTAACAATAAACAAGTACTTAGTTGACATGGTTTTGCAGAAAAATATTCGTGAAATAAAAGAATGATGTTGGGTCTCGCAAAAGCAAGTATATACTTATTGTCTTCAAGTTGAAGACAATAAGTATATACTTGCTTTTGCGATAAAAAAAATTGAAAAACAACTGTTAAGTGTATTATTAGTACTGAGTATATGCTACTGTTACAATCATGAATACTAGTGCAATTATCATGGCTGTTTGACGTACATTAGGCTACACTCAGATAATGTATCATTTAATTGTCTACTACTCCAGGCTGGGTCAACGGAAGACATGTTAATCACGATACGATATGAGCAATTAACGTTCGTTTAACAGATCTATAACGACCACCAATCTAATTCCCAGTTTTACAGTTTTCAGTTTTTATTTTCACAACTGTCCAAGGCATGTGTGGCAGCTCATGCTTAAATAATACTAGAAAATCCAAAAGAAAGGACTCCTCACGTTTCGGAACAAAATGAAGAACTGCATGATACATGTTTTCATTGTTTTGTTTACAGGTTTACAGGGCAAAAAGATATTCTGGGCTGTTTTGCATATCATTATCGAAGACAAATAACCTTAAAACTGATTTCAAGCTGTAATAAATGGGAACCAAATTAATGCAAACCTCTCCATGTCTGACCTAAAAATATGTTTCAATAAGTGTTTCAGGGCTTCTTAAAATTACAACTTCATTGGCAGGAAACAATTTGGAATGTGATGTGCCCTTGATTTTGCCCTGAGGTTATAGGTGACTCATGATAACTTACCTACTTCTGATGTACTACATAAATATAAATAGTTCAACCGCGGTAACCGCAGCCAGAATAAAGCAAAGGTTAAAAGTATAAACTCGATTCACCTTCGTTGACTATTTGAATACGATAACGGTATTGTAAAACCATGCGGTATGTGTACAGTCTTACCGACCTAAGCTAGTTTCCTTATCAACGTCTCATTTGGCTATACAACGAGCATTATGATATATGGGAAGGCGTGGACCAAAGGTGTCCTGCATAACAAAGGCTACAAAGGACTTGCTATATCTTGAGAAAGTTTATTAAAGGTGTCTATGTCTATTGACAACAAGTGCGAACAGAAAATAGTTTGTGTGTTCACGTTCCGATTAAAACTGATATTTTCCTGGTATAGTTCGATGAAAAACCTCAAATGCAATAAACAATAGGCCGTTTTAGTTGTTCTTATATTCTGGTAGGTAATGTTAAAGAATAGAATGCATGACGCAATGTATACATACAACAGAAACAAAGTCATATGACAATATTGTCGTAAATAGTTTTCTTGTTATACTGCTATACAATACTACTATGAAAATCCCCATTACACTACTACTACTACCTTTACTACTACTACGACGACAACTACTACTACTACTACCACTTCTACTAGCCTACTACTATACTGCTACTGCTACTACTACTGTACCAATACTACCAATACTTTTACTACTACAACTACTGCTACTATTACTACTACTATTACTAGTACTGCGACTACAACCCCTTCTACTGCTACTTCTACCAATACCAATACTACTACCACTACTACTAATATTAATACTACAACTACTACCACTGCTACTACTACTACGTCTACTACTAATAATCCCAATACTACCACTACTACTGCTACAACTACTTCTACTAGAACTACTACTACTACTACTGCTACTACGTGAAGCATTCAAATGTAAATCATAACAATATGGGAAATCCGGAGAGTAACATTATATTGATTGACTAAAAAGGAAGATTTATCCAAATTATTCAATACGACAGTATTCATGTCAAGACGACATATTTATTGTCTTGAATTTCTGAAAGTGTGATTCACGGTAGTGCATTAGCGAAATGTTTTCCGAAACGATATGTGTGTTTGAAGGATGCTAAATTGTTCCTTAATCGAGATCTGCAATCACTCCTTTCACAGTGTAATCGTTCAATCTGCCGGCGCTCTTTCAGAGGATGTCCGACTACACTTCCTTGATTTATGAGTAATGAACCCGTTTCGCGAAATTTCATTGAAAGTAAGGCCTACGTACAATGTTTACATGATTGCTTAAAAGCTTATTTTGCTCCATCGACAACAAATGACGCGATTCTACATTTGACTTTCAAAGTGTCGATGTTAACTTGCTCACATTTTATCAAATGTGCCGAGTGAACGTTGCAAATTGTTTTACCGTTGTACGAATTCCGCGCATTTCGCACTACTAGATAGTTACTAAGAAGTTCATTGACCATGTATTCGAACTTGGAAAACCCCAAACACGCCCGCCAGACGTGACTTAGGACTATTTCACTTGTATGTTGTATAGGGCTAATTATGCTTGCTGAGCTTAACACACAGACTCCGTCATCGCCCATGGTAGACTATACGTTCAACTTTGAACACAATTTAAGGGTTCGTGTAGTTTATTCAACCATGTGACCATTATACGCCCGCCAGACGTGTCTTAGGACCATCCCACTTGTATGTTGTATTGCCACATGATATGCAACCAGTTGATCAGATACACAAACAATGCACTGGCAGATTTTATTTGTACATTTGTTGTCGTATGTGGTCATTGTAGGATGTTGACCCGTGTAAAGATAGGACTCGTGTAGTTTAAAGCATTAGCCTATTGCTGGTATTACGCATATGACTCCGTCATCGGTCATGGTAGACTATACTTTCAATTTTGAACACAACTGAGGGTACGTTTAGTTTATTCAGCCATTTGGCCATTATTAAAAGATATCGGATTAACTTGGTGCGCGAGATCTCGTATGAAACGAGTTGGCTATCGTCAAGTACTGATAAGCTAGGCTACTACGGTACTACTGTATAATATACATTCATCAAAATAGGCGAATTTCATCGTCTTGAGCAAGTGCTACCTTCCTATGCAATATCATTTAATAGAGTAGGTACACACACCGTGTTTCGGCTCCTCAAATGATAATCAAACAAGGAACAATCCTTGTTAATCGATCGATTCATTCAGTGTTCAGTGGGATCTCACTCATTAACATAACTTCACGGTATGATCAAACATATATATTGCTTGACCATAGTTATATATAGATGAACTGAGTCAAATGATTCGTGAAATCTAATTGGTCTTTGACAGTCCACGTGATGTGGAAGCAAACACAAAGATCCGCATATATTGGAGATACACAACCAAATATCGTTTTCCGTGGGAACACGTGAGGAGAATGTGGATTTCTATGACATGTTGGCGTGAAGCGATAAGGAAGGAACGTTTTAATTTACAGAGTGTTTCAGCTTCTATATTATATTTACGTCAGATAATACAAATACCAATAATGTAATTTTCACTCTATGTAGTAATTTGTAACTCTTAATTCCACCAGTACAAGTGGTCCAGTTAGTCCACCTTTTTTTAACATAATTCTCAATAATTTCGAAAGTGATATTAACTGGACAAATATGGGAAAATGTTCAGCTAAGTGACGTTCGTTTACTGAAATGAAAAAGACAATGAAATTATGCATAATTAAATATATTTTCCGTGCCATAAGGTATATAGTCGCTTCATTCCTAGATGACATGTACTGGTCTTTATGTCAGTAACTCTGAGATTCTTTTACTGCACAGCAATATAATAAACTAAACTGAGATGCCCTTCTCTATCGATACAGACATCACATTTTACGTCGTTGTTTGTTCATTTTACGTGGCAACTAATACAACTTTCCCGGGTGTTGTTTTTCTGTTAGTAGTTTTGCCTATTTGTCTACTTGTTAATGTGATCGTACAACCAAATTACCATCTACTTGTCTTGTTGTGAGTTACAAGCTTCTATACAGCAACATGCTACAGTGCACTCAACGAGATATCACGTGGAAAAATTTCAAAAAATGTATATTTAAGGAATATCAATCTTATGATTAAAATATCGTCGTTTGAGTTTACTTTACCATCATGTCATAATTTCAATCTTTAGTCTATTTAACCCAACATATTACCAAAATTATGACAAAAATCAAATCAAATGAAACAAAAAGTATTAAACATGATATTATGCAATGCATTCAAGTCACAAACAAATATTAAAATGTGAAATAACAGTTTATACTTTAGTTGAAAGGCTAGAAAACATATTGATAAAGCTTCAATTATGAAATTTCATTCAGGCAATCCTAACATTTACTTCCGTAAGAGAACTTGGTGGAAGTCAGGAAAGTACAATGTTGTTAGTGATGAGACAATTCATCCAGGTATATTTACTGGAGTAATATGTGACAAAAATGCAAAATAATGACCAATCGTTTGTTATCACCATATGATTTTCAGGCTGAATATCATATAAATTTCCGTACGATTTCATGATTGACAATACATCCTGCATGGTAAGCTATCGAATCGTTATCAATTCATAAACCTTTTATCCATATTTAACTTTTTTTTACTTTACTACCTTACTTTGTCGTCCACTAGATTATAATATTTGCGCACGTTTTAGTTTGAGGATCAGTTCAATCCATGGTGAGTTTATAGCTAGGGTTAATTTCAGTCAGTTACAATTTTTTACACTAAAGTTAACCCTTATCATTCATGAAATTATAGCTCACGTTAATTCTAATAAGCAATCAAGTTATAGCTACGATAACTGGCTGCCAGAAATCAATTTCAGCTAGAGCTAATTCTAGCTCAAAATCATTTTGTAGTTGGCATTCAGTCTTATCAATAACCAATTTATAGCTAAAGTTAATTTTAATTCCAACCAGTAATCGTCAAACTAAAAGCTAGCTTTAATCCAATCACTTATCAACGTATAGCTAAATTTGAATAAGTTTATTGCTGTATTTGTTACCATCAAGTTACCAGTAGTGTAGCTGAAATAAATTGCAATCCATTTATAGCTGGAGGAAACTGCTATATATGACCATGGAGCTATAAATTAAAGCTCAATGATAAACCAATTGATTACTACATGTAATTTCACGCATTCCTCATTCCATGGCTGGGGTTTTATTATTCCAATTAAGAGAGAATGTGATACAGATATCGAAAGGACCCGTCTCATTCATTATCTTTCATAATTTCCAATCTGATATTTTTCTTTTCTTTTCATTAAGCATTAGTGAGCAATGCGAGAATTATTCTTTATCGAATTATATCAATCCTTGGATTTTGCTTAGCTCTTTACACCGGTACAGTTTGAGACTATAAATTATTGTGTTCCTACGTGTACTCAGGAATTGTTAGAACAAAACTTCAATCGAAGAGAATTCTCTTAATGTGATTAAAAGACCCTCTAATACATTTCTGGATGAAAGATTGTGTACTAGTGTCAAATTATGTTCCTCTATCTGTGATAATACCGCATGCCTTGTGATATCTGATCAGCATTTCTTTGGAAATTATTCTGCTACGATAGGTGGTCTCGTATAATTCAATAATTTCTGCAAAGATATAACTTTCTCTTGAAGCAAAGTTTACCTCACACTTGCACTACAAAGTTAGTTAACTTATAGCTGCTTTAAGTGCATCCAGACAAAAAGGATGGAACACTTTTATGGTAAGTCAATTAAAGTAATTTAAAGTGAGCTGAAAGAACAAAATATACAAACATGGATATGGGTTGTTTTTTGTCTTGTCTCTTGGGGGGGGGGGGGGTTGGTAGTGGCTGTTTATTTGAACCGCAAGATTCACACGTCAACCCCCTTTCCCACAGACATACCTTCTTCCTTTAAATATATATTAATGTTTCTGAATTACTGAGAAATGCCGCAAACAAACTTATTATCCATATTTCTTGATACCAGCAACCGTTGGTTATTTTTCTCTGTACTGCGCTAAGATACAATTCTGCGTAATCTGAGCTTTATGCTTTTAATAGTCATTAAGAAAGAAAGATGAGTATGCTCCCTTTTTGACCGTTACAGAAGGTAAGGTGCGCCACTAATTCTTGCAGATAAATGCATGGAAGGCAGCCGACTCCCACAAAAACTACCAGCGTGTCTTAAAACACTGTAAGTGTCAATTATTATATATGTTTACTTGCATTTTGTTTATATTTTGTGATTAAAAAACTCAACCCACTCCTCATATTTGGGAGAACACCTGTATTATTCCGGTACCCAAACAATCAGGCATAACCAGCATGAACGATCTTCGTCCAGCTGCCCTCGCTTCCGTCGTAATGAAATCATGCGAACGATTTATATTACACTACTTTATGAAGCTAACTGCTAATCTTATGGATGATCTCCACTTTGCCTCAAAAAAGATTGTAATACTGAAGATGATATCCTGTTCACACTGGACTAACTGTATTCTCATCTTGAAGACTCCAGATCTGGTTCTGTCTCAGCCAGCATAATGCAATTTTTATGTCTCATTTGCATGCAACGCTATACAGCCTCATATTTTAGTAGATCTGCTACTGGTTCTTATAACGTTGGTTCTTAGATTATAATACCAACCATTCACGATTTGTCCGTATTGGTATTCTGTTAAATCTGATGTTATTAATTGTGGTACTGGAGCATCCCAGGGTACCTTGCTTGAAGCATGCCTTCTTTACGTTGTATACTTCTAACATTCTAACGTTCTACAGACACTTATTGTACGCTTATTCACGTTGGAGATGACACTGATCTAATTGGTTTGATTAGCAATGATGATGATAGTAGCTACCTTTAGCAAATTACTGATTGTGTTATTCACTGTGATAGAAATGAATTTGAATTACATGTTAATAAGACAAAGGAATTGATTGTTGACTTCCGGAAGGTAAATAAGGTGTCTGAACCAGTTGTTTTAAAGGATAACGTAGAGGATAGAATTAGTGAGTACAAATGCCTGGGACTATGTTTGAAGACCATCTCAAGGGGGATGTACACTTCGAGTATATAGCTAAACGTCTGAAACCCCGTATGTATTGTTTTAACAAAAATCACGACTTACTGTATAACAACATGGGACATCGCGGCAATGCAAATAAGACATCTAAGAGAGACTTTATATTATTTTTGATTGTTTTATATTATCAAGCGGGCCGGACGGGAATTGTTCGCCTACGGTGGACCAAGTTTTTGAAAGTCGGGTTCGTGGGCAAACTTAGTTATGTGTAAAAGGATGTTAGCCACCCCCAAATATTAAGAAATGAGTAATTCTATCATTCCACTCGGTGGTACAATGCGACCACTGAGTGCACACATCATTCGCCGGCTACCCTTCGTCCTTTCTGTGGCAAGCCGTTAGTACTTTTAGCTTGTTTCTTAATCATTAATCATTCTTCATGTCATTGTCATTGAATTGTTTGGGTTTTTTGCAACTTGGCAATGTCTCGTCTGTTCTGTGTTACCTTTGTACATGCATTTCGTTCGTTAGATCCTTTTTTAGTGTTATTATGTCTTGTTCATCTTATTATCGCTCTTGCTTTACCTCCTTTCATCTGCAGGCATGGAATTACACTTGTTTGATACATACCGTAAGTGTACAGCTTTATAGACTCATTTGTTGCTATTAAGAGTTTATCAGTACCATCAACTTCTAATATGGTTATACAACGAGCATCACCGTCTACTTCTCTTTTTGTTAGTAACTTTCTTCCATTCTGACTATACTGTAGCAGGATACTTCTCTGTTTACCTGAGAAGTATGTCGACCATAACATGTAGATGAATTGATTCTTGTCTGTGCAAACACTGAAAGGTCTCCAGTCACCTCTACCAAGAAATGCTCTCATAAATTCATATATCAGATTACCCATCATGGTGACTGCATAAACTTTTTTAGCAATGCTATCGCATACCAGGAGACTACCTCTATGTACAGCGATATCGTCCGAGTATTTGATTACATCTGGTAATGTGATGGTGTGACTATACCTTAACTGATCATCAAATACATACATATATCTGCTGCCAGTACCAACAATGATGTGATTGTTGAGGGGATCGAAAGCAACACAGCTCACAAATCGATCGTGGGGCCAGTCATTAATGACGTCACTGATGTTTCTCTTGCTAAGTACACCACCACTCTCTTAATTCGCAAGATTGACTTTTCACTCTTAAAGATTGAATTTTAAATCTTTGGCAGATTGATATTAGGGACCAATCGGCTTAGATTGACTTTCAATCTGTCTTAAGATTGAAAAAAAAATAGTCTTAAAAGATTGAAAGTCAGTGTTTTTTAAGATTAATATATCAATCTAATGGATTGGTTTTCTTAATCTAAATTCGATTGACTTTGAAATTTCAATCTAAAACGATTGTAACTATCAGTGAATTAGATTGATAAAAGTCATTCCATACGATTGACTCTTCGATCATAAAAACTGACTTTCAATCTGTTATAGATTGAAAAGGTAGAAATCTAATAGATTGACTTTAGAATCTAATTTAGAATGACTATTAGTCTAAAAATGTTTTTTATTTATATGATTGGGACTGTCAATCAATATGATCATGATTGTCACTCGTTTTGCAGTTTGTCTATGTTTAAGCTTTCAACGTTAATTTTGTAAACATATATTGAAACAATTGGTTTTGTCACCCAATTAAATTATTCTCAAACAGAAGCTATTAACATAAGAGTATATGTCCACTTAGTTTCGCTTGAGGAAAACACCAGAAACAGAAAAGACAGAATGTACTTTGTAGACGAATTATATTCATTTACTGATGCAGTGAAGAAAACAAAACATGCAGAACATGGGAAATACTGGAGTTCCATAATTTTAAACATTTTCAGGTGCTAAAGATGAAGGCTAAAATAAAACATAATTAAAACACTGGCATGCATTTACTGATGCAGTGATAAACAAAACATGGGAAATACTAGAGTTCCATAAGTTTAATCATTTTTATGTGCTAAAGATGAAGGCTTAATACTGGTGTTCCATAATTCTAAAGTTAAAGAATGAAGTTTGCAATAACATACTGAAGATTTTATCAGGTGTAAAAGGAAAATTTGAATAATTAGCCTTTCCTATAGATACAATAGGCAAATAAGAACCTGAACTGGATTAAAAAAACTGAGGCTATGTCCCTTTTGGTTAAAACAAAACAACCTGGTAAGAATACCGAGCTGAACTAAAATTATGCATGCTTGTTTTAAATGCTAAATCTTTTATTTATATTTCATCAGTAAACACCATTTTAAGTCAATATCATTACTTGGGTGGTGCTCTTATTGCTGCACCAAGAGCTCGGACCTGTGGTTTTGCTGTTGCTGGAGGTAGTACTTCATAGTTCATTGCAGCAATAAATTCCCAAAATTGTTGCAAACTTGGAGAGTACTCCACATTAAAAACATAATGACACTCAAACAGTCTGTCTAAAGCATCCACCACATGAAGCCCTCCTGAAATTGCAATGCGGTCCAATATTACAAAGAACTGTTTCGGATCTTTTTCTGCACCAAGGGATAGCAACAATGGCTGCTTGAAACGATCTTCTTTCAACTTTGTTGCTTCTTCAACATCTGTTCCTTCCTGTGGATAACAAGCAGAAAAGAGTAATAACTGTAACACATGGTAATGCTCTCCTTTTATCCATTTTCTGAAATGAGGATGATTTCTGCAGTTGAGCTAACTCTTTAACGCTTAAGCTTGAAAAATATGTTCAACTGCTTTTAAAGTAGCATTTTGCGTTTGGTCGCCGTATTATACTTTTTTGACATGTCCATCAAGTTTTTTACATATATCAATCACAAAAGAGCCAACTAAGATATTTATAAGATATTTGCAGATAATGAGAAAAGTGTCCACGACAAACTCGATATTTAAAATTAATCGCATACAGTTCCCCCAAACCTACTAGTCTGAATTCAACCAATCAGAGATATGCAGGTTTAGTGATGAGCCGTTGCTAAAAATAGATTCAAGACTTTGCGTTGGTACAACCAAAGAGTTGTAATGGAACTCCCTGGTACAACTGCCATATAGACTGTACACAAATCAAGCATGGTGTTGTATTATGGATTGGTCAATGACGTTCGTAGTGTATATTCATATTATCGGTGAGGTTTATTGAGATTCCAACGGATAATATCTTGGAGAAAAACACAGTTGAAAGTTGCAAAATGTTCAACTTTTATGCCACCATTTGAAGTAAGATTTAAATAGATGGGCTAGTTATGTATGTCGTTATGGCATAGTGGAGTCAGTGAGGTTGAGAAAAATCATAGAAAAGCACGCAAATTGTTTTATTGCACATGTAATTATGTATGCACAGTAACCGTAGAAGGTGTACCGTAACAGTGCAATAAATGTACTAGATAGTCTATACTATCCACACTTTTGCCATCTGTGGGCACTGTGCTTGATATTATGATATTATGCCGATATGGATTATAATATTGAACTGACAAGAGAAGTCACAAGCCTTTACCAATTTTAATGAGCAGTAAACTTCTTGCATATAAGTACAACATGATATGTACAAGCATTAAGCATCACTACACACTTAACCCTACTGTCCAGAGAATACACACTTTTTACATATATACTGCACATATATACAGTTTCAGTATGACCAACCCACAGCTGCTGACCTTGTTCTGTGAACTGCTTGTAGTTCAAGGGTCCCATTAACCATTGGGCAATAAGGTGTATACTATGGCGCGAGAAAGCGGAATATATTACGTACAAATATATATCTCTAAAAAAAATATACAATTGAGTGAAATGCGCCCTGCACCACTGACGTAACAGTTTACCTGCCTTACAGATTTCAATAGGCACTTGCGGTAGATCGCAGGAAATTTGAGCTGTGCAAATGACTTTCACACGTTCGTTTCCTTTGCAAGGTTTGGCAAACTGCTTACGTAACACACCGGATAACGTTCCAAACTAATAACCTTGAAATGTGAAGAAGTGAGCAGTTACTGTTAAGCCGGCTGGTTACGTACGGTACAGAAGGCTTCGCTGTCGAACGTACCGTAGTACAATCAGGGAGTTGTTATGGAATAATCCCTGGTACTATCATGTGCAATGTGATATCGCAAACCCACTAACAATGAACTGCATTAAGATTCTGAGCAAACATGTGCGTTTTATGAATGGCCAGTGTAAAGAACAGGCTGGTCACTGCTGAAGTTACGGAACATCTCAGTCAGCACTTACAGAGCTCCGTACTTTGTACAGCATATATATTTTTCGCACAGAATATATTTTTCGTACAGAATATATTTTTCGCACAGAATAGGTCTTGAATATTAGAGAATATATATATTTTCTTTACACACAATAAAAATATATTTTTGCACAGAATATAATTTCTCCTGTAGAATATATATTTTTTCTGTCTCAGAATTTATATATTTTGCTAGAGAAAAATATTTTTCTGTCAGAGAATATATGTTTTGGTACTTTGTACAGCATATATATATTTTTCGACCAGAATATATTTTTTCGCACAGAATAGAATTTTGTTGTTAGAGAATATATATTTTCCGTACACACAATAAAAATATATTTTTGCACAGAATATAATTTTTCCTGTAAAATATTTTTTTTTCTGTCTCAGAATTTATATATTTTGTTAGAGAAAAATATTTTTCTGCCAGAGAATATATATGTTTCTTAACAAGATATATATATATATATATATATATATATATATATATATATATATATATTATAAGAAAATATATATTTTTCTCTTAGAGAATATATATTTATATTATAAATGTTTTTGTGTCAGAGAATATATTTTTTTTTTCAGAATATATATAAATATGTCTAAAATGTATTTTTGAAGTAAACCATGTATATATTTTGCAAGTAAAGCATATATATTGTTGTACACAATATATTCCGCTTTCTCGCGCCATAGTATCCTCATGAGGGTTTCTCCTAGCTAGTAGTAACTGGAATGTGATTAATGATTTATCATTTGATGACTTTTTCTCCTATACAATTCTAGCGTGATATTATACTATTCTAGACTGTCACTGTGTGAAGAATTTTGTACACTCTGCACAAGGGATGTGGTGGGAAGGTATGAAGGAAACACAGCACTGTAGTGTTTAACAGTTGATTTTAGCACTAGCAAGGGCCAAGGCTAGGTCTAACGTTAGGCCTTGCCTGCCATAGGCCTAACAAGTTTCAATGTGAATATGGCGATGGTCTTTATCTATCATGCTGCTAGACTACACAACCGAAGTTGAATGAATGTTTCAAATGTATCACGATAAAGCCTAGGCCTACTGTAATTGAATTAATCCGCATGCACATACGCATGTGATTTTCTCTGCAGTGCGTTAAACCTCATTTCGCCAAAAGTCACAATAGACACTTGCCTAACTTTAAGTCTAATATAATTAAAGTAGGAAATGCAACAATAAAAGAAAAGGAAAATTGAAGATGGGCAGATACACAAATTAAAGGAGTAAATGAAAGCGTATAAAACGAGCATTTTGAAGTACAGACAATAAGAAAAGCGTAACGTTAAGCCTAACGTTATCATAGGCTTAGTAGATCAGCAACTAAGCAGACTGAACAGCGAAATGCTAGGCTACATGATCGACAACTAGCTGAAAGGTGTTAAAAAGTCAAAAATACGAACCTTCTAGAATAGTGATTATCTCCTCCGTGAACTCTTTCTTCGCCAGAAAATTTCTTACGGTTCCTGCCATCTTTCTTTAAATGAGAAGGCTTCTTCGAAAGGTTTTAAGAAACTGAACTAAAATACACCGCTGTTTTGGCACAATCAGTCAATCAGTACTGTGTACTATCATATACGTTTCATGCAGTGCGTTGTGCAGAGCAGTATACAGAAGACCGGTATAATGTATTACGCTGTGTGTACGTACGCGGTGCAGCAGTGGGTATTTGGTTTTGCGAAATCTGATTGGACAATAGGCAGCGTTGGTATTTGTTTTGGCGTAATCTGATTGGATAAAAGTCAATCTTTACAAGACTGACTTTTATTTGCACCACGTGACTTGATTCTAGCGTTTTCATTGGATATATCTGTAAATCTAAAAAACGATTAAGTCAAGGATAAGACGTATTCAATCTATTAGCTTAGATTTCAGTTCATTTTCAATCAAATAGATTGAAAACTACTGTCAATCTTAGCTACCACTGACTTTGTCAATCTTACGAGTTAAGAGAGCATGCACATCATAAATACTGACTTCATCACGCAAGCAAGCTGTTACAACTTTGAAGTTTGATAAAGAACAACAGTAACGTAATGCGAAGGACCTGGACCTCTGATTCTGGATCTGATCTTTTCGTACAACTTTACCTTCCTTGTTGATCACAGTGATATGTGTGTAACCTTCTGATTCATCACCAGTGATGACAATGTGGCCTTTCCCGCTGCTTGCAATACCATTGATTCCCCTACGTTTACCTTTGATTCCCAAAACGTCAATAACGGACTCTTCATGTTCAGTTTCCGTGACGTCATCAAAAGTTACTTTAGTTATGTCGCTAATTGGAAAAACATATGAAGATGTAAAGTCTGGAAATTCTTTTTTCATTTCTTCTATCAGAGGTTCACATGCTGCTCTAATATCTGGAATACACTGAACGTATGTCCAATCGTTATTAGAAGCAAGAACAGACGAACTCGTTATTGTTAAGTTCTCATATCGATTAATAATCTGGTCAAAACTTTCCGAGATATCTTTAAGTTCATCTTCATTTCGTTTTGCAAGTAGTTCTTTCGTTGTTGTCAAGTTCTTTAAATTAAGATCAAGTCTTTCAACTTTTCTTGACAGTTGTTCCTCAATTATATTGCAATTTTTTTTAAACTCTTTACATTTATCATCATATTTTCTTTTAGTTGTTTTCCTGATGTTGTCATATTTCTCTCTTAGTTGGTTCAATTCTTTTTCATAATCAGAACTCGTTTGATTGTCTTCTTCTTTTCTTAGGTTTTCTATGTCCAATATCCCTCGTTCTCTCACATTAATACGTTCAGCAAATTTATCTCTAATTTTGTGTGCCTGCTCTTTGTGCTGTTTTATGAAACTTTCTGTCACATTGACAACAATTTCCTTTAATTTTATAGTTGTGTCTTTAACTTTCTTTGGTAAGTCGTATAGTTTAACTTTGTGTATATTAAGTTCCGCTAGTTTCGGTTCGAGCAATTCTCTTTCACTCGTTGCTAGTTCTGTTACGTCGTGTAGGTCATGATCTTTGTGTTTACTGTATGTACAGATCACACAAACCGGTAGATTTCCGCAAGTACTGCAACATAATTTGGCATTCTCGTTCACATGTACATCGCACATAGGATCTTCCGTGAGTGCTGCTAACTTATCCAATGTTAGTTTCTTTGTTTCAATATCGTCCAATTTCAGAGAGTGTGGTTGATGATCTGTAAGCATTTTACTTTTGACGTGGACCTCGTAACATTCATCACATAGAAACTCCCTGCACTTAAAGCAGTATGCTGAAACTACAGTATGCTTTGAACAGCTGATGCATTTCTTTAAATCTTTATTTCCAAAACATTTTTGCAATATTATGAATTCAAGCATACTCTTCATATGAAAATCAGTCTTGAAATCGTCTACCCCATTTTCCGGTACGACGTTATCCTGTTTACACATTGGACATTTAACTGACCCGTCTTGGCTGGCTCCAATGACTGCTTTCAAGCAATCTTTACAGTATCGATGAAGACATGGTAACTGTTTCGGCTCTTTAAGTTGATCCAAGCAAACAGGACACAGGAAGAAATCGTCTGGCAAGTCTTTTAGAGATGTAAGCGAAGCCATCGTTGTGGTAGACATGATTTCTGCAATATACAAGGATATAACGGATCAAACTAACCGTTATGCCATAAACTTCTTTAGTCAATCCTCAAACGTGTTTAACAAAATAAAGAGAGTTAGCAAGTTCTAAACTTGTATGATATTTGATCACGCTGGCGCGCGCACTACCTTGCATCGTCAGTCGCGGGAAATACTTCAGTCATATATTTTTATGTTTTTTTATGCATTCACACGTGAACGAACATGAAAAATCCTCAGAATGAACACACCCCACACCCAACTCCCCCCACAAACACACCAATATCCTTTCAACCTCACCTATAGATCCCTTCATAAGAAACGTTTCAATGAACCCAAGGCAAACGACTCTCTTCTAAATTTCTTAATCGGCTTCTTGTCACTGCCATAAAAATGGAGGCCCACTACTTAAATAAGCAAAAGGGATAATTTGTATATGAGCGCAACTCCCCATCCCCTTAAAGTTGGCATCTCATCTCTCGAGCAATTTAAAGGTGCAATCGATTATTTCTTTGACAAGGGACCATATTTACTTCTGGACTAACAAACTTGATTATAATTCCATTTCCATACCTCCCAATATAGAATCCCCCCAGCACCACCTGTAAACTCATTGGCACATCACTATTTGATCAAGGTATGAGCTGCTTCAAATTTCTTAACTTCATGAAATACTGAACAATCATAATGACGAACGGATCTAATCTGACACACAATGTACTGCATCATCTCTTCACCTCTTGATTTTAAGAGCTCTCTCATCTACTTTCACCCCATGTCCCCCACCATTTAACCCCCCTCCCCACACATACAGAGGTGTGTTTTGCATTCAGACTGAAGACCTCATTCTTTTGTTCTATTTTGCAAATCTACATACCCTAGCCTTAACAACACCCCGGAACAAAACACAAATCTTCTGAGGACCTGAGGATTCTTTTGAAATGATGTCTGAGGACTTTTAGTTCAGAATAATAAACATGTGCAACCACACATATACCCACCCAGTCCACGAAACACGCATACCAACAGAACATCATACTGTAAAAGCTTTGAGATGGTCATATTTATTGATGAAATGGAAATAATGGAAATTTTCTATGAAAAATGTTTAGCATCTCATCGTTGGAGTAATTTAAGATCGGAAACAAATTATCAAGGGACCATATTTACTTCTGGACCAAAAACCTTGATTATATTTCCATTTAACAAACTTCCCAGACACATAATTCTTTACCGATGCCGAAGGTACACGTGGCATTGTTGAGTATTCATAACAAGCTGATGTGATGGTTAAGGTGTAAAGGACAGTGTAATGAATGATTCGACAATAGCAAAGCATCCAATTTGATAATAATTACTTTTATAAGGTCTGTACTGTGAAGCAATGCCATTAATTTTATTATCATAGAAAGCAGAAGTGATGTAAATAAAATCAGATTATTTGTATCAATAACTTTACATACACGTGGAGAACACATGGCCCCAGTAATTTCGTTGTCTATCTAGTATTGTTCTAGGCTATATAATTGTGTCTCTTACTACTTTCTCCAAACGTATGCTTTTAAAAATAAAAACCTTTTGCATTCATAATTTTTAATAATAATTCAGTAATTTGGGTCGTTTTTCGCACGTTTCTCGCACGCCAGATCTATGGGTTGATTTCCATACTAATCTCATGTTTTTTTAAGTATACTTGAATTTTCTTTAGGTATGATCAACGATGGTAAATTGTCACATGAGATCAAAGATCGATTTTTTTAACATTGAATGTGAAACAATCTGAAATATGAATTGTAATGCCTCTACGGTATACTATATACAGATGCGCCAGTTAACGCGACTATCAAACTCTGGTAGTATATCACCGAACAAGAGGGTTGTCCCACTCCTTGAAACAGGCTCCCTACACACCTTTCACACTCTATGTACAGATGGGCACATTCAAGACAGTCGTTTTCGGGTTTAATTGCCATTGTAAGAGACTATAGCTTGGTGACCAGTAGACTGAATGTTTACTTACCTTATATCGGTAAAGATCCCCACAAAGTAGTTCACTCCTTTACTGGTTTTAGTCTTTAAAGCGTTTTAAACAGTTTTTCCGTGTTAATCGAAGTTCACTTAAAATATTTCTAGTGTGGCTCTGTATACTATATGTATATATATCAAGCATTTCAATAAACCATGCTATGGTGTTGTACAGCAAAGTAACGATACGTTATGTTTGAACGAAGATTGCGTGTATTTCACGAGGGAACACCTTAACACGGTCAACGATTCCATTGTGCGAAATCGTTGATAATCCTGATTACATTTGTTCCTGTTCAGTTTTTGATGTGAATGCCCCCAAAACAATTACAGTGTGCATTGTCATTAGTCACTACTTCACAAATGATGCGAGTCGAAAATGACAACACAGCCTACCCTTATAGGATTTGTATACAACAATATGGTAACCTAACATTTAAACACCACAGTCTTTACACGGTAAAATAATGTGCCAGTTTTCGGAATTGGATTCGAATTTTGTGCACAATGAGTACGAAAGATAACATAACGAAGTTGTAAAAGTTCATAAGCCGTTAACAGTCAATCAAATCATTGGAAAACATTTTTCAGCTCACTTTAGCAAGAAACATTTTGCAAATTATTGTTAAACCCTGTGAAGATAGGTGCATTACACTAAAAATCAATCTTCTTTTTTGTTTGTTAGGCATACTGTTGCGAGGGCCCATTGTAACCTAACGCTAGTCACTGCTAGTGAGGAACCTAATGTTATAATATAGAAAGTATTTGAAGTGGCCTACCTGACAAATCAATATTTGAGAAATTAGGTCGGGTTACCGTGTCAGAATGTTATTTATGTAATGAGCAATACACGATTGTTCTGGTATATTCCTTATGATGGCACACTGGTCTCGGTTCCCGACGGTTTACGTGAATTCCCGTTGTACGCTGTGCACGCATCTTCGTGGATTCTCTGGAATGTTCGCGAGATATGCAAAGGACTTCCGGAAACGGGGAAACTGGGTCGAGTTGTTACTCAGGTGTATCGAGAAAATCTAGATGATTCTTGACATGGCGAATCGTATAAAAACCCGCCCCAGATCGGATAGTTGCTCAGGTTCGGAACGAATACAAGCGACGACACATATTATACCATTCTACTATATATCGTCAGTGCTCAACTGCCAGTAGTTTCTGAGGGATTGACATATCGATACCAAGATTGATTCTACACTTCCATTCAGAAGTTTGAAGAGGACTTTGCTGTGAAACTACAGTTTTCCAGTATTTATTTCGGAGAATGTGAAGAATTTCTGTCTCCGTTGAGGAAGTTCGTTACGCCATGAGTTGGTGGCTATAAAGCTGATTTTGGACTGACTCTGGAATATTTAGTCGGCGAGAAGTTCGACTTGTGCTTCACTCGATTGTGGCCTGAAGTCCGTCTTCTATTTTGGAGCATCGCCGGAAAGAAGGTGACTGCTGTTTCTGGGATCACGAGAAACTTCGTCGAGGACCAGTGAATTTCGCGGTACAACGGACCGAGAATCGTCGTCATCAAGGTCGTGGCCGCTGAGGGATATCGCCGTTGGAAGAGACCAGCGTGTTTTAAAGTGTATCAAATTCTCTAGACTTGTCAATTTGTCTATGTTCCTCTCATAAACGAGCCCAGGCTTGTGTCTCGTTAAAAATTAATTATCGAGACCTCTTGCATTCCAACGTAACAATACACTTTCTACGAATTTCTTCGACAAAGTAATATTATGCCTATATTTAATTGTCCCAACTTCCGGAGGCCTTTTGGTTCTTAACCCCCATCACGTAGCATTTGATATTTTCATTACAAAGCGTTTCAGAATAATTCCTCTTCACGAAGGGTAGTTTTGAGCTCGAAATTAACTACGAGGGCCAACAAATATCTGAAACTGCTCGTCCCTAAAATAACCCCATATCGTTCGTACCTTCCCCCACCTCACCAGAAATAGCATAGCCTCATACATCTCCGATATTGTTTTCACTCGGTTCAATTTTGTTTTTATCGTACCCCCTCTTCCCCACCCCTCCCTCCGTGTGGAAATTCTTCAAAGGACCCACGAGTTGTCTATCGAGAAACAGTATTCAGATGTAAATAATAATAATATAGGAAATCCGGAGAATAACATTATATTGATTGAGGAGAAAAAGGAAGATATATCCAAATTATTCAATACGACCGTATTGATGTCAAGACGACATATTTATTGTCTTGAATTTCTGAAAGTGTGATTCACGGTAGTGCAATAGCGAAATGTTTTCCAATACGGTATGTGTGTTTGAAGGATGCCAAAGTGTTCCTAAATCGAGAGCTGTAGTGACTCTGTTCATAGTGTAATGATTGTACGGCTTCAACTGTCAGCAAAGTTTGCACTGCCCGTGAAATTTGATACGACAAATATTAAAATAAATTTGCTTTTTACTCCAAAACAAAACTTTTGTTGTTGTACCAGGTATATTTCAAAAACCCAGTTGTGAACCCTTTCTATCTGCCGGCGCTTTTCTTGAGGATGTCCGACTTCACTTGCTAGATTTATGAGTAGTGAGCCAGTTTCGCAAAATTCCATACAAAGTAAGGCCTACGTACAATGTTTACATGATTGTTTAAAAACTGATTTTGTTCAATCGACTAAAAATGACGCGATTCTACATTTAACTTTCTAAGTGTCGATGTTAACTTGCTCAGATTCTATCAAGTGTACGTTGCAAATTGTTTTACCGTTTACGAATTCCGAGCATTTTGCACTACTAGACAGTTACTACGAAGTTCAATGACCATGTATTTGAACTTGGGAAACCCCAAACACGCCTGCCAGACGGATCTTAGGACCACCTCACTTGTATGTTGTTTTGCCACGTGATATGTAAGCAGTTGATCAGATACACAAACAAATGCACTGGAAGATTTTATTTGTAAATTTGTTGTCGTATGTGGTCATTGTAGGATGTTGACCCGTGTAACGATAGGACTTGTGTAGTTTAAAGCATTAGCCTATTGCTGGTATTACGCATATGACTCCGTCATCGTTCATGGTAGACTATACTTTCAATTTTGAACACAACTGAGGGTACGTTTAGTTTATTCAGCCATTTGGCCATTATAAAAAGATATCGGATTAACTTGGTGCGCGAGATCTCGTATGAAACGAGTTTGCTATCGTCAATTACTGATAAGCTAGGTTACTACGGTAATACCGTCTAATATACACTGATCAACTGATATCTTTCTATAAAATATTATTTAATAGGGAAGGTGCACGCTTCGTGTTTCGGCTCCTCAAAATGATAATCAAACAAGAAACAATCCTTGTTAATCGATCGATTCATACAGTGTTCAGTGGGATCTCACACATTTACATAACTTCACGGTATGATCGAACAGATATATTGCTTCACCAATAGCAATATTGTTATATATAGATGTTCTGAGTCAAATGATTCGTGAAATCTAATTGGTATTTGACAGTCAACGTGATCTGGAAGCAGACACAAACAAAGATCCGCATATATTGGAGATACACAACCAAATACCTTTTTTTTCCATAGGAACACGTGAAGAGAATGTGGATATCTATGACATGTTGGCGTGAAGCGATAAGGAAGGAAAGTTTTCATTTACAGAGTGTTTCAGCCTCTATATCATATTTACGTCAGATAATACAATTACCAATTATGTAATTTTCACTCTATGTAGTAATTTGTAACTCTTTATTCCACCAGAACATGTGGTCCAGTTAGCCAACCTTTCTAAACCTAATTCTCAATAATTTCGAAAGTGATATTAACTGGACAAATATGGGTAAATGTTCAACTAAGTGACGTTCGTTTGCTGAAATGAAAAGGAAAATGAAATTATGCATAACTAAATATACTTTCTGTGCCATATTATTATATTCGCTTCATTCCTAGATGACATGTAGTCTACTGGTCTTTATGTCAGTAACTCTGAGATTCTTTTAAATAGAAATAAGAAATAGAAACTAAAAAATGAAATAACTAATAATAGAACATGAGTATATTTTGATTTTTTTTAATTGACTTTTGATATTATTTTAGGTTGTCTATCTTTCTTTTAATTATGCTGATGATGCAGATACCTGCTTATTATATGTCACCTGATTGTCAAGGAATTGGAATATGCAGTGCAGGATGAGGGCATTCACCCCCCCCCCCTCCCTCCTCCTTTATTTGACATAGAAGTTTCTACTTTGTCAGTTTATGATGGTTACATCTATCACTTACCTGTCATCCCGCCACTTTTCCCTACACACCCAAACAAGTTCCATGTTATGACACTTCCAGCAAGAGGCCCAATTCTACTGAGAAATTATTCACAGAGGAAAAGTTTACTCAAATTAACAACTACTAGTACCAGTAATAAAAGCAATTCAAAATGGGCTTAAAAAACTACAAGCTATCCCTACGCCACCCCCTTTTCCATGTCAAGAAAAAGTAGGGTGAATTTGTGCAAAGGAACTAAAATTACTATCCCAGGATATCTTCCACAGTGTAGCGATCCCCTCCCTCCCCCCCCCCCGGTCGCGATTTTTTCCCAAGCAGGTTTGTAATTACGGAGTTTTCAGCCAATCAGATTGCTCGTGACGTCAGCATAATAATAATCATCGCTTGGAAGTTCGAAGACATATTCTGAGTTACACACTGACACTTGATTGAGTCTAGTTAAGGGGTTTCCCTTCAAACGCCCTAATTTTATTTTTAATGCTTGAATTACATGTTGACCTCACTTATGATACATACTCTACATTCTATTTGGTTCGTGTTTACGTTATCCACGATTCGTGAGCCGTTCTATTGAAATCAGAATTCGTTCGTGGAATGGGTAGGCCTACACTAAAAGCAACTTTACGACGCGAGTTCACGAGTCTTGAGTGAATAAACGCAAAACAGTATAGTGTATAGTGTAATATATTTCCGTCACTGCACTGTGTACAGAGTTTAATGCTTGGATTACATGTTGACCTCACTTATGATAAATACGCTACATTCTATTTGGTTCGTGTTTACGTTATCCACGATTCGTGAGACGTTCCATTAAAATCAGAAATCGTTTCGTTGAATGGGTAGGCCTACACTAAAAGCAACTTCACGACGCAAGTTCACGAGTCTTGAGTGAATATACGCAAAACAGTATAGTGAATAGTATGATATATTTCCGTCACTGCACTGTGTACAGAGTTATAATACATATAGGCCTACAGCGCATGTGTGATGTACCCTGTACGAAACTTTCACTGTGCGATGTCATCGATTAATGCCTTCACAGAAAACTTCGATCAAAGTAGATAATACAATACTAGTGTTCTAAATATGTACACATCCATTTGTTGCAACGAAGATATACCCGTTCAAAATTGCTCGTAGCTTTTCGTTCATATAATTAGATATGTTTGGAATATTCCAAACATATCTAAATATATGTACGAAAAGCTACGGGTAATTTGAACGGGTTCATCTTCGTTGCAACATATGGATGCAGAACCTCGAAGTGAAGGTTTCTATGGTGATGACGTAACTTTTCCGACCAATCATGAACGACTATTTACGCACAATTGCAAACCTGTTTGGGAAAATAATTCGCCCCTGTCCTCCAGCTGACCCCATCTGTCCAGCGAAGACACCTGAAGAAGACAATCAATGACATTGTGCTTTTAAAACACTTTCTCTTCACAAATGTACATTTTAACCAATTACTATGCATGTAGCTATATGGATACTACTTGGCAGTAGGAATAACAATCGTATGATTAAAATAACGTCGTGTGAGTTTACTTTACCATAATTTCATAATTCAATCTTTAGTCTATTTCACCCAAACGTATTACGAAATTATGACAAAAATCAAATCAAATGAAACAAAAAGTTTTAAAAATGATATTATGTAATGCATGCAAATGAACAAACAAATGTTAAACAGTGAAACAACAGTTTCTACGTTAGTTGAAAGGCTATCAAACATGTTGATAAAGCTTCAATCGTGAAAATTCATTCAGGCTATCCTAACATTTACTCCTGTAAGAGAAGTTGGTAGAAATCAGAAAAGTAAAAAGTTGCCAGTGATTGAACAATTCATGCAGGTATATTTACGGGAATAATATGTACACAAACAAATGCAAAATAATGACCAATCGTTTTTTTTTGAGGGGGGGGGGGGGGTCGGTATTGGTTGTTCATCCGTATCGCAAGATTTCCATGTCAAGCCCCCCCCCCCCCCACCTTCTTCCTGTATGTATCTATTCATATTTCTGAATTACTGAGAAAATGCCGAAAACAAGTTTATTATACATATCTCTTGATACCTGCAAGCGCTGGTTATTTTTCTTTGTACTGCGCAAAAATACAATTCTGCGTATTCTGAGCTTTATGCTGTTAATAGTCATTAAGAAAGAATGATGATATTTTATCTGATTATTAGAATATTGGAAATGATAAAGTAAGGAACAGAGAAATGAAAGTTAAAAATAAAATGTGTGGTTCTCAAGTATGCCTTCTGTAAATACTTTTAGTTAGACGATAACTATATTGACATTACTCTTTTCATCGCCATGATATCACTCTACTACAAATAAAATATCTAGAGTGTCTGGAGCGGTATCCGTATGATGAGCGGCTATGCTAACAATAGCATTAAAACACGTCTTAGGCTATCAGCTGAACTCATTCTATAATTGATTTGTCTGGCAAGATTTCACGAATGCAGTTGATCTACTTCTTAGTGCAACTTCTGAGTGGGGTGGAGGGGGCGGGGAATCTGCTCCCCTTTTGACCGTTACAGGAGGTGAGGTGCGCCACTAATCTTGCAGATAAATGATTGGAAGGCAGCTGACTCCGACAAAAGCTGCCAGCGTGTCTTAAAACAATGTAACTGTAAACTATAATATATGTTTACTTACATTTTGTTTATATTTTGTGAATCAAAAACTCAATCCACTCCTCATATTTGGATGTAATCTTGTATTATTCCGGTACCAAAACAATCAGGCATAACTAGCATGAACGATCTTCGTCCAGCTGCTTTCGCTTCCGTCGTACTGAATCATGCGAACGATTTATTTTACACTACTTTAAGAAGCTAACTGCTAATGTTATGGATGATCTCCACTTTGCCTATAGAAAAGATCGTAATACTGAAGATGATATCCTGTTCACACTGGACTAATTGTATTCTCATCTTGAAGACTCCAGATCTGGTTCTGTGTCAGCCAGCATTATGTACTTTTTGTATGTCTGATTTGCATGCAATGCTATACAACCTTATATTTACTCCCTGCCCTGTTCCTTTAATCCTCTCTTTCCCCCTCCACTGTTTATCTCCTACGTCTCCTCTTCCCCGGTTGCTTTCTTCTCTCCATCCCTTGTCTACTCATAATCCCCTTTCATCTATCTCATTGTGTTCACCGTGCTCATCAACCTGTCTGTATTGTGTGCGTGTTTTTGTCTCTTCTGTTACTGTTACTTGTCATTTAGCCTCTGAAGAAGATCCTGCTAGGATCTAAACGTCAGGCAATCTTACTTTTACACAACCGTATATTTTAGTAGATCTGCTACTGGTTCTTATAACGCTGGCCCGTTGGGTCTTAGATTATAATACCAACCATTCACAAGGTGTCCGTATTGGTATTCTGTTAAAACTGATGTTATTAATTGTGGTACTGGAGCATCCCAGGGTACTTTGCTTGAACCTTGCCTCTGCTCTAACTGGTTTGATTAATAGGGATAAGGTGTCTGAACCAGTTGTTTTTAAAGGATAAGGTAGAGGATAGAGTTAGTGAGTACAAATGCCTGGGACTATGTTTGAAGACCATCTCAAGGGGGATGTACCCTTCGAGTATATAGCTAAACGTCTGAAACCCCGCATGTATTGTTTTAACAAAAATCACGACTTACTGTATAACAACATGGGACATCGCGGCAATGCAAATAAGACATCTAAGAGAGACCTTATATTATTTTTGATTGTGTTATATTATCAAGCGGGCCGGACGGGAAATGTTCGCCTAAGGTGGACCAAGTTTTTGAAAGTCGGGTTCGTGGGCAAACTTAGTTATGTGTAAAAGGATGTTAGCAACCCCCAAATATTAAGAAATGAGTAATTCTATCATTCCACTCGGTGGTACAATGCGACCACTGAGCGCAAACATCATTCGTCGGCTACCCTTCTTCCTTTCTGAAGCAAGCCGCTAGTATAACTTTTAGCTTGTTTTTTTAATCATTAATCATTCTTCTTGTCATTTTCATTGCCTTGTTTGGGTTTTTGCAACTTGACAATGTCTGGTCAGTACTGTGTTACCTATGTACATGCATTTCGTTGGTTAGATCGTCTTTTAAAGTGTTAGTGTTTTTATGTCTTGTTCATCTTAATATCGCTCTTGTTCTACTTTGTTTTATCTTCAGGCATGGAATTACACTTGTTGGATATATACCGCAAGTGTACAGCTTTATAGACTCATTTGTTGCTATTAAGAGTTTATCAGTACCATCAACTTCTAATATGGTTATACAACTAGCTTCACCGTCTACCTCTCTTTTTGTTAGTAACCTTCTGTCATTCTGACTATACTGTACCAGGATACATCTCTGCTTACCTGAGAAGTATGTCGACCATAACATGTAGATCAAATCGTTCTTATCTGTGCACACACTAGTAGGTATCCAGTCACCTACATCAAGAAATGCTTTCATTAATTCATATATCAGATTACCCTTCATGGTGACTGCATAAACTCTTTTACCAATGCTATCACAAACCAGGAGACTACCTCTATGTACAGTGATATCGTACGAGTATTTGATTACATCTGGTAAAGTGATGGTGTGACTATACCTTAACTGATCATCAAATACATACATATATCTGCTGCCAGTACCAACAATGATGTGACTGTTAAGGGGATCGAAAGCAACACAGCTCACAAATCGATCGTGGGGCCAGTCACTAATGACGTCACTGATGTTTCTCTTGCTAAGTACACCACTATGCACATCATAAATACTGACTTCATCACGCAAGCAAGCTGTTGCAACTGTGCGGTTTGATAAAGAACAACAGTAACGTAATGCGAAGGACCTGGACCTCTGATTCTGGATCTGATCTTTTCGTACAACTTCACCTTTCTTGTTGATCACAGTTATATGTGTGTACCCTTCTGATTCAATACCAGTGATGACAAAGTGGCCTTCCCCGCTGCTTGCAATACCATTGATCCACCTACGTTTACCTTTGATTCCCAAAGCATCAATAACAGGCTCTTCATGTTTAGTTTCCGTGACGTCATCAAAAGTAACTTTGGTTATGTCGCTAATTGGAAAAACATATAAAGATGTAAAGTCTGGAAATTCTTTTTTCATTTCTTCTATTAGAGGTTCACATGCTGCTCTTATATCAGGAATACACTGAACGTCTGTCCAATCGTCATTAGAAGAAAGAACAGACGAACTCGTTATTGTGAAGTTCTCATATCGATTAATAATCTGTTCACAACTTTCCGAGATTTCTTTAAGTTCATCTTCATTTCGTTTTGCAAGTAGTTCTTTCTTTGTTGTCAAGTTCTTTAAATTAAGATCTAGGCTTTCAACTTTTCTTGAGAGTTGTTCCTCAATTCTATTGCAATATTCTTTAAACCCTTTACATTTATCATCATATTTCCATTTAGTTGTTTTCCTGATGTTGTCATATTTCTCTCTTAGTTGGTTCAATTCTTTTTCAAAATTAGAACTCGTTTGATTGTCTTCAACTTTTCTTAGGTTCTCTATGCTCAATATCCCTCGTTCTCTCACATTAGTAACTTCGGCAAGTTTATCTTTAATCTTGTGTGCCTGCTCTTTGTGCTGTTTTTTGACACTTTCTGTCACATTGACAACACTTTCCTTTAATTTTATAGTTGTGTCTTTAACTTTCTTTGGTAAGTCGTATAGTTTAACTTTGTGTTTATTAAGTTCCGCTAGTTTCGGTTCGAGCAATTTTCTTTCATTCTTTGCTAGTTCTGTTACGTCGTGTAGGTCATGGCCTTTGTGTTTACTGTATGTACAGATCACACAAACCGGTAGATTTCCGCAAGTACTGCAACATAATTTGGCATTCTCGTTCACATGTACATCGCACATGGGATCTTCGGTAAGTGCTGCTAACTTATCCAATGTTAGTTTCTTTGTTTCAATATCGTCCAATTTCAGAGTGTGTGGTTGATGATCTGTAAGCATTTTACTTTTGACGTGGACCTCGTAACATTCATCACATAGAAACTCTCTGCACTTAAAACAGTATGCTGAAACTACCGTATTTTGTGAACAGCTGATGCATTTCTTTAAATCTTTATTTCCAAAACATGTTTGCAATATTATGAATTCAAGCATACTCTTCATATGAAAATCAGTCTTGAAACCGTCTACCCCATTTTCCGGTACGACGTTATCCTGTTTACACATTGGACATTTAACTGATCCATCTTGGCTGGCTCCAATGATTGCTTTCAAGCAATCTTTACAGTATCGATGAAGACATGGTAACTGTTTCGGTTCTTTAAGTTGATCCAAGCAAACAGGACACAGGAAGAAATCGTCTGGCAAGAATTTTAGTGATGTTAGCGAAGCCATCGTTGTGGTAGACATGATTTCTGCAATATACAATATATAACGGATCAAACTAACCGTTTTGCCATAAACTTCCTCAGTAATACTCAAATGTGTTTAACAAAATAAAAAAGTTAGCAAGTTCTAAACTTTTCTGATATTTGATCACACTGGAGCGCACACTACCTTGCATCGTATATTTTTATGTTTTTTATGCATTCACACGTGAAAGAACATGGCAAATCCTCAAACTGAACACACTGTTACGAGGGCCCATTGTAGCCTAACACTAGTCACTGCTAGTAAGGAACCTAATGTTATATTATAGAAAGTATTTGAACTTGCCTACGTGATAAATCAATATTTGAGAAATTAGGTCGGGTTACCGTGTCAGAATGTTATAATACACGATTGTTCTGGTATATGATGACGCGCTGGTCTCGGGTTAACGTCGGTTTACGTGAAATCGCGTGTAAGCTGTGCACACATCATCGTGGATTCTCTGGAATGTTCGCGAGATATGCAAAGGACTTCCGGGAAGGAAGAAACTGGGTCGAATCGTTACTCAGGTGTATCGAGAAAGATCTAAATGATTCTTGGCGAATCCTATAAAAACCCGCCCAGATCGGAAAGTTTCTCAGTGTCGGAACGAATACAAGCGACGACACATATTATACCATTCTACTATATATCGTCAGTGCTCAACTGCCAGTAGTTTCTGAGGGATTGAGATATCGATACCAAGATTGATTCTACACTTCCATTCAGAAGTTTGAAGAGGACTTTGCTGTGAAACTACAGTTTTCCAGTCTTTATTTCGGAGAAGGTAAAGAATTTCTGTCTCCGTTGAGGAAGTTCGTTAAGCCAGGAGTTGGTGGCTATAAAGCTGATTTTGGACTGACTCTGGTAATATTTAGTCGACGAGAAGTTCGACTTGTGCTTCACTCGATTGTGGCCTGAAGTCTGTCTTCTATTTTGGAGCATCGCCGGAAAGAAGGTGACTGCTGTTTCTGGGATCGCGAGAAACTTCGTCGAAGACCAGTGAATTTTCGCGGTACAACGGACCGAGAATTGTCGTCATCAAGGTCGTGGCCGCTGAGGGATATCGCCGTTGGAAGAGACCAGCGTGTTTTAATGTGTATCTTATCTTGTTAAGTTTGTGAGTAATTTTCTATATATTTGTAATTACCACTTGTTGTTGGTGGTTCAAACTCCATTGTTCAATATAGTTTACGTTCTCATTCAAATTCTCTAGACTCGTCAATTTGTCTGTGTTCCTTACGGAAACGAACCCAGGCTTGTGTCTCGTTAAAAAATAATTATCGAGACCTCTCGCATTCCAACGCAACAACACCCACACACAACTCCCCCCACTACACACCAATATCCTTTCAACCTCACCTATAGATCCCTTCATAAGAAACGTTTCATTGAACCCAGGGCAAACGACTCTCTTCTAAATTTCTTAATCGGCTTTTGTCACTGCCATAAAAATGCAGGCCCACTACTTATATAAGCAAAATGGATAATTTGTATTAGAGCGCAACCCCCCACCCCTTAAAGTTGGCATCTCATCTCTCGAGCAATTTAAAGGTGCGATCGATTATTTCTTTGACAAGGGACCATATTTACTTCTGGACTAACAAACTTGATTATAATTCTATTTCCATACTTCCCAATATAGAAACCCCCCCCCCCCCCGCACCACCTGTAAACTCATTGTCACTATTTGATCAAGGTATGAGCTGCTTCAAATTTCTTAACTTCATGAAATACTGAACAACCATAATGACGAACGGATCTAAACTGACACACAATGTACTGCATCATCTCTTCACCTCTTGATTTTAAGAGCTTTCTCAATCTACTTTCACCCCATGTCCCCACCATTTACCCCCCCCCCCCTCCCCACACATACAGAGGTGTGTTTTGCATTCAGACTGAAGACCTCATTCTTTTGTTCTATTTTGCAAATCTACATACCCTAGCCTTAACAACACCCCGGAACAAAACACAAATCTTCTGAGGACCTGAGGATTCTTTTGAAATGATGTCTGAGGACTTTTAGTTCAGAATAATAAACATGTGCAACCACACATATGCCCACACAGTCCATGAAACACGCATACCAACAGAACATCATACTGTAAAAGCTTTGAGATGGTCATATTTATTGATGAAATGGAAATAATGGAAATTTTCTATGAAAAATGTTTAGCATCTCATCGTTGGAGTAATTTAAGATCGGAAACAAATTATCAAGGGACCATATTTACTTCTGGACCAACAACCTTGATTATATTTCCATTTAACATACTTCCCAGACACATAATTCTTTACCGATGCCAAAGGTACACGTGGCATTGTTGAGTATTCATAACAAGCTGATGTGATGGTTAAGGTGTAAAGGACAGTGTAATGAATGATTCGACAATAGCAAAGCATCCAATTTGATAATAAGTTGACGTTAATAAGGTCTGTACTGTGAAGCAATACAATCAATTGTATTATCAAAAAAAGAAGAAGTGGTGCAAATTTAATCAGATTATTTGTATAAATAACTTTACCTACACGAGAACACATGGCCCCCAGTAATTTCGTTGTCTTATCAGTATTGTTCTAGGCTATATAATTATGTCTCTTACTAGTTTCTCCAAACTTATGCTTTTTAAAATAAAACCTTTTTTTGCATTCATAATTGTTTTTCTCGCTTTCTACTCTACTAATCTCATGTTCGTTACGTATATTTGAATTTTCTTTATGTATGAGAGCTGCACTTTACAGTATAGACTGCAAATCAACGATTTTAAATTGTGTAATTGAGACCAAAGATAGATATTTTAACATATGTCGGTGCCAACCATCTGAAATATGAACTGTTAATGCCTCTATGCTATACTATATATAGATGCGCCAGTTAACGCGACTCTGAAAATCTGTTAGTATCCTATATCACCGAACAAGAGGGTAGTCCCACTTTACCCTGAAACAGGCTCCCTTCACACCTTTCACATTTTATTTACAGATGGACACATCCATGGTTAACTAAAGTCTTTGCATAACAGTAGAACCCAGTTGGATAGAAAGTGTGCGAAGGTGTACGTAAATGTACACTGCAGCTATCGGGAGACTTCCGCAGGTTAAATTGCCAAAGAAAGAGTCTATAGCTTGGTAACCAGTAGACTGAATGTTTACTTACCCTCTATAGGTAAAGATCCCCACAAAGTAGTTCACTCTTTTACTGGTTTTAGTCTATAAAACAACTTAACCAGTTGTTCCTAGTTAATCGAAGTTCACTTCCAATTTCTAATGTGGCTCTGTATACTATGTGTATATAAATTAGGCATTTCTATATACTATTCTGAGGTGTTGTACAGCAAAGTAAGGATACGTTATGTTTAAACGAAGATTGCGTGTATTTCACGTGAGAACACCTTGTCACGGTCAACGATTCCATTGTGCGAAATCGTTGATGTGCGTAGCATTAATTAATAGTAATCTCACCAGACTTAGGAAAGTGGGGTTTACGGTAACATTAGGGGTTGAGGGAGAAAGTGGAGAACGGAAACTGGTTACAGAAACGGAGGCCTATAAGCTTTGTGGTTTTTATCTTTTTCCAGTACTTACATCAGATGAATATTTGTGTTTATTAGTTAAACATTATAATAAGTAGAAGTCAGATGTTGCCAATGTGTACTTTCCAGTCTTTGGTTCGGATAGGTCAAATTTCATTGAGGGCACCGAAGTCAATGGTGCGTTTTAATCAGATTTTTTGTTATAAACCCAAGCAGGCGCGTAGCCAGGAATTTGTAAAGGGAAGGCGAACCTGTAGGCAAACTATAAGAGCCGTAGATTCTGCTTAAAATCTATCTAAGCATAGCGCCACTATAAGTTGGCGCTACGCGTACAAGAAAATTTGGGCTGAAAATGCCTCCCAGAACACTGGAAATGGTACTTCCGCAGGCCATGTAAGTTGCATCCAAGCTTGTAATTACTAGCGATATCATAAAAACATACCAACAAAATATGCTCAACTCAAGGGGGGCGGCGTTCGACCCCTTCGCACCCCCCTAATTGGCTACGCGCCTGAATCCAAGCAAACTTTCAATTTGTCTCTAAACTCCGCTCGTAGAAAATATACAACATTTGAAGTGAACAAAGAAAAGAGCTAAGTAGTCTTGATGTAGATTCTATCGAATCACTATGAATCCATGGAGGATAGGGGTTACGATTCGAAAGCCGTGACATTTGGCCTTGATTTAAACGTTGCACTGTTGCAAACTATGCATAAGTTAGAAGCACGCATCGTACAGATCACGGTCAACAAAGTTAGAAGCCACTAGGAAGTTAGTCATTGGTGCTACATACGTTATTTGCGAAAAGCATAGCAGAGTTTGGGGAGAGGGGGTAAGGGCGATGCTTTTTGGGCGGTTTTGATTGTTTCCAGAACTTATCTCAGCTTCTATTAAAGTAAAGTCTAGTTGTTGAACTAAAGATACGTTCAAAATATTAAGTGGAAATTTTGATACAACAAGTTAACATTCCGGCTCTTAATATTCGTAATTGTGAGCATGTGGCCGGGGGGGGGGACATTTTCGAATAACATACGATAGAATACGACAAAACTTCCGCCGATTTATAGTTCGAAATTTCTCCTTTGATAAAACCTGTAACCATAGTTACACCAAATGCCTAGCCCGAAACAGTGGATGATTCATTTTCAGCTTCCGCCCCCCCCCCTTCCCGCCCCTTACCACATACACGATCGAAACAACTCTTAGCGCGACTTTCCTAACCCACTATTTCTCTCTTTCTTTTCCATTCCTTCCTCCTCTGTTTTCCCACGCATTTTTCTCTCCTCTTTTTTTTCTTTCCTCTTTTTCTTACCCGGGACGGGCGTCCCTCCCCCCTGGATACGCGCCTGACGAGGTACGTCATTCTACAGACCAGCCGCCTTATATATCGGTCCATATGTCTCTATCGGTCACTATTTTCTCTTCCTTACTCCTGTCTTGTTACTTGTTCCTTTGACTTACATTTTATATATTTTCTTTCACGCTACCCACATCAGTGTTTGATATACTCCTATACGTACACTGTGAGGTACGTCATTCTACAGACCTGCCGCCCTATATATCAGCCCATGTTTCTCTATTGGTCTCTATAGTCATTCTCTCACCCTAACTCTTGTCACTTGTTCATTTGACTTACATGATATATATTTTATTTCACCCGCTACCCACATCAGTGTTTGATAAATTCCTATTCGTACACTATGAGGTACTACATTCTACAGACCTGCCGCCCTATATATCAGCCCATGTTTTTCTACATCTTAGCCAAAAGGCCGAGAAGCGACCTGCCGCCCTATATATCAGCCCATCTGTCTCTATTGGTCTATATAGTCTTTCTCTCACCCTTACTCCAGTCTAGTTACGTGTTCATTTGACTTAACATGTTATATATTTGCTTTCACGCTTTGTCCGTTCTTCTAAATTGGAAAAAAGATAAGCAACTCGACCAGAGAAAACAAACAAAAGCCTTTGTTTACAGTTTTTGTTTTCCTTTCGTTATTTTTCTCATTTTCATTCTCAAAATAAAATACAAGGCCCGTTTATGTTTCATTTCTCCATACTACCACGAAATCAAGTCTTTGTTTACACATAATAAGAAAAAGAAGAAAAGGGCATGGAAGTCTTGAAAGTTTAGGTTAAATTAACAAAAAGTTAAATGTTAAAGAGTGAAAGGAGCATGATTTTATAATGCTCGCTATCTCTCTTTCTCTCTTTTGATAAACACTTAAAATAGCTGATACATAACTTAACAAAATTACAACATTCTGTGATTTTGTCTTAATTTGCAAAACATGAATGAAAAGACCCAAAACAAACTTCCCAACCGAAATTGCAGAAATAAACTTAATAAAACCCGCCACAAAATAAATGCAATCGCAAAGCTCTGTTTGTTAGCTTCATTTTGACACCAAAATAAAGTACAGCAATTGCGATAAATGGTTTCCTTTACTAAACTAAATCTCTGGCATGCATGTAGATTACTGACTGTGGAATGTTTGACAACTAATGATTAGCTGCAAACAGTATTCTACTAAGGGTAAACACAATACCACCAGTTACGTACAAACCTCGACTTACGTTATACAGCCATCATGTTCAACGTTGAAGATCATTCTCACACAGAGTACCGTGGAATTCTGATTCCAAGGTTGGTTCGTCGATCTGAATTTATTGAATTGATGTAAATGAGCTATAAGAGGGTCACAAAAACTAAACCACAACTTTTGCTCATCAAGGATACCATTGATGAGAACGAAATGTGTGAGAGATCAACGTGTCATGATTCAATTGCAGTGCGATAATATTTGATATTATTGTCACAAAACAATGAAACCCACCATTGACGAGCCTCTCGTGTATCTAGCGAATTTTTTATAGATCAAATCAGCATGTTTGGTTGTGACTGCTGGTACTTTAGAATAGATGTGTTAGAAATAATGTAACACTGAATTCTAGTCAATGCAAGTCAAAGATATGGTTTCACTCTGTTTATCATTGATTTCAAATGATATAGGCATACTAGGGTGGTTTTAAATATAGTTTTCAATATGTTTCTTCTCTCCTCCACAAAGCTAAGCAAAGGAACAAGGTATCTACGAAGAATGTTATAGAGTATAGATCACGGAATCCTCACATGTACAAGGTAAAGATGTTTTAAAAATCTTATTAAACCTTCGTTTTTCAACGTTCAACAGATAGCCCTAAAACATATTGTTAACTCAAATGGCTTTTCTCTTCTTATGAAATCTTGTTAAAACTAAAAACCTTTGAAATATCGACGAATTTGTATGACAAAGAAGCAGCACTAGATTATTCAGATAACGAATACTTGTTGGTAGCTGTGAATAAACAAGAGCGCTTTTCTCGAAAGTGTAATCTTCGCATAGTTGGCTATCCATAGTCTTCGTACTGTCGGCCTTCAAGATGCTAAGTTCTGAGAGCTCATCGTGATGGTGCTTCCCGTCCTAACCAGCAACGACCTAGACATATTTTGGTGCGACTAACCACATTCCAAGACAAACTTACTATTCTACGGAAGCAGCGAACCTCCCTCATCGATAGGGAGTATTTTATCAACGACGATCTCACCCATGCTGATTTACTGGAGAAGCGGAAATGGAGTGATCGTGTTTCGCAATTATACTCGGAAGGCATTAAACTGCGTTTCTTGTCAGGCCAATGGCGTGATCAAAATGTTAAATCATTTAACTTCTCCTAATTGCCATGATGTAGTTGTCTAGTTTCTCCAGCACTGTGGGCCCGATGTATCTTCCTGATAATCGTAGTACTCTGCTGGTTTTCGACGTTGACCCGCCCCTGCTCCAAGACAGCTTATCTCTCAAGGTCAGATTTTTCTGATGGCTGTTTGGGGTTAAGTACTTTTCTTTTTCTTTCTTTTTCTGTTTGCTTTTAACCACTGTATCTATCGTAACTTTATCATTTTTATGGCCAGTAAAATTAGTTAAACTTTATCCTATAAGTAAAAGTACATAATGATTGTAAGCTTCTTTATTTAAGTCTTTTTGCTGATTCTTGTGTATTATAAGCTACGGTACTGTAAAGAAATTACAATACATTAAATAAAAAAAGAAAGTAAATATGAGACGAAAGAAGAAAGTAAATACAAGAAGAAAGAAGAAAGTAAATAGAAGAAAAAAAAAGTAAGAAGAAAAAATTCACAAATGGAAATCAAACTAGGAGAATCTTGCTCTATGTCTGCTGCAGTAACTTTTTGAATATCACAAACACTAAAGTCAGATAAAGATTCTAACACTGGAAATTCCTTCTTCATTTCTTTTATCAGAGGTCCACAGGCTGCCCTAATATCAGGAATACACTGAACGTCTGTCCAATCGTCTTTAGAAGCAAGAACGCATGAGGTCTTTGCTCTTAAGTTCTCGTACCGTTTAATAACCTGTTCGCAATATTCTGTTATTTGTTTTAGTACATCTTTATTTTCATATACACGCAGTTCGTTTGCTGTTGTCAAATTCTGAAAGTTAGCTTTTAGGCTGCCAAGTTTTCTTAAGAGTGGGCCCTCAGTTATATCACATTTGTTTATAAAATCTTCAGATTCTTTGTCATATTTTTGATTTGCTGTTTTACTGATTTCATCATATTTCTCTCTCACTTGTCTCAATTCCTCTTCCAAATTAAGAGTTATCTGACCGTCGTTAACTCTTCTTCTGCATTCGATGTCTTCTAAACCTCTTTTTCGTTCCTTAGTATATTCCGCAAGTTGATCTGTAATCTCTTGTGTCTGCTGTTTGTGCTGATTTGTCAATCCTTCTGTCTTTTTCACGGCATTTTCATTCAGCTTCTCTGCAGTAGTTTGTATTTTCGTTGGCAAGCCGTACAGTTGGTTTTTGTATTTGGTTAGTTTAGCAAATTCTTGTTTCAGTAACTTTCTTTCACGTTCTGCTATTTCAGTAACGTCATGCAGGTCATGACCTTTGTGCTTATTATATGTACAAGCTATGCACACTGGTACATTTTCGCAAGAACTGCAGCATAATTGTGCTTCTTTTTTGTCATGGATATGGCACCTGGGGTCTTCCGTAAGTGACGTTAATTTATCCAGTGTCATATTCTTTGCTTCCATATTATCCAATCTCAGAATGCGGGTTTTGTGATCTGTAAACATTTTACTGATGACGTGAACCTTGCAACATTGCCCACACAAGTAGTCTCTGCACTTAAAACAATAAGCTGAAACTTTTGTATTCTTGAAGCAGCTTACACATTTCTTTATATCCTTATTTTCAAAAGACTTTTGCAATTGTATGAACTCAAGCATACTATTCATATGGAAGTCGGTCTTGAAATCGTCAACCCCATTTTCTGGTATCACGTATTCCTGTTTACACAATGGACACTTTAGCTTTCCACCAGAGCTTGCTTGAATGACTGTCTTCAAGCAATTTCTGCAGTATCGATGAAGACATGGTAACTGTTTCGGTTCTTTATATTGATCTAAGCAAACAGAACACAGGAAGAAGTTCTCTGCCAGATCTGTGAGAGCAGTTGACGAAGCCATTGAGCTTGATGTAAGAGATTTCTGAAATTTATAAAATAGAGAGATATTATAACTATTGGGGTAATATTCTTGTTACATTAATTCCAATCACTTATATTAAAAAGTTCTAATAGTTTCAGAAAAAGTCAACCTTGTAAAAAAAAGTATTTTTCGGTATACTTGCTGTAAATGCAGTTACATTGTCTAGCTGTGCACAAACTCATTTTCTTGCTTGTATTGGATAAAATTGCGGTTGAGAAGAAGAGGTGGGCTGGGAAAGGGCTAAGGTGCCATCTAGTCATACAAATTTGAATTTGCACAACTTTAATGGATAGCCTTTTTAATGTGAATAATTTCCAAAGACGAATGACCAACAATTTTCAGAGTATGGAGCGGGTTCAGACTGTATGGTCAGGGGTGCAGGCCCTTCCTTGTTTTTTTTCCCTCGTGGAATATATATATATAGCTATACAAACTGGTGCACTCCACCATAATTTTGACATAAGGAAAGACGGTCTCATCCATAGTAGTGATACACTGCGTCAACATCTGTGGTGTGTACGAATATTAATAGTGACAAAGGAAGGAGGTGAGGGGTGATGGATGATAGGTAAAGGGTGACGGTTGAGGGGTAAGGGGTGGAGGGTGAGGGGTGAGGGATGAGGGGTGAGGGATGAGGGATGAGGGATGAGGGATGAGAGGTGAGGGGTGAAGGGTGAGGGGTGAGTGGTGAGGGATGAGGGGTGAGGGGTAAGGGTTGAGGGTTGTATCTGTGGTGTGTACGATCTGTGGTGTGTCTGTGGTGTGTACGAATATCTGTTATGTGTACGAATATTAATAGTGACAAAGGAAGGAGGTGAGGGGTGATGGATGATAGGTAAAGGGTGACGGTTGAGGGGTAAGGGGTGAAGGGTGAGGGGTGAGGGATGAGGGGTGAGGGATGAGGGATGAGGGATGAGGGATGAGGGATGAGGGATGAGAGGTGAGGGGTGAAGGGTGAGGGGTGAGTGGTGAGGGATGAGGGGTGAGGGGTGAGGGGTGAGGGGTGAGGGTTGAGGGGTGAGGGGTGAGGGGTGAGGGATGAGGGGTGAGGGTGACGTAGGTTTCTGGTAGTTTTATATGTTTTTTTTGTGTTTCTTGTAGGGTTCATCGATATCGTTATACTCATTGAATAATAACTACTTTCTGACAAAATCCACAACATAGGGCCTTCACCAATCTTTTAATACTATAAGGGCATCTTAGCTCTCATGTGTGCTTACATCTATATACATCCCCTTGCTAATGTATATCATACGTATATGTACGGAAGTCATTACGTAACCCTCATTTCTTGTATAATTAACGATTTAACATATGATTAGTAGTATTATTAGTATTATTGTCATTATTGTTATTTAGATTTCTTCGTCTTCGTCTTCGATACGGTGACACATCCGCAAAAAGGGACAATATCTCACACACACACGTCAAGAGAGTAATTAGTTAAATCTGACACGAATACTGATATGAGTGACAGGATTCACAGAACCACTGGAACTACTAATGAGGTCTGCAGGCAGACTATTCCAATCCCTAATTGTATTTGATAAACAAAAAGAGAAAAAGAGTATGAAGAGAAATTTTTCAATCCACATAAAAATTATTGCATTTTCTTCGACTTTTACCTAATCTGAAACTTGCATGAATCAAGCGATCTCGTGGGTGTAGTCAACTACCAGTGGTTAATATTAAACAAAGTACTATTGTAGGGTGAAAAGTATCTACACAAGTTTTCCATGACAATAGAAAAGGACGGTTTCTGTATGTTTTATTGAGTTTGAGTTTCATTTATTTCCACATAATGTAAATAAAATGGTGAATATCCAAATTACAACTACTATTGTTCACGTTCCCAGAAAAACTACTTCGCGCCACCTTTGAAGGAGTGAAGATGTTCATTGACGAGAAATCATGCAAATGCCTTTCTCACTACGTACGATCGAAGACCAACAAAGGTCCAATCAGTCCATTGCTAAATCCAGTGAATAAGTGGCATACCAAATAAAACCACAATCAGTGTAAGTGTTCTCGCGTGACACAATGAAACATCATTTGAGATCGATTTGTCTTTTACGCAGATATAATAAATGTCTGATCAATATATCCTCTTTACTGGGTTAAGGGACCATTACTTTGTGCAGAGACGATATCATTGAATTGTGGCCATATATTAACGGTATTATGAGGAATAATCATGGGAGTGGTTCCTCCAAGGACGCGCATAATTAATACGTCAAAACTTCTCCAAAGTTAGATGAAAGAATGGATAAATTACAGGTTATTGTAGAGTATTGGTACGGTCGCAGTTTTAAGGATCGATGACTCTACGTACGTATGCATATACGAACGAAAGTGTAAATATGTTACGTTCGCTAAATACCTTAGAAGGACATCACAAGGCTTCTATAATTGCAGGTTTTCTTACGGTTAATTTACGAGCGAAGTCTGCTTCAATATATTGGTGTCAACAAGAAGGGAGGAGAGAGGGTCAAGGGGACTTGTGCGGACAAGATTTGGGCAGGGGGAGGCAGTGTGTATATGACCCCTAATTGTTAAACCAACACATAACCAAAAGTAGTTATTAACACAGTATTGACGATGATCACTCAGTCACAATCTCGATGCAAGGGGACTGGGGTTGAGAGCGGATCAGTCATATGGTCGTTTGGTTTTTCGTGTTGTCTTTAATAACCTCCGTTATACCACTGATAAGGAAATAAGATAAATATTCTAACTCTGGATATTCCTTTTTCATTTCTTCTATCAGAGGTGCAGAGGCTTCTTTAATATTAGGGATATACTGGGAGTCTTTCCACCCGTCCTCAGAGAAGCAAGGATAGTGTGTAGCATAAAGATTAAGGGAAGATCTCAAACCAAATATACTGCAGTAGCTGATTATGATTAGCGAGACATCTCTTTTGGTAAAGTGGAACCCTATCCACATCATAGTTCGTGTTAACAATAAAGTGCTATTTAAAAGAAAATATTACAATTTGATAGTTTCTTCAATTAAGAAACACCTATGGTATAAAGTCGAAGGTAACGTTCCCCTTGAACTGTCTTGTTTATTAAATAATTCATGTTGTCTTGAATGAACCTTCTTTATTTTCTAAGCGAATGTTCAACTATTTTGCCAATAACGCAAAATGTAAGGATTTTTACACAAATGACAGTATGTTTTTAAGAGTCTATCTTTTATGTTTATGACTCTATAGCCATTTTGTTTCCAAAATAATAGGCTTAAAATGATATAAAAATAATCTATGGTGTATTATCCATTCAGTCGCGGGAAAGGTTCAGTCGTTTTGCAATCACACGTGAAAGAACATGACAAATCATCAGAATGAACTATTTTACGATTATCCATGTGCTTTTCGGTCTATGCAATCATGTATATGTTATGTTTATATGCTTGAAGGATTACCAAAACAAACATGGATGAAATAAATACAACATGGCATTGAAAATTTATGTTTATTTTTTGCAACTCATGATGAGTTTATGCTGTCATAACGTATTTTTTGTTAATACTCAAAATGCCGCAGTAATTTTAAACGAACTCAGCAACATTACAGTAGCGTAGCAATTTTCCACTGTCACAAAAGCGTCCACATATACTTGATCATCTGAGCTGTTCCTAGCATACACGGCTTCTAAGATATATTGTTCGATTGACTATGTAATAAACAGTTGCGCCACGCCACTGCATTCCCAACCTGCACCCCCTCCCCCACAGTGGAAAGTGGACAACATTCTGACTGAGGACTCCATTGTTTTGCTTTCATTGGTCAAATCCACATACCCGAACCTGAACCTGAAATGACTTCTGGGGACTTTTGGTTCAGAGAGGTGCAACACACACACGCATACCCAGGCCGTTAAACAAACAGAATATCATAGATGTGTAAAAGCTTTGAGATGGTCACATTTATTCTTGAAATGGTTATAATATCAGTAATTAATGCTGGTATGATTATATTAAAATTGTTTATGAATAAATGTTAATGTTAGCTTCTCATCGTTCAAGTAATTTAAGGTGCGATCGTAGTATATTTTACAAGGGACCATATTTACTTCTGGATCAACATCCTTGATTATAATTCCATTTCCATACTTCCCAGACACATAGTTCAATACCGATGCCAAAGGTACACGTGGCATAGATGAGTATTCATAACATGTTGATGTGATGGTTAAGGTGTAAAGGACAGTGTAAAGAATGATACGACTTATAGTGAAGCATCCAATTTGATAAGAATTACTTGACGTTTATAAGGTCTGTACTGTGAAGCAATACAATCAATGTTATTATCATAGAAAGCAGAAGTGATGTAAATATAATCAGATTATTTGTATAAATAACTTTACCTACACGAGACCACATGGCCCCCAGTAATTTCGTTGTCTTATCAGTATTGTTCTAGGCTATATAATTATGTCTCTTACTAGTTTCTACGTATACTTTTAAAAATAAAACCCTTTTTGCATTCATAATTATTTTTCTCGCTTTCTACTGTACTAATCTCTTGTTCTTTACGTATATTTGAATTTTCTTTATGTATGAGACCTGCACTTTACAGTATAGACTGCAAATCAACGATGGTAAATTGTCTAATTGAGACCAATGATCGATATTTTAACATATGTCGGTGCCAACCATCTGAAATATGAACTGTTAATGCCTCTGTGCTATACTATATACAGATGCGCCAGTTAACGCGACTCTGAAACTCGGTTGGTATCCTATATCACCGAACAAGAGGGTAGTCCCACTCTACCCTGAAACAGGGTCCGTACACACATTTCACATTTTATGTACAGATGGGCACATTCAAGTTGTCATGGTAAACTGAAGTCTTCTGCATAGCAGTAGAACTCAGTTGTGTAGAAAGTGTACGAAGGTGTACGTAAATGTACACTACAGCTATCGGGAGACTTCCGCAGGTTAAATTGCCAATGTAAGATGACTGTAGGTTGGTCACCAGTATACTGAATGTTTACTTACCTTCTTTATGTAAAGATCTCCACAAAGTAGTTCACTCTTTTACTGGTTTTAGTCTATGAAGCGACTTAACTAGATTTTCCTAGTTAATCGAAGTTCACTTCCAATTTCTAGTATGGCTCTGTATAGGCCTACTCTGTGTATACAAATCAAGCATTTCAATATACTATTCTATGGTGTTGTACGGCAAAATAATGATACGTATTGTTTGAACGAAGATTGCGTGTATTCACGTGAGAACACCTGGTAACAGTCAACGATTCCATGGTGTGAAATTATTGATGTGCATAGCATTGCATTAATTAATATTGATCTCACCAGACTTAGTTGAGTGAGGTTAACGGCAACATTAGGGGTTGGGGGAGAATGTGGAGAACGGAAACTGGTTACAGAAACGGAGGCCTATAAGCTTTGTGATTTTTATCTTTTCCAGTACTTACATCAGATGAATATTTGTGTTTACTCGTAAAACATTACAGTAAGTAGAAGTCAGATGTTGCCAATGTGTACTTTCCTGTCTCTTGTTTTGATAGGTCAAATTTCATTGAGGGCACCGAAGTCAACGATGCGTTTTAGTCAGATTTATGCTTATAAATCCAAACTAATTTTCAAATTTCTCTATAAACTCTGTGTGTATTAAAAAACATATTTCAAGCGAACAAGAAAAAATGAGCTAAATAGTCTTGATGTAGATTTTATCGAATCACTAAGAATCCATGGAGGATAGGAGTTACGATTGAAAAGACGTGACATTTGACCTTGATGTAAACATTGCACATGTTTCAAACTATGCATATACTATAAACTAACATTAGTTAGTAGCACGCATCGTACAGATCACGGAGACCTATGTAAAGTTGATATTGCATCAAGTTAGAAGGCACAATTAAGTTAGTCAGTGGTGCTACATACGTTATTCCGAAAAGCATAGCAGAGTTTTGGGAGGAAATATTAAGTGGAAATTTTGATACAACAAGTTGAAATTTCGGCTTTTAAAATTCGTAATTTTGAGCTTGTGGGGACATTTTCGAATATTATACGATAAAAACCGATAAAACTTCCGCCGATTTATAGCTCGAAATTTCTATTTTGATAAAGCCTGTAACCCTCGTTACACCAAATGCCTAGCCCGAAGCAGTGGATGATTCTCTTTCAGCTTCCGCCCCCCCCCCCTTCCCGCCCTTACCACACACGCCATCGAAACAACTCTTAGGGCGACTTTCCTAACCCACATCAGTGTTTGATGTACGCCCATCCGTACACTATGAGCTACGTCATTCTACAGACCAGCCGCCTTATATAACGGTCCATGTGTCTCTATCGGTCACTTTTTTCTCTCCTTTACGCCTGTCTTGATACGTGTTTATATGACGTACATGTTATATATTTTTCTTTCACGCTACCCACATCAATGTTTGATATACTCCTATACGTGCATTATGAGGGCTTGCGAGTCACTTCGCCCAACAACCATTTCGCCCAACTGCCATTTCGCCCAACCAGCCTGGTCATTTCGCCCAACCAGCATGGTCAGTTCGCCCAACCGTGTTGGTCATTTCGCCCAACCGTGTTGGTCATTTCGCCCAACCGTGTTGGTCATTTCGCCCAACCGTGTTGGTCATTTCGCCCAACCGTGTTGGTCATTTCGCCCAACCTTATTTTTACTAATATTCAGTCAGAATAATATTACTTTTTCTATTCCACCAGTTCAATTTGATTTATTTTGGGTAAGGTTACTTCGTAATAGGTAAATAAAGTGAGGTCCGCTCGATATCGATCGGAGTCTGAGCAGTTATTTCGGGTATAATGGGAGGATTACACTACTTTAGGCGTTTACGCATACAATGGAAGTTATATTATTATACAAACAAAGGGGAATCGGTGTGGAATAATATAACCGTTTCTATTTCACTAGTTCAATTTGATTTATTTTGGGTTATATTATTGGTAGTTATATTATTATTATTATTATTATTATATGGAAGTTATATTATTATATAAACAAAGGGGAATCGGTGTGGAATAATATAACCGTTTCTATTTCACTAATTCAAGTTTATTTATTTTGGGTTAAATTATTGGAAGTTATATTGTTATTTTTTGGAAGTTATAATATTATACAAACAAAGGGGAACCGTTGTGGAATAATATAACCGTTTCTATTTCACTAGTTCAATTTGATTTATTTTGGGTTATATTATTGGTAGTTATATTATTATTATTATATGGAAGTTATGTTATTATAAAAACAAAGGAAAATCGGCATGTTTGAGGAACTGAATAGTTGTGTTTTTCTGGAGCATTAAGTGGCCCTAAGAAGAGCCGTTTGCATATTTGAGGAACTATAGTTTTCATCTTTCTGGAGGATAGTTCAGGAGCTGTGTAACCTCACATCGTTGGTCCGTTCAGGAAAGAACACGCTCTCAGAAGACTGGATGTGGACCGCCTCCCTTCAGAGTACTCCTCCCAGAGATCGAAGTACCGCCCTTGTCTATTCCGGTATGTCTTTCGTTGGTACCTGGCCAGCTTTCCATTCTTCACTAGACGTGCCTGGAGTGGTAGGAGGGTAGCTTCTTGGTGCAGTATGGGTACCAGGAGATAGAACTGAAGGAACATCGCACTCGATCTCTGTGTTGGCAGCCTGGTCGTCGCCGTCAACCGCCGGGAGTTGGTCATTATGAAGTGCCTCCTCCTCTATCGTCTTGGGATCGTTGAAGTCTGCGGTGACGTGGAACTCGGTGGACGGCACTTCGTTGGGTGTTGGCTGAGAGGTGCAGAGAGATGCCATACTAACTTCGGCGATTTGGAGCTGAAGTCTGATAGAGTTGAATCTTGGTGTGAACTGATGTTCGGAACAGATTGTACTGTGCCCAACTCAAACGAGGGGAGGGCTTTTATCCATCCTTTGGGTTTATCCCATGTGATTGACAGGCTGATGTCAATAATTGATGTTATTGCATTTGTGAGTCAGTAATCCGCAGTTATTGTTTTGGTCAGCCAAGCGTTAATCCGGTCAGCCAGACGTTTATCGGAGGCCTATTGTTTGTGGTTTATTAATCCACACCTATTGTTCTGCTTGATGACTTCGGTCAAGGTTTATCAAGTCCGACAGGCATTAATCAAGGGTATTGTTCACAGCAGTTATGTGTTTATCTAGTTCTACATAGTGTTAATCTAATGTTATACAAACACAGGGGAATCGGTCTTCATAAAAACCTATCAAACCTAACCCCTAAAATACTGGTCCATCCTACTGACTAACAATTCCGGAACGTTAAGTGAAAAACAATATATATATATAAAACCCGTCCGTAATATTTATCAATGTAACCACATATGTAATCACATATGTAGGCCTAATCAATTTAACCACGACTTCAAGTTTCCTTAATACTCGGTTCGTATCCCGTAACGTTAACAATTCCCGACCGTTTACTATCAAACCTATCAAACCTAACCCCTAAAACACTGATCCATCCTCAAGATTCCTTAATATTCGGTTCGTATTCTGTAACGTTTCCTTACTAAAGTTATGCAAAGAAAAGGACTTCAAGTTTCCTTAATATTCCTTAATATTCGAACGTTTACTATCAAACCTAACCCCCAACACACTGAACGGTCCTCAAGTTTCCTTAATATTCGGTTCGTATCCTGTAACTTTAACAATTCCCGAACGTTTACTTTTCAAGGCTGGTTGGGCGAAATGACCAGGCTGGTTGGGCGAAATGACCAGGCTGGTTGGGCGAAATGGTAAGGTTGGGCGAAATGGCAGTTGGGCGAAATGGTTGTTGGGCGAAGTGTCCTGCTTCCTTATGAGGTACGTCATTCTACAAACCTGCCGCCCTATATAACGGTCCATATGTCTCTATTGGTCACTTTAGTCTTTCTCTCACCCTTACTACTGTCTTGTTACTTGTTCCTTTGACTTACATGATATATATTTTATTTCACGCTACCCACATCAGTGTTTGATATACTCCCATACGTACACTATGAGGTATGTCAGTCCACAGACCTGTCGCCCGATACTCTTTAAGAAGAGTCACCCAGGAAAGAACCTGGGCACGAAAACCAAACTACCAAAAGACTGATTCGCTCTCAACCCCAGTCCCATTGCATCGAGACTGTGACTGTGTGATCATCGTCGGTTGTGGATCACCATTCCCATCGAAAGGGAACAGATACTACACATGATCTTAGCCAAAAGGCCGAGAAGCGACCTGCCGCCCTATATATCGGCCCATCTGTCTCTATTGGCCACACTAATCTTTCTCTCACTCTTACTCCTGTCTAGATACGTGTATATTTGACTTAACATGTTATATATTTTCTTTCACGCTTTGTCCGTTCTTCTAAATTGAAAAAAAAACACCGATAAGTAACTCGACCAGAGAAAACAAACAAAAGCCTTTGTTTACAGTTTTTGTTTTCCTTTCGTTTTTTTTCTCATTTTCAATCTCAAAATAAAATACAAGGCCCATTTATGTTTCATTTCTCCTTACTACCACAAAATCAAGTCTTTGTTTACACATAATAAGAATAAGAAGAAAAGGGCATGGAAGTCTTGAAAGTTTAGGTTAAATTAACAAAAAGTTAAATGTTAAAGAGTGAAAGGAGCATGATTTTATAATGCTCGCTATCTCTCTTTTGATAAACGCTTAAAATATCTGGTACATAACTTAACAAAATTACAACATTCTGTGATTTTGTCTTAAAATTTGCAAAACATGAATGAAAAGACCCAAAACTAACGTCCCAACCGAAATTGCAGAAATAAACTTAATAAAACCCGCCACAAAATAAATACAATCGCAAAGGTCTGTTTGTTAGCTTCATTTTGACACCAAAATAAAGTACAGCAACTGCGATAAATGATTTCCTTTACTAAACTAAATCTCTGGCATGCATGTAGATTACTGACTGTGGAATAATTGACAACTAATGATTAGCTGCAAACAGTATTCTACTATGGGTAAACACAATACCACCAGTTACGTACAAACCTCGACTTACGTTATACAGCCATCATGTTCAACATTGAAGATCATTCTCACATAAAGATTACGGTTGAATTATGATTCCAAGGTTGGTTCGTCGATCTGAATTTATTGAGCTAATATAAATGAGCTAAGAGGGTCACAAAAACTAAACCACAACTTTTGCCTATCAAGGATACCATTGATGAGAACGAAATGTTTGAGAGATGAACTTGCCATGATTCACTCTGTTTATCATTGATTTCAAATGATATATGCATACTACGGTGGTTTTCAATATAGTTTTTAATATTTTTCTAGTCTCCTCCACAAAGCTAACCAAAGGAAAAAGGTATCTACGAAGAATGTTATAGAGTATAGATCATGGAATCCTCACATGTACAAGTACTCTAAAATCATATGAAAGCTTCGTTTTTCAACGTTCAACATAAAGTCCTAAACACTCAAATGGATTATCTCTTCTTTTGAAATATTGTTAAAAGTAAAAAAAAATGAAATATCGACGAATTTTGTATGACAAAGAAGCAGTGCACTAGATTATTCAGATACCGTACGTAACAATTAATGATCAACTCTGTCTATAAATTGAAGAACATATTCCAATTAATGGTCGACTGTAAGATTGCCATAATCTGACGGTTCCAAATTGAGAAATTGAAACTGTTGAGAAATTAAATATGTGCTTTAATGTCAGAAGATGGGAAAAATTGAAACTATATACAGAAAGTCGGTAAAAATGCTGAAGGTTGAAATGACAACTTTAAACATAGCCCTAAACGTTAAGTGACCGAACTTATTTCATATTCGGCAAAATGAGAGATAACTCACCATCAAAGATGAAAACAAGATTTCAAATATAAGAGATTTCCTTAATGGAAAGGAAAGTAGAAAATGCGACGGGAACTTAAAACTCGCTCACAACTAATATTGGGTACCACTGTCTCTTACTTCCTTTGTGTGTTGACGCAGTAAAACACAATTATCAATTGTTTGGATGTCATGCTAGGGCTTAACATGACTGTTGAAAACATGTCATGTTAAAGTGTCCACTGTCATTTACGTTTAATGATTAATAATCTATCTAACCACTAGACCGTAGGTAAACAGCTTTCCCAACTTGGATGTTGCAATAAGGAGTTTTTCCGCAGTATCCATTTTTAATGTGGTCACGCAACGGAAATCATCATCTAACTGTCTAGTTGATAGTAACTGTCTCCCATTCTGGCTATACTGCGCCATGACACGCTTTACAGGACCTGATGTTGCGGCTCGCCATAACATGTAGATAAAATCGTTCTTTTCTGAACACACACTAAAGGGAACCCGGACAGCTTCATCTGGTTTTGTGAATTCATATCTTATCTTACTTTCTGATCCATCGATGTCGACTGCAAAAGGCCCTCCTACCGAAATGTCACAGATCAGGAAGCTATGACCTTGTATATTGATATCAAGAGATGCAGTGCATACATCTACAAGTGTCGTAGTGTGACTGTAATTAAACTGACCATCAAATACATATAAATCTCTGCTGTAGGTACCTACTATGATTTCATCTTTCATAGAGTCACTTGCTACACAGTACACCAGCCGACCTGCTGGCCAGCTGGTGACGACGTCACTTATTTTCTGACTGTGTTATGAACCATTACGAACATCGTAAATCCAGATTTCGTTGGCCACGCAAACTGTTACAACTTTGAACTTTGATAAAGGACGGAAGGACGATACGGAGCAAATCCCAGTTCTCTCTCCATCTGATGCTGTCGTTGTATTTTCCCTTTTCTGTTGATAACAGAAATATGCGAGAATTCATCACGGTCACAGGCACCAGTGATGACGATATTGCCATCGCCACCGCAAGCTATACCATTTATCAAGCAACCTTTATCCCTGATTCCCTTAACATCAACAACAGACTCTTTGCGAGCAGCAACTTTTGTAATATCGCCAACACTAAAGTCAGATAAAGATTCTAACTCTGGAAAAATTCATGTTTCATTTTTTCTATCAGAGGTTCACAGAGATACAAGATGGCGGTGTAGTAGAGTGCTCCACGTTATTTGGGCTCCCCGGAATTCATCCGGGACATTTACTTACTACTCATATCTGGTGAGATAATCATAATCACTATTCTCAGCTGTTTGTTATCATGAGTCCCTCCTCCCGTACTACAAGAGCAACTAGAATGGCTAAAAATAAGAATCAGCAGACAACGCCTACACAACGTACGTTAGATTTTGTTAGGCGAGATAGCCTATACAATGCCACAGACGAGGACCATAACTAGGAACAGGTTGACGACTAGGGGCTATTCGGGAATCCATGTATCGTATTAAAGATGACCTAAATCGTACTGATCGGGAATTCAACGGAGCTTTGGCTTTGATTAGCACCCGAGTTGAAGTGCTCGAGACAAAAGATGCAAAAACTCAACGACATATCACTGCATTGGAAACTTAAGTTTGCGATTTTGAGAAAGCTAACGAAAACTTGTTGGTAGCTGTGAATAAACAAGAGCGCTTTTCTCGAAAGTGTAATCTTCGCATAGTTGGCTATCCATATTCTGAGGAAGAGGATTGTGTTGCTATTTCTAAGGGAGTGCTTCGTACTGTCAGCCTTCAAGATGCTGAAGTTCTTAGAGCTCATCGTGATTTTGCTTCCCGTCCTAACCAACAACGACCTAGACATATTTTGGTGCGACTTACCACATTCCAAGATAAACTTACTATTCTACGGAAGCAGCGAACCACGCTCATCGATAAGGAATATTTTATCACCGACGATCTCACCCATGCTGATTTACTGGAGAAGCGGAAATGGAGTGATCGTGTTTCGCAATTATACTCGGAAGGCATTAAACTGCGATTTTTGTCAGGCCAATGGCGTGATCAAAATGGTAAACCATTTAACTTTTCCTAATTGCCATTTTGTAGTTGCCTAGTGTTCTCCAGCACAATGGGCCCGATGTTCCTTTCTGGTTATCGTATTAGGCTACTCTGCTGTTTTTCGACGTTGACCCGTCCTGCTCTAAGACAGCCTATTTCTCAAGATCAAATTTTTCTGATGGCTGGTTGGGGTTTAGAACTCTTCTTTTTCTTATTTTTCTGTTTGCTTTTTACCACTGTATCTATCGTTACTCTATCATTTTTGTGGCCAGTAAAATTAGTTAAACTTTATCCTATAAGTAGAAGTACATAATGATTGTAAGCTTCTTTATGTAAGTCTTTTTGCTGACTCTTTTGTATTACATGTACAATATTAGTAAAATATACAGTATAACAGTATAAAACTAAAAACTAAAAACTAAAAACAACATACTCGAGAGCAGTAACTTTTGTAATATCACAAACACGTAAGTCAGATAAAGATTCTAACACTGGAAATTCCTTCTTCATTTCTTTTATCAGAGGTTTACAGGCTGCTCTAATATCAGGGATACACTGAGCGTCCGTCCAATCGTCTTTAGCAGCAAGAATGCATAAGGTCTTTGCTGTTAAGTTCTCGTACCGTTTAATAACCTGTTCTCAATATTCTGTTATTTGTTTTAGTTCATCTTCAATTTGAATTACATGCAGGTCGTTTGCTGTTGTGAAATTCTTAAAGTTAGCTTCTAGGCTGCCAAGTTTTCTTAAGAGTGGGCCCTCAGTTATATCACATTTGTTTATAAACTCTTCAGATTCGTTGTCATATTTTTGATTCCCTGTTTTACTGATTTTATCATATTTCTCTCTCACTTGGCTCGATTCCTCTTCCAAAGTAACACAAAAAGTTATCACAGCGTCGTAAACTCTTCTTTTGAATTCGATGTCCTCTAAACCTCTTTTTCGTTCCTTAGTACATTCTGCAAGTTTATCTTTAATCTTGCATGCCTGCTGCTTGTGCTGATTTATAAATCTTTCTGTCCTTTTCTTTGCATTTTCATGCAGCTTCTGTTTAGTAGTTTGTATTTTCGTTGGTAAAGCTGTATAGGTGGTCTTTGTATTTGTTTAGTTCAGCAAATTCTTGTTTCAGTAATTTTCTTTCACGTTCTGCTATTTCAGTTACGTCATGCAGGTCATGACCTTTGTGCTTATTATATGTACAAGCCACGCACACAGGTACATTTCTGCAAGAACTGCAGCATAATTGTGCTTCTTTTGTGTCATGGATATGGCACCTGGGATCTTCCGTTAGTGATGTTAATTTATCCAGAGTCATATTCTTTGCTTCCATGTTATCCAATCTCAGAATGCGGGTTTTGTGATCTGTAAACATTTTACTGATGACGTGAACCTTGCAACATTGCCCACACAAGTAGTCTCTGCACTTAAAACAATAAGCTGAAACTTTTGTATTCTTGAAGCAGCTTACACATTCCTTTAAATCTTTATTTTCAAAAGACTTTTGCAATTGTATGAACTCAAGCATACTTTTCATATGGAAGTCGGTCTTGAAATCGTCAACCCCATTTTCTGGTATCACGTATTCCTCTTTACACAATGGACACTTAAGCTTTCCATTACAGCTTGCTTGAATGACTGTCTTCAAGCAATTTCTACAATATCGATGAAGACATGGTAACTGTTTCGGTTCTTTATATTGACCCAAGCAAAGAGAACACAGGAAAAAGTTATCTGCCAGATCCGTGAGAGGAGTTGACGAAGCCATTTGTCTTGATGACGAGATTCTGCAATTTATAAAATAGAGAGATATGAAAACTATTGGGGTAATATTCTTGTTATAGTAATTTCAATCACTTATATTAATATGTTCCAATAGTTTTAGAAAAAGTCAACCTTGTAAAAGAAAAAGTTTTTTTCGGTATACTTGCTGTAAATGCAGTAACATTGTCTAACTTTGCACAAACTCATTTTCTTGCTTGTATTGGATAAAATTGCGGTTGAGAAGAGGTGGGCTGGGAAAGGGTTAAGGTGCCATCTAGCCATACAAATTTGAATTTGCACAACTTTAATGGATAACCTTTTTAATCTGAATAATTTCCAAAGACGAATGACCAACAATTGTCGGAGTATGGAGCGGGTTCAGACAGTATGGTCTGGGGCGCAGGCCCTTCTTTGTTTTGTTTTTATTTCCACGTGGAATATATATATATATATATATATATATATATATATATATATATATATATATATATATAGCTATACAAACTGGTGCACTCCACCATAATTTTGACATAATAAGGAAAGACAGTCTCATCCATAGTAGTGATACACTGCGTCAATATTTGTGGTGTGTACGAATATTAATAGTTACAAAGGAAGGAGGTGAGGGGTGATGGATGATAGGTGAAGGGTGACGGTTGAGGGGTAAGGGGTGAAGGGTGAAGGGTGAGGGGTGAGGGATGAGGGATGAGGGGTGAGGGATGAGGGGTGAGAGTTGAGGGGTGATGGGGTGAGGGGTGAGGGATGAGGGGTGAGGGATGAGGGATGAGGGATGAGGGGTGAGGGGTGAGGGGTGAGGGGTGAGGGGTGAGGGGTGAGGGGTGGGGTGAGAGGTGAGGGGGTGAGAGGTGAGGGTGACGTAGGTTTCTGGTAGTTTTATATTTCCATTCAGTGTTCTGTATTCAACAATCGACGATGCTTACACTATAAGACGGTTGTATTTTTAGTTGGAAGTATGTTCCATGGTCTTTTTTTCGTGTATCCTTATAGGGTTCATCGATATCGTTATACTCATTCAATAATAACTACCTTCTGACAAAATCCACAACATATGGCCACAAGAAATCCACAACTTCACCAATCTTTTAATACTATAAGGGCATCTTAGCTCTCATGTGTGCATACATCTATATACATCCCCTTGCTAATGTATATCATACGTATATGTACGGAAGTCATTACGTAACCGTCATTTCTTGTATAATTGACTATTTAACATTTTCTATCATCTATACGATACCCGAAGAATATTTAGATAGAACACCGGGTTATTATTATTATTATTATTATTATTATTATTATTATTATGATGATGATTATGATTATTATGATTATTGTGATTATTTTTTTAGTTATTAAGATTTGATAAACAAAAAGAGAAAAAAGAGAATGAAGAGAAATTTTTCAATCCACATAAAAATTATTGCATTTTCTTCGACTTTGACCTAATCTGAAACATTAATCAAGCGATCTCGTGGGTGTAGTCAACTACCAGTGGATAATATTAAACAAAGTACTATTGTAGTGTGAAAAGTATCTACACAACCTTTCCCTGACAATAGAAAAGGACTGTATGTTGTATTGAGTTTGAGTTTCATTTATTTCCACATAATGTAAATACAATGGTGAATAGTTAAATTACAACTACTATTGTTCACGTTCCCAGAAAAACTAGTTCGTGCCACCTTTGAAGGAGTGAAGTTGTTCATTGACGAGAAATCATGCAAATGCCTTTCTCACTACGTACGTTCGAAGACCAACAAAGGTCCAATCAGTCCATTGCTGAATCGAGTGAATAAGTAACATACCAAATGAAACCACAATCAGTGTAAGTGTTCTTGCGTGACACAAGGAAACAACATTTGAGATCGATTTGTCTTTTACGCAGATATAATAAATGTCTGGTCATTATATCCTCTTTACTGGGTTAAGGGACCATTACTTTGTGGATCCCGCAGAAACGATATCATTTAATTGTGGCCATATATTTACGGTACTATGAGTAATAATCATGGGGGTGGTTCTTCCAAGTACGCGCACTATTAATACGTCCGAAACTTCTCCGAAGTTAGATGAAAGAATGGATAAATCACAGGTTATTATTATAGAGTATTGGTACGGTCGCAGCTTTAAGGATCGATGACTCTACGTACGTATGCATATACGAACGAAAGAAATTTAAATATGTTCCGTTAGCTTAAGACCTTAGAAGGACATCACAAGGCTTCTACACTTGCAGGTTTTCTTACGGTTAATTTACGAGGGATGTCTTTTTCAATATATGGGTGTCCACAAGAAGGGAGGAGAGAGGGGCAAGGGGACTTGTTAGGCGAAGATTTGGGCAGGGGCGGTGCACTTTACAGTAAAGACTGCTAATCAACGATGGTAAGCTCTGGTAGTATCCTTTATCACCGAACAAGAGGGTAGTCCCACTCTACCCTGAAACAGGCTCCCAACACACCTTTCACATTTTATGTATAGATGGGCACATTCAAGACAGTCTTGTTCCTCGTAAACTGAAGTCTACTGCATAACAGTAGAACCCAGTTGGATAGAAAGTGTACGAATGTGTACGTAAATGTACACTGCAGCTATCGGGAGACTTTCGCAGGTTAAATTGCCAATGTAAGAGACCATAGCTTGGTAACCAGTAGACTGAATATGTACTTACCTTCTATCGGTAAAGATCCCCACAAAGTAGTTCACTCTTTTACTGGTTTTAGTCTATAAAGCGACTTAACTAGATTTTCCTAGTTAATCGAAGTTCACTTCCAATTTCTAGTGTGGCTCTGTATAGGCATACTCTGTGTATATAAATCAAGCATTTCAATATACTATTCTATGGTGTTGTACAGCAAAGTAATGATACGTATTGTTTGAACGAAGATTGCGTGTATTCACGTGAGAACATCTGGTAACGGTCATTAATTAATATTGATCTCACCAGAATTAGAAAAGTGGGGTTCACGGCAAAATAAGGGGATATTGATCTCACCAGAAACAGAAAGATCGGTTTTGCGGCAAAATAAGGGGATAGGGGAGAATGTGGAAACTGAAACGGAAACTGGTTCCAGAAACGGATGCCCAGGGGTGAAGCTTTGTGGTTTTTATCGTTTCCAGTACTTACATCCGATAAATATTTTTGTTTACTAGTAAAACATTACAGTAAGTAGAAGTCAGATGTTGCCAATGTGTACTTTCCTGTCTCTTGTTTTGATAGGTCAAAGTTCATTGAGGGCACTGAAGTCAATGATGTGTTTTAATCAGATTTGTTCTTACAAATCCAAGCTAACTTTCAAATTTCTCTATAAACTCTGTGTGTAGAAAAAAAATATAATATTTCAAGCGAACAAGAAAAAATGAGCTAAATAGTCTTGATGTAGATTTTATCGAATCACTATGAATCCATGGAGGACAGGAGTTACGATTTGAAAGACGTGACATTTGACCTTGATGTAAACGTTGCACATGTTGTAAACTATGCATATACCATATACTAATACTAGTTAGTAGCAAGCAGCGTACAGATCACGGAGACCTATGTAAAGTTGATATTGTATCAACGAAGTTAGAAGGCACAATGTGGTTAGTCATTGGTGCTACATACGTTATTCCGAAAAGCATAGCAGAGTTTGGGGAGGGGAGGGGTATTAAGGGCGGGGTCTTAAGGACGATGCTTTGTGGTTTTGATTGTTTCCGGAACTTAGCCCAGCTTCTAGTAAAGTGAAGTCTAGTAATTGACCTAAGATATGTTCAAAATATAGAGTGGAAATTTTGATACAACAAGTTGAAATTTCGGCTTTTAAAATTCGTAATTTTGAGCTTGTTGGGGACATTTTCGAATAACATACGATAGAATACGACAATTCTTCCGCCGATTTATAGCTCGAAATTCCTCCTTTGATAAAACCTGTAACCCTAGTTCTATTTAATGCCTAGCCCGAAACAGTGGATGATTCCCTTTCAGCTTCCGCCCCCCCCTCCCGCCCCTTACCACACACACACCATCGAAACAACCTTACGGCGACTTTCTAACCGACATCAGAGTTTCATATACTCCCATACGTACACTTTGAGGTCACTGGCGGATCCAAGGGGGGGGGCCAGAGGGGCCATGCCCCCCCCCCAAAGGTGAGCCAAAAAGTGTTTCCGAACATCCGCTAAATCATATGACTGGAAATTAAAAAAAATCGAGAGGAATAGCAGTGGTAGACTAGTCTTAACCTTTTCGTTTTCTGGCTTAAAATTAAATGCAGAGCTCCCAACTGACCCGCATGTCGCGGTATTTAGACCCGCATTCTAACACCCAAACCCGCTGACCCGTGCAAGCGTCCGAAAAAACCGCATTGTAATTGTCAAGTATACATAAAAAAATTGGCATCAAATTTTGACTTAGCAACCATCATTTTTTTAGCATTTAGCATAATAGAGTATAAAACCTCCTTTACAGCATCATTTGAACCTCAAATTAGCCTATAATTCTTTTCATTGGGGCGAGCAGCGAACATTTTCATGCCACGGGAAAGAATGAATTATCACCTACTATTCAATTTATTGCTGTTACACACAAAAAAAAATGCATATTTGTCAGAAAATTTTGGGTGACAAAAGCCTTTCTAAGTGCCACCATTTTATATGTAGGCATCACCAGGATTCCAAAAAAATTATACCCCTCCCCAGCAGTGGCGGCGGAACCGGGGGGGCTTGGGGGGCTCAGCCCCCAATGAAAAAGTTGAGGGGGCAAATGCATGATAACCCCCCCCCCCCTCCCAATATTTACCAAGGCTCCGAAACGTGCATCTGCCCATTTTTCAATGCATACTTGTCGATCTGTCCGATGCACACGTATACTATATAGGTGTAATAGGTGTCCCCTGGCTATAGACCACATTGTCACCCCAACCGCGTCTTCACGCCCCGTGAAAAGTGGAAGCAGTGAGTGTGAGTACCGGTAGGCGTAACACAACTTCGTCTTAGGCCAATGACTTGCCTCATTTCAGCCAGTTCTCCAACATCCCCTTACTGAGCGGCGGAGCGTATATATATACACAGTCAGGGGGCGGATGCCCCCCCCCCCGGACGTACTCAAATGGACTGCTGGTGCCCTTTTGAGCTTTTCACTACTTTTTACTTATTCGCGATTATTGACTATTTTATTGCGCTCTCATATACCTATTGACATTTGTCATATTCTTTTTGTGTAATTTTCCGACAAAATGGCGACGACACCTATTTATTCTCCGTTTATCTGCAAATTAGCAAGGCCCGGAAAGGGTCATTTCCTGCAATCTAGGGAGTATCTTTATCCAAAATTTTTCTGTACGCTCCGCGCCAACCTGTGGTGGCGCTCCGCTTAGATAGTGTTGAAAGCGCCCCTACAGACCATTCTTGCCCCCCCCCTGACCAATACCCCAAGCTCCGCCACTGCCCTTACCACACTCAAAAACGTCTTTGCGAGTACACTATGAGTAATAGCTACTCTCTTAAAGCACCATCGAATATACAAAATTACAATGTTTTTACAGACTTTTACGTGCAATCTGCAGACTTGAGACCCATATTTTAGGGCTAGGTATTCGCAGCATAAAACACTCGGGAAGTGCCGTTTCCGGCCATCTGGGGGTTTGAAAAAACCCAAAATTTTCTTGTACGCTCCGCGCCAACTGATGGTGGCGCTCCGCTTAGATAGTCTCCATACATTAGCCCCCCAATAATTTTTCCGTTCCGCCGCGCCTGTCACCCAGGACGGCGATTCGTGGCATGGACCAGCATTTGCCTTCTCAAGAGTTGGGAGCTATGTAAATGTATGAGCATGAGGATTTACAAGCTGGTTGTAAGGAATTTATAACCTATGAGAAATAAAATTTCTTGAGAAAGATGATCCCAACTTTGTTTTATAAATATTTTAGAAAATTACACCTGGGAAGCATTTTTTTTAGAAGTAAATTAACATCACCATTGTACACTTTTGTCACACCAAATTGCATCTGAGGGCATTCAGCAATAGAAAATTTTCCAAAGGCGATGGGGGCCCCCCTCCCCTTACACCCCTCCCCCATATCACTCTAATGCCACTTTGGCCCCTCCCAAACAAAGGCCCTGGATCCGCCAGTGTATGAGGTACGCCATTCTACAGACCTGCCGCCCTATATATCAGCCCATCTGTCTCTATTGGTCACTTTAGTCTTTCTCTCCCTTACTACTGTCTTGTTACTTGTTCATATGACTTACATGTTATATCATTTTATTTCACGCTACCCACATCAGTGTTTGATATACTCCTATACGTACACTATGAGGTATTTCATTCTACAGACCTGCCGCCCGATACTCTTTAAGAAGAGTCACCCAGGAAAGAACCACGGCATGAAAACCAAACTACCGAACGACTGATCCGCTCTCAACCCCAGTCCCCTTGCATCGAGACTGTGACTGTGTGATCATCGTCGGGTGTGGATCACCGTTCCAATTGAAAGGGAACAGATACTACACATGATCTTAGCCAAAAGGCCGAGAAGCGACCTGCCGCCCTATATATCGGCCCATCTGTCTCTATTGGCCACACTAATCTTTCTCTCACCCTTACTCCTGTCTAGTTACGTGTTCATTTGACTTAACATGTTATATATTTGCTTTCACGCTTTGTCCGTTCTTCTAAATTGAAAAAAAAGATAAGTAACTCGACCAGAGAAAACAAACAAAAGCCTTTATTTACAGTTTTTGTTTTCCTTTCGTTATTTTTCTCATTTTCAATCTCAAAATAAAATACAAGGCCCGTTTATGTTTCATTTCTCCTTACTACCACAAAATCAAGTCTTTGTTTACACATAATAAGAATAAGAAGAAAAGGGCATGGAAGTCTTGAAAGTTTAGGTTAAATTAACAAAAAGTTAAATGTTAAAGAGTGAAAGGAGCATGATTTTATAATGCTCGCTATATCTCTTTCTCTCTTTTGATAAACGCTTAAAATAGCTGATACATAACTTAACAAAATTACAACATTCTGTGATTTTGTCTTAATTTGCAAAACATGAATGGAAAGACCCAAAACAAACTTCCCAACCGAAATTGCAGAAATAAACTTAATAAAACCCGCCACAAAATAAATACAATCGTAAAGCTCTGTTTGTTAGCTTCATTTTGACACCAAAATAAAGTACAGCAACTGCAATAAATAGTTTCCTTTACTAAACTAAATCTCTGGCATGCATGTAGATTACTGACTGTGGAATAATTGACAATTAATGATTAGCTGTAAACAGTATTCTACTAAGGGTAAACACAATACCACCAGTTACGTACAAACCTCAACTTACGTTATACAGCCATCATGTTCAACGTTGAAGATCATTCTCACATAAAGAGTACTGTTGAATTCTGATTCCAAGGTTGGTTCGTCAATCTGAATTTATTGAATTGATGTAAATGAGCTATAACAGGGTCACAAAAACTAAACCACAACATTTGCCTATCAAGGATACCATTGATGAGAACGAAATGTGTGAGAGATCAACGTGTCATGATTTAATTGCAGTGCGATAATATTTGATATTATTGTCACAAAACAATGAAACCCACCATTGACGAGCCTCTCGTGTATCTAGCGAATTTTTTATAGATCAAATCAGCATGTTTGGTTGTGACTGCTGGTACTTTAGAATAGATGTGTTAGAAATAATGTAACACTGAATTCTAGTCAATGCAAATCAAAGATATGGTTTCACTCTGTTTATCATTGATTTCAAATGATATAGGCATACTAGGGTGGTTTTCAATATAGTTTTCAATATGTTTCTTCTCTCCTCCACAAAGCTAAGCAAAGGTACAAGGTATCTACGAAGAATGTTATAGAGTATAGATCACGGAATCCTCACATGTACAAGGTAAAGATGTTTTAAAAATCTTATTAAACCTTCGTTTTTCAACGTTCAACAGATAGCCCTAAAACATATTGTTAACTCAAATGGCTTTTCTCTTCTTATGAAATCTTGTTAAAACTAAAAACCTTTGAAATATCGACGAATTTTTATGACAAAGAAGCAGCACTAGATTATTCAGATAACGAATACTTGTTGGTAGCTGTGAATAAACAAGAGCGCTTTTCTCGAAAGTGTAATCTTCGCATAGTTGGCTATCCATAGTCTTCGTACTGTCGGCCTTCAAGATGCTAAGTTCTGAGAGCTCATCGTGATGGTGCTTCCCGTCCTAACCAGCAACGACCTAGACATATTTTGGTGCGACTAACCACATTCCAAGACAAACTTACTATTCTACGGAAGCAGCGAACCTCCCTCATCGATAGGGAGTATTTTATCAACGACGATCTCACCCATGCTGATTTACTGGAGAAGCGGAAATGGAGTGATCGTGTTTCGCAATTATACTCGGAAGGCATTAAACTGCGTTTCTTGTCAGGCCAATGGCGTGATCAAAATGTTAAATCATTTAACTTCTCCTAATTGCCATGATGTAGTTGTCTAGTTTCTCCAGCACTGTGGGCCCGATGTATCTTCCTGATAATCGTAGTACTCTGCTGTTTTTCGACGTTGACCCGCCCCTGCTCCAAGACAGCTTATCTCTCAAGGTCAGATTTTTCTGATGGCTGTTTGGGGTTAAGTACTTTTCTTTTTCTTTCTTTTTCTGTTTGCTTTTAACCACTGTATCTATCGTAACTTTATCATTTTTATGGCCAGTAAAATTAGTTAAACTTTATCCTATAAGTAAAAGTACATAATGATTGTAAGCTTCTTTATGTAAGTCTTTTTGCTGATTCTTGTGTATTATAAGTTACGGTACTGTAAAGAAATTACAATACATTAAATAAAAAAAGTAAATAGAAGAAGAAAGAAGAAAGTAAACAGAAAAAAAATACAGTAAGAAGAAAAAAGGCACAAAGGGAAATCAAACTAGGAGAATCTTGCTCTATGTCTGCTGCAGTAACTTTTTGAATATCACAAACACTAAAGTCAGATAAAGATTCTAACACTGGAAATTCCTTCTTCATTTCTTTTATCATAGGTTCACAGGCTGCCCTAATATCAGGAATACACTGAACGTCTGTCCAATCGTCTTTAGAAGCAAGAACGCATGAGGTCTTTGCTTTTAAGTTCTCGTACCGTTTAATAACCTGTTCGCAATATTCTGTTATTTGTTTTAGTACATCTTTATTTTCATATACACGCAGTTCGTTTGCTGTTGTCAAATTCTGAAAGTTAGCTTTTAGGCTGCCAAGTTTTCTTAAGAGTGGGCCCTCAGTTATATCACATTTGTTTATAAAATCTTCAGATTCTTTGTCATATTTTTGATTTGCTGTTTTACTGATTTCATCATATTCCTCTCTCACTTGTCTCAATTCCTCTTCCAAATTAAGGGTTATCTGACCGTCGTTAACTCTTCTTCTGCATTCGATGTCTTCTAAACCTCTTTTTCGTTCCTTAGTATATTCCGCAAGTTGATCTGCAATCTCTTGTGTCTGCTGTTTGTGCTGATTTGTCAATCCTTCTGTCTTTTTCACGGCATTTTCATTCAGCTTCTCTGCAGTAGTTTGTATTTTCGTTTGTAGGCCGTATAGTTGGTTTTTGTATTTGGTTGGTTTAGCAAATTCTTGTTTCAGTAACTTTCTTTCACGTTCTGCTATTTCAGTAACGTCATGCAGGTCATGACCTTTGTGCTTATTATATGTACAAGCTATGCACACTGGTACATTTTCGCAAGAACTGCAGCATAATTGTGCTTCTTTTTTGTCATGGATATGGCACCTGGGGTCTTCCGTAAGTGACGTTAATTTATCCAGTGTCATATTCTTTGCTTCCATATTATCCAATCT